>NC_066365.1:2170178-2473214 GCF_013377495.2 Cygnus atratus
ACCAAAACAAATCTACCTGGTTTAGAAGTCATTTGCCTAATCACTACATTATGATAAATACTCCGGTTGACATGCACGTACATTAACGCGCACACATTCTTAATGCATTCATCAGCACTCATCGTAGTACAGGAGTTATTTTGCAAACACAAATAGGCATCCCAGAGACAACACTAAGCATTCTGCAGTCCCTAGGATCCAAAATATTCAGCTACATTTCAACAAAGGAAGAAGGGAAAGAAAAAGTAAATACATACACACTAACAAAGTTTACCAAAAGATGAAAGAATATCAAGCTTTAGCTCTGCATCTGAGAACTCAGAATATCTCAGGATAGTTAAACAGAAAGGTTATTATTAGCTTGCAACACATTCCAAATTACTCTTAAATATTTCATTGGAGAAATATATATATTTTTTTCTAATTAATATCAATAATAAACGTATATCAGTATGTTCAGAGTCTGAAGACTTCTTTTGGTGTGATGTGAACAAATTTTCAATGTCTGGTTTGATGATTCTTTCATGAAGAGACCAGTGAAGACCATACCACACTTCCTCATAACCGAGAAATTAGTAGTTAGTCATCAGTTACCTAAAACAGCAGATTCTAGAGAACTCCTACTTATCCTTTATGATTATTTTTTATTTTGAACTGCATAGATTGCGTACAAGATTATGCCTAGCAAATGCTCCTATTATTAAGCTAAATAGGCTTTGGAATAACTATGCTTTTGCTACTCAATTGACCAAAGAAAAAAATGAAGTTGATACCAGGTAAAGAGAAGTAACATCTGAAAGGTGTTTCATTTCATCATCTTGTGTGAATTCTGTATTCTTGCTCTGTGACTTGTATTACAATGACTAATTCAGTAGAATGTTGTTGGTTGTTGGAAGAGCAAACTGAACTTGAGTGAGAATAATCAAAGTGTCATCGTTACAGATACTCACCAAGAAGGTCGTTTTGTGGTAACCATTCTATAAGTTTTGTATTGTTGCCTAGATTTCTTGGTTTGTTTCCTGAAAACCTAAAACAATAAAATCAAATTGAAGCTAAGTTATCAAAACCTCGAAAATTGATAAACTCTAAGCAGAGAATCAAACCAAATGATCCATGAGAGCTGAGCACATTTCTAGTTACACAGAGATACCGTTTACTTACCATTAAAATAGCCTCAACCAAAATACTATATAATTAATAACTAATAACTTCAAAATGTTTTTTCATCATTCCATTTCCTTACAGCCTGGTTCAAAATTCAATGTTTTCTATTTACATAATGGCAATGCAGTTATTTCTAAAAACGTATACAACTTACCATGGTGACTGACAGAAGGTTTTATAACCCCTCTGTGGCTCCAAGTTCGTTACTTTACTAACAACACTGATTAGCACTACATAACTCCACTGAGAACATCCCATCAGCACAAAAATAAGCCCTATTATCATTAACACAAGGCACTCCCTTTCAGTTAGCCTGTTTCTTATAGCTTTTAAGAATCGACACCATCTCATTTTAAGAGAAATTAATACTACATGGAAAGGAAAGGGTGACAGCTCAGTTTATGAGGCAAGAAGCTATTGGTAAAAAAAAAAATTGCGATTAGATTAAGGTGCATTTCTGTTACTTGCTCACCTGCCTGAAATCTAATGGAAATGTCTTGGTCACCTAAGGTCGTTGGAAAAGTTTTATGAACAGAATACATCCTCAAACTGATTTACACATCATATACAGTTTATATGTAAATTAAATATATTCTAAACAAAATAAAGAGGGGGAAATAAATTAACAGTGACTAGAGAATTTTTTAGTTTGACAGCTCCATCAGAAGACTTAAAAATTCTCCTGGTTATTAGACAGCATTAGAACTATAACTTCATAGAGAATCACCTACAAATTCCCAATTACTTGAACCATATAAAATATATAAACTATTTAGAAAGACATATGTTAGAAAAAGGCAAATTCCTGACCTTATGTAAAAGCAAATAAACCACATTACTGGTTTTGGCTCTAACTAGTATCACATAAGCAGAAGAATATAAAGAACTGCAAAGATTTCCTTGATTTGGCATCCTGACTTCAGAGTTACAAACAGTACTACCTTTCCTATTCTCAGGAATGCCTAGTACAAAAACTACCTGCTTCCAACACAGATCCTAGATGAACAATCTGAAGAGCAGAAGAAACACTGACTGAAATTGGACTAAATTTCATATTTAGGTGTCCAATTATGGATCTCAAATTCCCACAGATCTGACAGAAAGCCACTTGCTCAGCTCTCCCAAAGGCCATGTCTTGCACCTAGTCCCAGAGACATCTTCCCATCGCATGAATCATGCTGGAAAGAAACAGCATTAGGTTTCTTTATCCAAAAAGCCCCTCAACAGACAATAGATGATAAAAACAGAAGAAGAGATGGGAGAACTGGGGGAAAAATGTTGCACAGACTGCTAATACAACTCTGAAAGTTCAGCAAGAACAGCAGACAAACCATTGACCTGATGAAGTGTTACTTGGAAGCCAATGGCTCACATGTATTCCTCCAAATTACACTCCAGAGTGATGTTACACGTGAAACAGCTGGCTAAGGACAGTTGATCCTGCATTTCTACATTAAGTTTAAGGAGCTGCTCAAGATGTTTTTACAGCCAAAAAATCTTACTGATTCTTACTTCTGCAGATTTTTCTTCCTCTGATTTCTCACAGAGAAAGACAAATAAAAGGAGCAATTTTGAAAGTCCCTGTTTTCAGAGGATAGGGGGGGAGGAAAAGAAAGTAGGAAGGTTGGCAGGGGGAGCAAGCCTTGAATCCTTCCTTCCTAAGATTGTATCAGCAGAATGTCATTCTCACTCCCTACAGGGCTTTCTTTATCAGAAGTGATGAGAGCATGTCACAAATGTTATAACCTCAGAAACTCTTTTTGCTGTCCCCAGTCCTTCTAGGATATGAACTCAGCACAGGCGTATATAACCTATGCCTTATCCTGCCACAAAATTGTTGCTCTTGCTTGTTACCAGGGGAATACAGCATTTCTATATAGACCATCTTTCAAAAGAGTCAGGTCCTCTGTGCCACCCAGACTGCCTGAATTTCAGATTCTGCCTCAGATACAACTCTAAAGATGGCACAATAGGAAGTGACTGTGCTTCAAATTACCCCAAGTACATCTGTCATCACACTTACCTCCAAATAACTCTCTGAGGCAGTCTTCCCAGCGCATCTGCTAACTTATTTGCTATGTCTTCTGACAGATATTTCACTCCAGCTCCAAATGAGACAAGGACAAAGCCATTTTCATTAGCACCATTCACCCATGTCTGGAGATCCTGTTAAAGCAAAATTTGTATTGAGCACTGTAGAAGCACAGGTGTTTACCAACTAAATAAACAGAAACAGATTAAATAAGCATTGCTTAGCACAATCATTTGTTGGTCCCTGGTTACTTCATAAGGCAAGTTTCAAAAGTCAAACATTTTGGAAATTACAAAGTACAATGACTCAGAATACAAGGCATAGGCTATGAACATCAAAATTCTGCCAGGTTTGTTTTAGCTTCCATATTAACAACTAACTTCGGAGACAATTTCTTACCAGTTGACATACAAGTAAAAAAAAAAAAAAAAAGAAAAACACTCTGCATTTTAACACAGCAAAATATAAATAGATCTTGTAGTATCAGCCTGGGTGCAAAACACAGTAAAAACATGAAGTCAGGGACTCAATTGTTTGACCTCTGTCCTTAAAGACAGTGAGAGGTTATTTTTTAATTTATAGAAAAATAATAGAACACAACTTGACAGAACCCAGGGCCTTCAAAAGGCACCTGCAGGCATCACAGTGCTCCAGCCCCTGGCCCGAAGAGAGGAAAAGCAAGAGAGGACTGCAGCAGTGTTGGTGGCAGGCTTCTGGGTG
This sequence comes from Cygnus atratus, assembly GCF_013377495.2. NCBI lineage: Eukaryota > Metazoa > Chordata > Aves > Anseriformes > Anatidae > Cygnus > Cygnus atratus. Next base: position 2,174,095 of record NC_066365.1, read on the forward strand.
ATGAATGGATCCCATGGAGCACTGTCGCCTCCACCCACACATCAACTCAGAAGCAAGTTACAGTGCCCATCTGGCACGAGGGCAGAGGTTTGAAGTGGCGAGGAGCAGCCATGGCCTGGCACATCCAAGTGACCTTGGTCACCGCAGAAATTACAGGTGAAATTTTCCCTGGGTTTGAAGCAACCAACAAGCCATAGAGGTAGCCTGAACTGGCACAAGACACTTCAGGGCTGGTACGCTTACCCACAATCCAGCCCAAATCCTGCTGGGCACCTCAAGGGCCCGGGGTTTTGCTGCACTAAAACCACGCTGCGCTGGTCCAGGCACAGGTAATTCACCCGCAGCTACTGCTTCAGGCAAGCACAGTTAAGTTACACAGGAAACGACAAAATCTGAACCCCGGGGCTGACTTTGTGGAAGCAGGGTTTATGTAACTGATGAAAATGCAAACCAGCAGATGCGACTACCTAACACCATGGGGACGGCAGAGCTCTGCAGAGTCAGAGGAAAAACCATCTTAGTGTAGTAGATGGAGCAGAGCTGCAAGCTAAACAAGTCTCCAACACAAGAACAATGACATTGGGCTTCAGGAAAAAAAAGAAGGGGGGGTGCAAAAAAAGGTCCAGTGTACCCTTTGCTTGTCAAAACCAATTCAATTTCTGTTTCTAATAGAACTGTTCACAGTGGAAACTAAAAAAATTATACCACTGACCTACAGATATGTCAGTCTGACAAAGAATATATCTTATTTTTCCCAGGATATGGTTTAATCCTAGTCTCATCCAAACTAAACATAAGCCTGCTCAGCACCAATAAAGCAATAGGAAATGAGTAAAAGGAAAATTAAGCACTTGGTTCACAATGTGCCTCTTGTCCCGGTAATAAATAGTGGGCCAGACAGTAATAGGGCAACGCTGCACTGTCGTATCTGGGTGCGAAACCACAAAAACTAGCAGGCGCAACAAAGAACTGCACATCAGACTGGGATTGTACACTAGCCCAGTTATGCAGTGAAAAAAGGGATTTCCATTTTCTCTAGAATCCATGGTTCTTCATTTTTCTTCATCCTCTTCCAGTGCCCCTTCTTTTCTATTTTTTTTCCTTTGTCCGCAGAGGGAGGGGGAAGAAGGGAAAGGAGAGGGAGGGAAGTGTCTGTGACCTGCCTCAAAGCTGAATCATTTATTATCGGCTACGCTTCTGGCACAGAAGTTTCCAACCGGTTTTGTGATTTAAAGTTTGTCCTTGAATTTTATTTAAGGACCTAAGGCATGCTCCAAAGGTAATTATATTATAGTCGCGTAACGGTTCAACTACTTACATCTTGAGCTATTTCCTATCTGTTCTTTAAAGCTAAAAAAAATCCACTTTTGCGGGCTCCAAGATAAACTTTTCTGAAAAGCAATTGCCTACTATGCTCTAAAAGACATATCTGTGCCCGTTTGTAATATTTCATCAAGTTATATTCCAGGAGTTGAAGTCACCTATTATGAGGTGGACTGTTTTAGGCTCGCTTGTCTCCCAGCCCCTGCGTACCCTGCATTCCCTTTGCTAGGAACCCTTTGGTAGGCAGGTTGCAATTTATTTCCTAGGATGTGCTTTTAGTATGACTAATCTTTTGAGCTGGAGTTCCTTGTGGCATTGAAAATATAAGACAAAATACAAATTAGATCTGCTGATAAGCTCCCCAGCTACTATCAGCTTAAATTTAAACCGGTCCTTCCTTTGGAAGGCAGCAATGCACATAACAAAGCCCACATAAATTTGCTGTGATGATGCATTGCAAGCCCCCCGGTCTCGTAAAGCCCTAAAACCTGGTGTCCCCTGGCACTCCAGAAGTGCCCCACAGCATGCCAAAGATAACCTTGGTGTTTCTGAAGGTGCGGAGTTCTGCCTGGGACAGACGATGAGCCCGCAGGGAGCTGGCAGACGAGGGTTAGCAGAGCAGCACGGACTGCAGGGTCTACGAGGAAGAAGTGTGAGGTTTGCTTCGGACAACTGGAAGGAATCTCTTGAGGTTCCTTGGTCTTCACAGGGGACTTAACACACACCGATACCTGCTGAAACCTGGAGGTAACTCCTGTGCCTTGCTGACAACTTCCTGACAGGCTCAAGAAGCCAGTGAGGGGAGACACTCCATCAGACCTCATCCTTACAGACAAGGAGGAACTGGACAGGAGCGTGAAGGTCAGGGCAGCCTCGGCTGCAGTGACTGTGAGATGGAGTTAGCTGTTCAGGACACTGAGAGGACAAGGAAGGCAATAACAGGATCTCCTGGACTTCAAGAGAGCCAGTTTTGGCCTCTTCAGGAAGCTGCTTGGAAAAAAAAAAGTGAGATACAGCCCTGGAGAGAAGAGGGGTTCAGGAGACCTGGTTGATAGTCAAGCATCACCCCTTCCAAGCTCAAGTCCAGCTGGAAATGTGTTTGCTTTAAAAAGATAAAAACACAGTACCCAGCACTACTGCTCAAGTATTTCTCATTCAGCATCAGAAATTCCTATCATTACTTACACTTGGTCAGACATGGGGTTTCTACTAGGGATCAGCCCATTCCAGCTCAGATATGGCTCCCAAGGCCACCGCTTCTGCTCCTTTGTGCCTAATTAGAAATTCCTTTGTGCCTAATTAGAAATTCCAGGAGACTCCACAACTGTGATCCACTCATATAATTAGAATTATATGTCATTACGCATACAGCGAGGACGTGTGAAGTATTTCCTTGTAATGGCATTTCTAAAACAGCATTTGAAAAGCCCCATGTCTGTAACACAGCTAATAGAATTACAATTCTCAGTACTTAATAAGTATTGAATAATGTAGGAAGAAAAAAAGACTACGCCGTACCGTGGCATTAGAGTCACCCTACAAACAGGCTTTTGCATTTTATTACTGTGCAACAGTAATAAAACAACCTGCTTTATGTTATTATGACTCACTTCATGGCCAAATTTTTGTAACCCTTCCCTTTGAAACACATCTCTGGTTCAACAGGACATAGCATGCAATAAATATATAAACATTACGAAAACAGTCTTTCCACTGAGAAACTTAAAATCATGTCAGGCGAGAAAAGAACCTGCCATCAGGCTCCAACAGAACAAGTGTTTACTGCTTTAAGTAAGCTTATAAAAATTAACAGAATTGGTTAATTTTGTGTGAATTGCAGCATTTTGAAGGGACAGGTGAAACGGGCTTTGCCATGCTTTGAGGTGGGCAGGTGCAGACCAACTCGGATCCTACAGGGGTGTTACTGATAAATGCAAGCACAACTGGCAGGGGACTCAGCTCAGAGGAACAGCCTACATGGCTACAGTGGGCTTCCAGACCAGAGGAGCATGATGCATGCCTGCTCGACCCAAATCAAAAGCACAGGAATTTGAATTCGTCCTCAGGTTTTCTACAACACAGAATTTTACAGGGGCAAAACTGCTCTGCGGCATCCTACAAAGGATCCAAAGACTTTCAACTCAGTTTGTCGTACTTTGACATCAACTGAAAGGATCTTCTTTCACTCAGATTTGTTCAAGTTTTCCTTAAGCTTTAATTCATGCTGCTAGCAAGAGGAATTGCTTGTCTGCCTTCTGATATGTAGCCCCTTTCCAAGCTGCTTCCCCAGAGGGGTGCTGGAAATCAGCACGGTGCAGGAGCTGCAGAAAATGAACTGCAGACTTGCCAGAACAACGGTTCTCCTTGCATATATTTGTATAATTTCTGGCAGAACACAGCATTAATTAAATGGGATCACTAAGCATTGCTAAAACTGCAAGAGTCAGGTAAAAAGGAGGAAATGAAGGATGAGGGAACTGATATCCCCTCCTGGTAAAGCCACCAGAGTTAGTGACCTGAAGGATTCTCTTTCTCACAGGTTCCTTTAACTCTCTATAACTATTTCTCAAGACAGTTTTCACTACAGATTTTCTAAGATAAAGTTCTAGCAGAACTGAATCCAAGTGCGTGGTGTTTGTAGATCTTTGGTTGCAAAATAAATCTGCATGTCCTGCTACATTAGCTGGGCGGTAGTACAAAGGCTCAGTATTTTCTTCCCCTATTCTTTGTGTGCCCTACACGGTATGGAAGCGATACAGTAGATAAAAAGCAGATTCTGATCTTGGCACATGGAAGAGGCCATTCTCATTACTATAGCTACGTACTAAATTTGTGCAGATACGTTCTTCATATTTACTTTATGAAGCATGCAGCAGGAACTATGATGAAGGATTAGCAGCCCAAAACTTTTGTTTTTCTCTAATCTTGCAAAACCTGAGTCACAGAAGAAAACACAGTGATGCAACAGGACTTCTTTTTTGCCTAAAATTTCAACATATCTAGCCACTCTAGTCTGTAGTCACCTTCCTACCTGTTACTGACTTAGACCACATTAGCCCTAGCGCTCCAACTACGTGTCAAGAAATCTCCCACATCAGAACAGAAACCAGAGAAACCAGCTTGGCGCTCAGCTGGAGAGAAAAAGGCACATATTGAATTAGGTTGCAGTTATTGAGCTCGGGAGACAGGTAGCCTCAAAAAAAAAAAGCACTGACTTTCACTAGAAAACAACTGAAATCACCACTCCAACTGGCACTGTATGAACTCCTAAAACTGTCTATGAAACTAAAAGCTTGCATAGAGATCAAGGCTTACCCAGTACGAATTTAGCTAAATCCACTTACATTTTTGTCCTCCAGCACACGCTGTCTTCCTGATTCAATTACACACCATATGAAAACTGAGCCAGAATGAGTCATTAGACCCACCTTTGTTTAAGAAAAATAAAGCGTTCCTTGTTTGGGCAGCATTTTACACTTCTCATTTGCAGCATGAAAGCTACTTCAATTTGCCCAGTTTAAATGACGTTCAGATTTGCTGTAAATTCAGCATGATTTTTTTTTTTCAATGCAAGGGAAAGATGATTAAGAACTGAAATTACAACTTCTGAGGTCTAAACCGACAGTAAAGGTCTGGGGCAGGGGGTTATTACATAAAGAGCTGTATTATTGAGCCTTCTTCAACCTTTTCTTCCGACTTCAGCTGAACACAGATGCATCTTCGGCTTTTACAGTTAATTCAAGCTTTACATAGATGTGGTAAAGACAAACTAACTTTTCCAGTGACTGTTGTAGGGTCCTTGCCCATTTTTTTTCTTCAGATAGAAGTATTTTCCGGTTTTGTTGCACAGAAGGAAAACCTCTTGCCTCAGTTACTTTACATCCTAGCACAGCAAGCAACTGCAGACATTTCCTTCACTGAGGCTACCCTGCACACTTGAAAAACCAGACACTAAAAAGCACAGACTTGGTTTCCCCCCTTCCAAAATAGGAATCAAAACCTAAATAGCTGAAACCCCAAAACCGTGAAGTACCTGACAGCAAGGTTCTCAGAAAAAGGTAGTCAATTCTGAATTGAGCTTCCAAAAACTTAAATCAGGCACTTATGCAACTTCCAGCTGAAGATTATTTTTTTTTTTTTAGTAAAGTTACACAGAAGAGAAGCTGATGTTAATGAAGTGTTAACTTAGACACACAGGTGCATTCTGGGATTCCCCTGAAATTTTATGAAAAGCACACCTGAAAAGCCTAAAATTGGGGAGAGATTCACAAAACCCCCTTGAGTGAGGGAGGTTGTTCCCCCAGGCTTTCTCAGCAGAGGCTGGCCCGAAGGAGAACTGGGGGTACCTGCCTCAGCACCTCTCTTCCTCTCGTCCATCCCCACCTCTTTGCTAGAGGCAGCATGAGCGAGCAAGAGGTCAGCCCCCAAGAAGAACCAAAAACCTGTTAAGTCATCTACTGTAGCAGCTGCCCAGTTTCTGGGGAGACTTTTGAACTAAATTTTCTAACTGAATTTTTGGTTTTCATCCAATTATAGCTTTATATATTATAACCCCAACAAAACATCATCATCTAGTAAATCCATTCATTACTTACTATTTTAACTGAAGTGATTAAAATCCATGCATGCTAAGGTATGAAACATTTAACAGTGTCCCACTTATAATGCTGGGGCAAACCCTGTCAGGCCCTTGTCTACTTTCATGTTAATGTCCATGCACATGCATACTCTTTGGGTAAACTACTACAGAAGTAAAGGACTGAAATAATAAACTTTCTTTTGAAACTACCTGCCAGTTGAGTCATATCCCTAGTTTCACATACACTGACTGCCTGATCCTGGCAGTCCGAGTCCCAAGGAGGTACCAACTCATGTTCAACACCACCCCACACCAGGTGTGCTTTCTGATCCCTTTTAAGGTGGTAGCTAAACACGCTCGTGGGTTTCACAGAGGGAACAGCACTTACACAGCCCAGGCAAAAGCAGCCAGTCACAGTGCCTTCCTGCTCCTCCCTTCTCTAGGAAGGGAGCTGACAGGAACTGGCTGGCCTCATGCCCGATTCGTCCCTTCAGAAGTCCCACGTTTACCTTCAGAGCACTCCTCGAGCTCATCACATGCACTGCGCACAGGCTGCTTCTTTTTCAGCGTTGGCAATATTTATTGCTGTCAGAGCTTAGCACAGGCACAGATACTACGACCTTGCCATGTTCTCTTTTCTGAGTTCAGCTGCCTGTGTGCAACCATCCCTGTACGACATGACGTTATGAAGAGTGAAGGGTTTTGCATGTACATTGCTCTTTTCCTTAAAGCTTCCCTGTGCTTGTATAGGGAGAATAAGCACTTATTGATCTATGCTGTTCTATAGGCAGGACAGGGGATGGGGGAATAAATAAAATAAAAATCTTTTTACCATTCTCAGACAGGAATGTTATTGTGCCAAGCCCACTATGCGAGCTTTGTTCTGTTTGGTTTTCTGATTAGCTATTCTTAGCAGGCTTAGCTGCTAAATGCACAGCTGTGACTATAGAGTGAGGACCCAGCTGGCAGTAACCAGCAGTGCCTAATACTGAGCTTTGCTTCAGATAAACAAAGTATACAAATACAAACATAACCGGGTTTAATATCTGAAGCTTCCCCTGTTCAGCTGCTCGATTCAAATGTGTGATAGCACAAGTGTCTGTTCTTTGAATATGGTTGCGAACCACCACTCTCCAGCGGGGAGCACAGGCATGCTATACAGCTCCTGCTGCAAAACGCTGCTCAGGGTAGACAAAACCAGATCTATTTGAAAATAAATAAATAAAATAGCCACATGAAGTGATCTTTAGAAGCAAGATACTGAGAAATGAACAGAAAGGTACACAGAATGTTTTTTGGTGGCCTAACTTTTTTAGCATCTTCTAAATAGCACTTTTTTAAGACACAGACACAGATTTCTAGGTTGGAAGAGACCTCAAGATCATCGAGTCCAACCTCCGACCTAACACTAAGTACTCCACTAAACCATATCACTAAGCTCTACATCTAAACGTCTTTTAAAGACCTCCAGGGATGGCGACTCCACCACCTCCCTGGGCAGCCTGTTCCAATGCTTAATAACCCTTTCGGTAAAGAAGTACTTCCTAACATCCAACCTAAAACTCCCCTGTCGCAACTTGAGCCCATTCCCCCTCGTCCTGTCACCAGGCACGTGGGAGAACAGACCAACCCCCACCTCTCTACAGCCTCCTTTAAGGTACCTGTAGAGAGCGATAAGGTCGCCCCTGAGCCTCCTCTTCTCCAGGCTGAACAACCCCAGCTCCCTCAGCCGCTCCTCGTAAGACTTGTTCTCCAGACCCCTCACCAGCTTGGTCGCCCTTCTCTGGACTCGCTCGAGCACGTCCATGTCCTTCCTGTAGCGAGGGGCCCAAAACTGAACACAGTACTCGAGGTGCGGCCTCACCAGAGCCGAGTACAGGGGGACAATCACTTCCCTAGTCCTGCTGGCCACACTGCTTCTTATACAGGCCAGGATGCTGTTGGCCTTCTTGGCCACCTGAGCACACTGCTGGCTCATATTCAGCCGACTATCAACCAATACTCCCAGGTCCTTCTCTGCCAGGCAGCTTTCCAGCCACTCATCTCCCAGCCTGTAGCTCTGCTTGGGGTTGTTGCGCCCCAGGTGCAGGACCCGGCACTTGGCCTTGTTGAACTTCATACAGTTGACCTCAGCCCATCGCTCCAGCCTATCCAGATTCTCCTGCAGAGCCTTCCTGCCCTCGAGCAGATCGACACACGCACTTAGCTTGGTGTCATCTGCAAACTTACTGAGGGTGCACTGGACGCCCTCATCCAGATCATCGATAAAGATATTAAAGAGGACCGGCCCCAGTACCGAGCCCTGGGGGACACCACTTGTGACCAGCCTCCAACCAGATTTGACTCCATTCACCACAACTCTCTGGGCCCGGCTATCCAGCCAGTTTCTAACCCAGCGAAGCGTACTTCTCTCATGTGAGATATTTAAATATTGTATTAATACATTTTAACTTCATTTCAAATTTTATTTTAAAACATTGCTTCAGCACAGGCAGTTAAAGGCCATTAATATGCAATTGTATGACCTTTAATATCACTGAGCAAACAGGGTCCTATCATATTACCTGAAAGCTATAAAAATAACATCTGCCCACAGCAAAGCCAGAGCAACACCATCACTTTGGGCAAAGTTTGACATTTGTATTGACTTGCCATGAGCTTGCAAGTCAGCTTATACCTGATGGCAATATCTGCTGTGACAAGCAAAGGACATGAGACACAGCCATGAGCTTCTGCCTGCAGTGAGCAAAGGACAGCCTGCACCTCCCTGACTCAACACCGCCAGCTGCCTGCTGGCTCAGCCAAACCCTCTGCATCGGCTCATCCGCACGACATGATGAAGGTTATTTTTTGGCCAACAGCCTTCCTGCATTTTAAAAGCAATGACCGCACAGCAAGCGTGCTGGCTCCACTGTATCAGGACAGCGTTTGTATTATCAGGCACCAGTTAGTGAACACCAGCCTTGCTGCTCCCAACCAGGACATGATCCTTCCCACCCCACCACTTGCCTCTCAATTAATTGCATCTCAATTCACTGCAGATTATTTGTTCTCCTTCCTCAGGTACAAGCTGCTGTCGATCACCCACTTCTCTATGGGGATCTTGTAACTAAACTTACTGTTTCTGGTCTGTCCCCTCCCTTCTCTCCCTTGATTCTTCATGCTGTATGAATTCAAACTGAAATTTTGAAAATGAAACAAAGGGTCACATTTTTTTTTAAAACTCTCAACAAGCTATGTATCCCCTCTTCCCCAGATACACTGACATTGGCTGACCTGCATCACATACCATTAAGCAGCTGATCAACTTCCATCTATTAATGAGACCCACTGTAAGCAAAAGTCCCTCCAGTTGATTTTAACATTATTTGTTCATATCAGCAATGAATAAGGCAATCCCCAAACCAATAATTTACGCATAAAAAATGCATATCCAGATTATAGCAGACTAAATTCCTCTATTTTATTGCTGGTTAAAGCCATCTGTAAGCCACACTAACGCACTCAGCCACAAAGCAAATGTAACATTTGAGCTGTTTTCTACGAGGTCTCCAAGCAGCGGTGAGTGTGCTGTTGGCACAAATCACCCAAGAATGCTGTTGATAACAAAGTGCTTCTTTAATAATATTAGGCACAGATTCAGCCTTGCTGAGAAACAGATCCAGTGTTTTCTACCGTTTCTCACTAATTATTTGGTATACACCATATGTTTGCCTCATCAAAAATGCATTGAAAAAAATGTTTTTAAAACCTCGTGAAACTTTTCAATGTCTGGAGGGTTGCATTTTATTGTCCCTGACCTTTGCCCATTTACAGTCCAATACCAGAAGAATGTTTAAGTCCTTTTAACTTTGAAAACGAATTAATTTCAGACTCCAAACACAGGTACAAAACACAGCACCACAAGCCTGTCTTTTGTCCTGCATCTCAGCCCTCTCTAGAGTTACAGGTGTATCCAGTGAAGCCTCCAAGAACACGGTCTACCCAAAACTAAAGGTCAACCAGAAAACTGCTGCGCAAGTGCTTCCCTGATGCCACACTCTTCATCAAAAATCCATTACTCACCGGACCTTTGGCAAACACCCTGGGAAAGCAACCTTGCTTTGCAAAGGAATGGAAGGCAATTGAAAACAAGAAGCTTGCCCTTCAAGAGAGGTTAAGATGGTTGCATACTGGTAAAGGGTACAATAAAGGTATCCTCACCTCCAGCATTCAAATCAAAAATACTGTTGGCACTATCACAGAAGCACTAATCTCTTCAAAAATAAAATCTGCACATTCCTTAGCACGCAGCCCCCTCATATAACTTGTAAGCATGCCCAGACAGACTTAGGTTTATTAAACGCAAACCAACATTTTGTCAATCCTACCATTTCAGTAGTTGCATATATAGCAGAAAGAACAAGTTAAACTCCGTGGGGATTATTTTGTTGGTTGTTTTTAGAAAGACAGCTTTAAGTACAGAGAAATGCTTCTACTTACACCACCTTTACACTTTCCACCTCCAGAACACTCGGTCAAATTGAACTTCCAGAACTACAGTAACAAGAAAATTGAAGAGAAGATGAATTTTAAACCTGGACCTCTGTGTTACAGCTACTGTCCTATAACCTCTTCCATAAATCCAAATTATAAAGTCATTTAGGCAGGCAATTTTGTCCTTCACTGCTCCAGTACAACACCTGTACTCTGTGGATGGCAGGAGATCTAACTAACCAGCAGCTTTGATTTGGATAATGACAAATTGTTACTCATTTCTTGTTCAGGTTGAAAAGCTTTTCTCTCTCCTCCCTTCTCTGTTTATTAAAATACGTATGTGTATATACACACACATATATTATATAAAACACACGTTTTTAACAGGACAGTCATGACCTCTTCTTTAACAGGCATAAAAACAGCCGGCTTCTGAGTCCGTGCTGAAGCCATCATCTCTAGCCTTTCATAAATCCTCACCAAGTCTCTCCATGCACGTGGACACCCCAGCGGGTACAACCATGGGGCCATAAACTGGGGCAGCTCCTGGGTCCCCCCCACGTCCACCTCCCAAGCCCAGGATTGTTTGTGGCAGGCACAGAGCACAGCCTGAGAAAACCCGGTCAGGCACAACCAAGCTGCAGAAACTGGCAGCAAAGCAGCAGGGGCAGTTAATGTTTGATTGCAGAGGTTAGCAATGACAAAACTTCATTTTGACATGTTTTTGTGACCCAAAACGATTCTGATTTGGGTGAGGTACAAATCAATGCTTTGTCATCTTTAGTCAGGGACTGCTTATCCTGCCCCTGGCTAAGCAAGGTCATTTGGACAGTCTTCCCCAAAAGTGGGGGGGTTGTCCAAGGAGAATTATTTGCAGCTTTGGTTCATCTCCCTGGAGAAAGGAGGAAGAGAGTTCACTGACAGGATTACTCAGCCAGGTAATGAAAGCCTTAATTATTTCAGGACATTTGTCCATTGTTCAGTAAATTTACTATACAATGAAAAAGGTTACTGTACACCAAGTTTTAGTCGAACATTAATCGGTTCCCCTAAGCTACGACTCCCTCAAAGGCAAGTTTGTAATGAGAACAGCATTATTCGGCAGATGGATGCGTTGTTAGAAGCTTAAGAGGTGTTATCAATTTTCCTAGCACTCTTCAAAATGTCAGAGAAAAGGCACTTGAAACCACATTGCTGAAGAGGTTGTGTACTACCTACTCTCAGCTGCTAAAAACATTGGGGCAATGAAACCACGGGTGACAGTGGTGGGGACTTCTCCTCCCACACCCATCCCGTCCTGTTCTTCCTCACAAGTCACCGATCCCTTCCAGGTGACCCTGCCACACTCAGACACTTCACTGCTGTGAAGGATGGCTGCCACCTAAAGCTATAACCAGCAACAGGATCAATAAACACCCAAGCAGCGTATCAGCCAAACACAAGGTATCCACTCTACCTAAATAACCTTTAAGCAACTAGGACATCTGACAAGAAAAGTTGGCTTGATTACAATTTTTTTTTTTTAAATCAATAACATTATTAATTAGGCTTGCTGCTCTTGAATGTCAGCCCTGAACACATCCCTAACTATTCAAACACTGTTCAAGCTGATACATGTACCAAATACAAGAGAAAAAAACATGCATTTGGAAATAAGATCTTACCTTTTGTTTCTCCATGATATTAGAAATTATAGTATGCCGGAGAGACAATCATGGAAATAAAACTAGCTCATTATTTGTCCTACATACAGCTTAGCCTTAAAAACTTGCAACTGACACTCACCATTAAAGCACTGAAGATTAGCAAAGTGAATTAATTTTGTTGATTTGTGCACTTCAACATGAAAATGAGCAAGACTATTCTAAAATCAGAAAACCTGTTTACAGTAATAGCTTATATTAACTTTTTTAAAAAAATGAAGGAAATAGTAAAATACCTTCTGCTACTTTTAATTTTCATCATTTGACCTATACAACACCCACACCAAATTCAATTGAATTCTTGAATTCTCCATTCCCAGTACATGCAATGATTTAGCTAAAAAAAACAACACATTATATGACTATCCACAAACCAAGACCACAAACCAAGACAACTTGCTTTTTGATGCAAGCACAGGACTGCTGAAGGCCAGGAATGAGGAATTCCATTCCCAACCTCTTGAAGAGGTTCAGTGTTTGCCCCTCAGAGTGCGGGACACCAGCTTATACACTCAGAGGACCTCCTTCCAAAGTTTTACTGGAGATACCGACCTGACTTCTGAAATCATCACGGCACCCTCTTCCCGCTCTCTTACTGTCTAGGTACATGCTGAGTCACATTTCTTCCCAAATTTGAAATGCAACACTACAGCTGGAATAGATGTGGTTCATCAACCCAGCAATACTGCGGCATTTAAGACTGGAGATGACAGTGAAAAAAAGCAATTTTTATTTCTGATGACTGGACCTAAGGAGCTCAGATTATGTACTTCCTTGTGTAGCAAAAGATCAACTGTCAGTGGTGATGAAGCTGTATGTGGAAATATATTTAAGGTACAGAATACGTGATTATATGGTACAGTACAGAATTCACACAGTGGCCCATCACCCTCATAAGACTTTTTGCCTCCCCAGCTGATACATCACGTGCATTTTAAAAGAGCTCTAGAACTGATTCACATTGTCAGATATTTATTGTCAAAAGTAGCTCCGTAAGAACTATTTTCCCAGTCCTTTAAAACAAAAAATAAAAAAATGGTACTAGCAATGTGCTAAAAATCTAATGCTACAGTTTGCAAGAGCAAGCTGTAAAGAAATTGTCCTTAATGTGAATGAAATAAAAATCTGATCTAAGAAATGTCTCCTTATTCTTCCACCAAACTGTAAAGACAAGTCAACTAACACCAGTCTAAACAGACAACTGTCTGCAAGACTGAAAAAAAACTTTTTAATAAAGACATTTCAAAGCCACCAATTTGTTACCTAGATCTAGATGAATACAGTAGCAAGATTAGATAAGAGATCTACAGGGAGGAGCAAATAAATTAATTACTATTTGATGACAACTATGGCTGAAAGGATAGCTTTTACTTCTGAAATGTGAGCATCCTCCTTTGCAGCGTAAATTTACTCAGGTAGAAGAGAATTAAAAAGCAAACTGACGTTTGTTTCTCTTTTCATAGCAATAATAAGTGGCATTCAGTCCAAAAGATGTGCCTCAAGATCAGCACTGAAGGAAAGCAGGATATTACAAAAGTAGTTAATAGGCTTTAAAAGCTGTGCAGGTATGAAGAAAGAAAAGCCCAATTTGCATGTCAGACAGTATGCATGATTTTACTTTCGGTGATGTGTTTGACAAATGCTAATACAGATGATCTCACATACAACTGTATCCAAACTGTGGGATCCAATCTATGCCCCAACACACCCATATAGACAACTGTTTGATCTAAACAAGTCTTTCAAAATAATGTTTACCTTCTTTTCTTGCAGCACAGTTCCCTCCTCATTTTCAGTGCCCTTTGCTCCTCCCTGACTACGCAGTTGGTATTTCCTGACGCTGCTGCTTAGAAGAGCCATCGGGTTTCTACCCTTATTCAAGGAGGTATCTTATCAGGCTGATTAATGCCTAACTACCTAACAACCTACTCACAAGATACCAATGCCACAGTAGAGGTTTCCCCATTGTTTCTTAAAACATGCGTTACTTCAAAACTCCAGTTTCACCCAGCTTAACAGGAGCCCTCTGGAGAAGTGTTACAAGGAGGTGGCGGAGGAGCCTTTTTCTTTCTAGCTGCCATTGCCAGCTAACCAGAAAATACAGGTAACACCATACACTTAGTATTTTAAGTCAGCGATGACCTTAGAGATTGATACTTAGAGTCTGTCTCCAGCTTTTGGCCTTTTATGGCAAGCCTACCCCTCTAAACAATTCAAAATGCAGTATTTTTGCAGTTACCTGTACAAACCCTGGACTCTTTGCCATACATATGTAAGTTTCTATTCATTTATGGGTAACAAGAGCAGCCACATGAACTGTCTTCTCATCTTCCACAGAGCACAGCACTCATGCAAGAAGCACTGCTGAAATCCATGCACTTTTACCAGTGAGAACAGCTCTGTAGCCACCACAGAAGACGACCTCTAACTATAGGGAGCATTGTGCCTAACCCAAGCTTAATCTACCTGCAGCAAAGACCAGAAGAACAGAGGAGGAAGTGTGTCACTGTTGTAAATTTCAGTCACCTCGTGCCAGAGCACCTCTCTGCTGAGGGCCAGCCTAACCCGCTATACAGGTTAAGCTTCCAGTTTAGCATCCTCCAAAATACATCTAGCTTATGTACACCACGAGTACTCCACAAACAGAGCCAGCATGCAGTACACAGGAGCAGCTGGGGGATTTACAAAACCCTTCCACAGCCTTGAGTCAAAAGTATTAGCATAGATTAAACAGAGCAAAGCAAGAGTCAGGTCTCCCCCTCTCTGTTACACAAACAGCGGGCTGCCGCTACAGCCAGCAGCTGCCCCCATGCCTCCTCCAGCAGACCACGCCTGCACCAAGCAGCCACCTCCAGCCCTCCTGAGGCAGGCCCTGGCCTCTGGGCAGCCCCCAATCCTCCTGAGGCCAGCAGCCACGGCCTCTGGGCAGGGGCAGCCCTGTCACCCAGTGCTCCTTCCATCCCAGCCACCACTGCTGAGGCAGCTCCGTGGCCGCCTCACCCTCAGGCACGAGGCAGAAAGCTGCAGAAGCCATTTCAGTGAGGGCTCCAGCCCAGGACAGGGCAGCAGCTGAAAGCAGTCACAGCACCAGCCATCCACTTTTCATCTGCCAGAGTACAGTGACAGATGTGAATTTTATCTAGAAAATGAATCCGATTGCCCAATTTACCTACAATATGTGCCACAGGAAGTGGAATTATGCATAGCAGCATAGACGTGGATAAGCGATATGATAAGAGATAAATGCTCTCACTTTCATATTTAATCAAAGCCCACACTTAATATAAGAATGAATTGCCCAGTAGAACTGAAAAGGCAGCAAAAAATGTCTCAGTTCACAAATAATCACAGTTTCCTTTTGTGTTTGTTTTTCCTTCTTTAACCCCACTGCAATAAATATTTGCCAATACATACGCTACCTATAGGTCTACCTCAAGGTCACTGGCAGCCTGATTACACTGAAGACTATACTTACGGTTCCATCTTCTCCCATCACAACATTTCATAGCAACATTCATGGTTCCATAGCAAATTTAGGAAGTATACAGAAGCAATTTAAGAAGGTTTAAAAACATATATACATGTATATGTTTGTATGTGTGTATAGACATGTATGTATATAAACATGCATTTTTATACAAACATAGGTATAACCCTATAGTAAAACAGCAAAGTAAAACTGTTCTTTTCATATTCTTCCATCTCATTTTATAGAAGAGAAAATTTCTGCTTGCTTTGGGGACAGTTAATTTTTCTACCCTGAAGACCAATCCAAAGAGACCATAAAAGACAATGATGACATAGCACCCAAATTTATCATGCAACAAAACAGACATTTTTCTTCTTACAGAAAAATAAAATATCAGTTTGGAAAATGAACAGCTGAAATTCAATCCAGTCAGAAAGGCCGTCCTGGAGTGAGCATGGTTGAACTTTGTTTAGACAGCACAAGACCACCTTTAGTCTGCTATCTCAGGATGTCTGTGTGCTGACTAGTTAGACACCTTCTAAACACATAGCTATACATTAAGGAAGAGCTTGTTAAAGAAGCACTGTTTTGTTCACTAATACAAATAACAGGCTACGTGTTATGGGGACCCATCAAATGAAAACCATGCAAAATATGATGTTCCCTAACCTAAATTTGTTCTCCAAAAAACAACAATAGAAGACAATTGTATCCTCCTCCTGTTGCAATACAAAGAGATATGGGTAGAGACAGTGCCCTAAATGGAGGCCTAGAATTATCCTAAAGCAGCAGACCTTTCAAAAATGGCTCCGAGTAGGAATCTGCAGCAGCCATCTTACTCCCAAATCCCCATTTGAGAGTTCACCTTTTTTTAATCACCTTCAAAAAAAATTTATATATATATATTTTTATATATATATAAATCATGCCTATCACCATATTGATAAACACTCTTTGGAACCACTCTGATGGCTTGGGTAAGAACAGGAGAACAGTGCTGTTAGTACCTCAGCACTTCTGTTTCCAGCAAATTAGAAAAAAAGCCAGAAGACTTAGCTCACCTGCAAGTTAGGCTACCTACAGGAATGCCCTAATCTGTGCCAAAACTACACAAAGTCTGCCCACTTTTGAATTTCTGGGAAGATGCATTGGATCGTAGCATACTATCAGACAAGCTCCTGCATGTTCAGAAAGCTCAGCAAGTGCTCAAACACAATGGTAGCTGAGCAGGGAAAAAAAAGATAAGGGAATTGGTACAGTGTTCCAGATCCTGCAGCAGAACTGTCTGATGCTTTCCTAAGCTGGTGAAAAAAGGTACTGCTAAGTCAGAACAGGAAGCGTAAAGAAGAGAAAACAAGCCCTCCAAGACCAATCGTCGGGGGAAAAACAGATGAAAAGTAGGCCTGAAAGTTCTCATGCAAAAAGCAAAGGCCGAATTAGTCATTTTCGGAAGCAAATCAGTGAGTGGTGCAGATCTACCTACCTATTGCCCAGCCAGAAGTGTCTATTATTAATCAACTCCAAATCAAGATCTATTTGTTTATGTACAGATAAATAGTAAGTGCAAATGACATGATCTTCTGTGAAATTTTGTTCTGCCTGTCACACTCACTATTGTGTTGCTGAACAAAGGCATTCTCAGCTATCAGGTATCAAGACCACATGGTACACTGTATTAACCAAGCTTAATTATTAATCTGTGCAGCCAGGATTTCTGGAATCTATCCATCCACTATTACTATTTCAGTCTGAAGTTCATTACCTGATGGCAAATAAGAATACTGTAAGATTTTTTTTTTTTTTTATCTGAATATAGCACTGGTGCCTCCTAAGTCAACTCACATCATCTCCATTTGTTCAACTTTATAGTTTCTTCACACATCTATACAGCTAGTTTTAAAGACATTTTTACCTATCAAACCAAAGGAAGCAAACTTTCCATAAAAACACTAATACCATGAAATTAAAGATGGTATAACTTATTAAGGGGCTTATTTAAGCGTAAGTTTCTTCACCTGTTCATTCTTCTATTTTAACGCACACTTGGTTAGAATTTAGAAGTAATTTTCAAGTTACTGTGTACTGCCTTTTCCTTTCCTCTATTATTAAGCACTTAACTCCAAAGAAAAATACCTCCTGCAATTACAAAAGACTAATTTTGATGAGCTCGCATCTCAGTTTCTCCCCCCGCCCCAAGCCACTTCCAACTACTTCAGGGGTATATTTCCTCTGAGAAACAACAAAATGAGCTTTAAAACATCAAGATACTGATCCCTTTTAAAATTCATTGCTTAGAACCGCCACTCATCATATGAGGTAAACCAGATACCACAGGAATTACTGTAAAGCTCAGCAAACCTTACTTCTGGCAGCGGGCTGGCCGGTTTGGTTAGGATTCCTCCCACATAAACAACATTTGGTAGCGTGGGTCTTGGAAACTCCAGTGCTACATCAGTACAAAGCATCCACAGGCTGGATCCATGAACCAAGTCATACATGGACCTTTCTGGCATAACCTTATATTTCTGCATTATCCTTTCATATTTTGGCAGAACCAAAAAGCTGACTCCGAATCTTGAAATAAGATACACAACAGTATTTTTAATCCTCTCAAATAAGTTCATGTGATCTGTGAGTAGCGAGTTAAACTCTGGAACGTAAGAGAGGGGAGCTGGAGCACCCACTTCTGCTGGATACCACAGGCCAGTGGAAAAGACGGCGTACTTAACCCCTAAAAGGTGAGCTATAACAAATCCACACATCTCATTGGGATCTACCAGGAGCAGGTCAAATTTTTCCTGTTTCAGGGTACGCATGAGGTTTTGGTTGCCAACAATCATGTCACAGTTCTTGGAATAGTGGTCCAGGATATCGAACAGTTCCAGGGCCGTCAGTCTCCCAGAGAAGATACTCCTCATCTTGGACTGGAGAAAGTCATCCGAGGTGCTGCTGTTAAAGATCCCTGGGTAGCGCTGAAATCTATAGTGATTAGATGGAGGAATCTCTCTGCCCTCAGAGAGGAGAAACACTGTCTGGTGACCTTGGTCATGCAAGGCTGAGGCCAGAGTCTTAAAAATATAAAGATGGCTTTCAAACATAATTGGCGGCACAACAACGATTTTGGCAGCCCTTGCTATCCCAACAGTGCTCCACAGGAGGATGAAAGCTGGAGTGTACGGCTTCATAGCTGAAACAAAAAATAGAAGCATTACATCAACAGAAAACAGGTTGGTACATTACCTGGGAATTAGGGGAAAAAAAAGTTATGTAATATAACTCAGTAGATCCATGAAAGCTAATCACATCTCCCTATCTCGAAAATATCTTTGCAACAGTCAAGGGAGAAGAACAGAGCCGCTAGGCTTCAGAATACATTTGGTAGTGCTCTTTTTCCAGCAAGGTCTGCTTTTTTCCCCCTTCCTCCCTTTCCATCTTGAACAGAGAGTAGATGAGACTTCTTCCAGCACAGACATCAACAGGGCACCTGCACTACATGGCAGGAGAACCGACACAGACAATGAGGTTGGTACCCTCCACAGAGATACTGCGCATGTTGCTTCTGAATTATATATGCAATCCAACAGCTACAAGATCTTGTAGTCAGCTCAGAAAGCCAGATCCTGCTACGTTTGGGATTATATTTAAAATCACAACTGCATTACTGTCATCATAATATACCGAGCGAATTAAGTATTCCTGAAAGACACCACACGCGAAGACCCAAAGGCTAGAATTCCTCATTTATTCACACATCAGATCCAAAGGATGAATGCGTCATTTATTATTCCTTTCAGCATAGGATATAACACTTTTACAGACACATTTCAGTCTCACACCCTCAACTGGAACTTCTAATATGACAATTCTTACTTTTTAGTTTGTGTTCACTGTACTGAGACCGACACCCCTCTACTGTTGACATGGTTATGAGCACTTCTGCTGCAAGTGCTTCTGATGGGCGCCCACAGCCTTCGGGCTTCCATTCTGATTTAAGGATGGCATTTTCTGCTGTTTTATTTTCATATAAGCTAATAAGAATTAAGAAGATAGGTTTTTCCTCTAAAAGGACATGGAAATTCAGGCAATGTTTTTCTTTGTTAGTATAACACTGATCAGCCACATTGGGAGGGAAAATCGAAATCTGGCAGGGAAATGTTACCAATAAGAACCAACATGACTACTTTAATCTCTCAAAAATTGCACTCTGTGTATGAGAACAAATGAAATAAAGGGAATTATACCACATACACGAACATCCACATCAACCTCCACTGAAGCACTTCTACAAGTGCTGGACTCTCCAGCTGCTTTAATCGGCACTTGCACAGATACTCAGGCATGAACTCTAGTCTACACCAAAAACAACAGCGTCACTTTAAAGGCAGTTCTTGACAGTAGCAGGCTTCAAGGGAATGGGAAAAGAATTTTCCTTGTGTTTTGGTGAATAAAGCCAGATGAAAACAAAGCATATGAAAAGCATGGAGAGGGCATGTCAGAATGCCCCTCAGTCACATTAACCCTCTTAGTACAGGGAATCGAGGACAAGCCAACAATCTGCTCTTTTCTCATGCCAAACCAAATCTATGTGGAAACAGGAGTCTGTTACGGTGTCCTTTAGAAATAAGCAGTACAAAAACTGATAATGCTACTACTCAGGCCTTATCTCCTTACAGTGTTCTCCTGTAACCCTCCTACAGATTACTTAGGGTTTTTTTGTTTTGTTTTTGTAATGTTAGGTGGGTTACCAGCTCACCAAAAGAGCACCTGAACTGTATTGCTACAATCTAACGTGGGTCTTTCTGAATTATGTCCCATTTTTTTCCTACTCCAGATTCTGCAGCTTGCTTGACTTTGAAGCTTTTATAAGCATGCAGAGTCTAACTTAAAGCTGCAGAATTACAACAAGTTACACAGATTATTTAAATCACATTTCTCGTGTAAGAAGTCTTCTTACCGCACTTGAAATCTGTTCCACGCTTGTCTTCAGAGAGCATTAGCCACCACCTAGGAGATTACTGACCTGCGCTTATGAAAATCCTACCAACTTACTACCACCAGCAGCCATGTGCCTGTGCACACAGGTACACACAAAAAGTTCACACAGGCAAAGAGACTTTTGTTCCTCCTTTTGCTGTGAAAAAGCCCACACCAGGAAGAGCCACAGTAAAATCTTATGGTACCCATGAGCAGGTAGTAAAGAACTGAAGCACGGAAAATTCACTGAGATCCCCCCAACACAATGCATCCATGGGCTGAAGTCCCGCTCTGGGAAGAACTTGGAGAAGCTTCGGTATTTCTAGGCACAAAGCTCAACTTTACCAAGAAAACGCTTCAGGGGAAGAGAGAGGAAATTACTTGCTGCAAATATTACCACTGGCTTTTAAAATCTTTACTACACTACATTCTTGTCTGACACTGGATGAGCTCGAGTTGTTTGCTAAGCTGCCTCAATTAGGGTGTCAGAGGTGACCCGAAAACACCTCCTCCCCTGCAAACAGCAGTAATTAAATCAAACGTAACAATAGCCCTATTCATTCTCCAACAAAGTTCAAAAAAGCATTCTTTCTACATGAGAAACAGCTTGCCTCTCCATTTTTTTCTTAAGAACTATTAAAGCTTTGACAAAAAATGAACGATGACACTAATGCTGAGAAAAAACAGAGTCTAGTACCGCGTGGCTTCATTACTTCTCATTGGTTACACTTCCAGCACAAATGCCGGACCTCACAGACCGCTTAAAGCATTAAATTGCCTTTTGGGTCCAGGCCTTGGCTTTCACTGGAGGCTTTCTAAAAGAAACAGCACCCCACAAGGCTCAGCTGCCCCCACGGGAGCTCCCAATTGAAGGATGTGACTACCCAGGCCCCCACTAATTACCTCACTGATTACCTTGTTTCATTCCCACCTGTGGGGCTGACAGATTTTACACAGCAGCAGGGGGCTGCGTAGGGGAAGGATGAGCCCATCCCGGTGCACAGCTCACTGCGGGCACAGACACACCATGCTCAGCTATCGCCATCAATGCTGCTGGAGGAGAGCATGCACTACGTAAGCTTGGTTTTAAATAAAAATGGTTTATCAATGAAATACGAAAGAAAGCGATTAGTCAAACTTGGAAAAAACCACTACTGATTACATCTCCTCATGCTATAAGCATTCCCGTGGTATAAGTTACTGCTTCTGTCAACAACGGGGATGTTACAAAACCATAAATGGATTGAGAAACACAGAAACAGTTAATGTTTCTGAGATCACTGTAAATCAGAGGTATCAGAAGCCTACAGGCATGCTGTGATCCAACCAGCTGCCAGATGCAAGAGCCCCATGCTGTACTTTGATCTCCTGACCTGACGCGGGCTCTGAGCACAGCACGTCTTAGTGAGCATGCAGGTACAATCCTTAGCCCTAAGGCATATTTTCCACTGCTTCATCTCTGCACATGCCACCAAAAGCCACCCAGAATTACCTCTGCACTTCCTTAGGATGCTTACAGTATCACACCACCTCTTCTGATCCCCGCTCTCACTGCACAGCACTGCTTTAAATGAGAACACATCGAATAACTTAATCTTTATGAGCCTCCCATAAAGCACGAGCTAGCTAACATAGAAATCTGTCAATATAATTACAAGCAGTTATGAAACATTAGTTTTTCCTCTCCTGCTGTGTATCGATGATAACAGATGACAGTCCTCTCTAGAAGCCTCACAGCACCTTCACTACTCAGAACTGATACAAAATGCTGTTATGGAGTTCCCTTTTTCAACACGAGCATCTTCCACAGGGACAGGAAAATATACGTACAGGGCCTGCCAAACCACAGAGGTAATAAACACATGACACTGTTAGAGAGATGCCCACTAAGGGACATTTTTTTACTGGAAGCAATGGCATTGACCTTATATTGCACTCAACCAAAGTCTCCACCTGTGGTGGGAGCCCCCACGATAAGGCCTCGTAACTTCATCCCTTGGCCAGCCCCAGCCTGGGAGCTTGCAAGGTCTGCATCAAGCACAAGCAAGGCCAACATGCAGCAGCACTCAGTTCACCAACTAACCATGCTCCCAATTCCCATTTTGCAGACCAGGCAGCAGACACTGAGTGAGGTATCACTGGCAACAACACACAACTCTGTGCATTCACAGCTCCCTGTCATCAGCCAGGAGTTCTCTGGAGACCTGAGGTACTTCCAGCATGACACAGAGAGCTGCTGATGCCCATCTCGATGGGAATTTCCAACCCAGCTCACCTCTGAGAGCCACAAGGCTCATTTCGATGCCAGCCCATCGAAACTGGAGCATGGGGACTCCCCCTGCAACCCATCATCCACAAACTCCCAGAATAAGCCATCGGCGAAGTATCTAAAAGGGATCAGCATCCAGTACCACTGTGTCCTGCTGCTGGATCCTAGGGATCCTATGAAAAGGAAATGTCAAGTGACTGTACAGCAGGAAGGCAAAAAAAGCCAAAGCCAGAGGATGACATTTCTCCATCATACTTAATAATATAAAAAACATTTTCTACCTCTGTCCTAAATCTTTCTGCCTAGAATTTGCCTGCACAGAACAAGATTTCCTTCTAGTGGCATATAATAGGCTTTTATAGCAGAAGGCATAAACATAAGGAGGAACAAAAGCCATTTTTAATTTTTTTTTTAAATACTTAAGACAATTACCACCGAATTGAAACCATTTACTCCTCTAAGCCAAAAAGCAAGAACAGGTACGGAGGAAAAGGAGATGTAAGGAGCAGCTTTATACAAGTAAATGCAACTGCTGTCTGTAAAGAGTTCAGCTCTTGGAAGAAGTTAAAGAAACACCAAGAAGTTAAACATTAAACCTATCCCAATGGCTTCTCAAAGTTAATGGCTTGCATGTCGTTTTTCAAATGAAAGAGAAAGTATAAGTTTTAATGTGGGCTGCAGAAAACCAAGCACCTACACAGAGGACTGTTGAAAGGATGTTTCCAGCTGATTAAGAGTTCTAATTCCTGGTTTATTTTTACTTTAACAGAACATGTTACTATTCACCCAGAAAGACAAAGCAGGACTGAGAACAGGAAATGTGACTGTGCAGATAAGGAGTCCGCATTTTATTCGTGAAGGCCCTATACAGGAAAATTTGGAAACACAGAAAGAAATGGAGTGATGTTTAAGTTTATATGAATTATACAAAAAAGTCTTAATGCTTAAATTAGTATTTTAAAACTTAACTAATACTACGTTTGTATTT
This sequence comes from Cygnus atratus, assembly GCF_013377495.2. NCBI lineage: Eukaryota > Metazoa > Chordata > Aves > Anseriformes > Anatidae > Cygnus > Cygnus atratus. The sequence goes on from NC_066365.1 coordinate 2,197,876, forward strand.
CAATCCTAAAAAATATTTTTAAATAATCCATATTCATAATTTATGCAGTCAGTCAGTTATAGCACTGAAATACATACTGAAGATAAGATTTACTGCCAACCCTTAACAATATGCTAACCACCCTGTAATTAAAACCCAGACTTTTTTCTCTGGTTTCTTCCGCTGGCTGCCTACCTGCCTATTTCTGAATCTCCCATTTTCAAGCCAGCAATACTGTTTTCAGTGTTTTTTGTTTTTTTTTTCCCCTCTCATAGAGCAGTCAGTTCTAGAAGCCAAAGCAGCTCTCAAGCACCTTGGCACTCAGCACAGCTGGAACTCAAACTGTGAGAATAGTTACCACTACTCAAAAAAGCAAGCAGTACTTACACATAGTAGTAAAGCAGTACTTTTTAGTCACTAGTAACATAACTCTCCTCACTTCTAAAGAAGCAAATGAAGTTTACAGACATGGAGTTGCGTGACAAGAATGACTTTTTCAAGTCCTTTCCTTCCTTTCAGCCTTTCTTTAGATTTGCTACAGTTGGCTGAGTTTACCTGGGCGGTTTGGTCAGAAGATTGGGACCTAGAAAGGTGCCCTTCATACCAAATAACAGCACTGCGCTGACAGCAAAGGAGCAATCTTTCCAGCCACTGATCACTCTCATCTTACCCGAAGGTTTCCAATTTCTCATTACAATTTAACAGATACCAGTATGCATTAAAAAAAGCAGACTTACCAACTAGATTTTCACCTCTGCAAGCCCAAGTGCAAATGCTGATTAGCACTGAAATGACTAGCTGCAAGTGGGAAGCTAATGAGGTGTGTCACAGAAGTATAATTACCAAAAAGGGGGAAATTTGAGATTTACATGCATTTCAGCAAACAGCACTCACTGCAAACTGCTAACAGAGTCCTGGTAACACAGATTTATCACCTGAGCCTTGCTCGCAGTATTGTCCTCTCTCTCTACTATCAATTAGTTATATAAAACTCAGTGTTTCAGAAAGGAGAATAAAAACCTTACTTTTAGAGCTGTCAACTCATGAATGACCTGATCTGACTCGAAGAAAAGGCAGGAAAACAGAAAGCTTTTCTGGACAAAGAAATGAGGTGTATTTATCAGTGAATAAACTGAAATATAAGTTGCAAATCTGATGCAGTTTCCACATCAGGATACACCAGGGCACTGCAGAGCAGGGTGCTTTCCATCACTGAGTCAGATTTGACATCAGCTAACCCACCGGCTCACATCTCCACCTGGGGGCAAGAAACCAGAACCGTAAGCAGGACAGCGTCACCTCAGCAGTCAGTCCCACCTTACAGTGCCCATCACAGGTATCAACACACACAACATGGTTTTTAGATAGTGTGCCTTCTAGCTGTAGTAAAAACGTGTTGTTGAAAGCACGGTGCATTAAAGGCTGCCCTAGGCTGTGGCTGGAAGCCCACAGGTTACTAAGAGCACCAGAAGCTCCCCGTAAAGCACTGGCAGCTACTGACTGTTGGTTACTACTGCTCTTCATAAAACTGAAGCATTAAAGAGGAGAAAGAAAGAGTACAGGTTATCTTGGGCAGTGGAGCGTGAGCCAGGCCAAAAAACAGGTTGTTACCTGAAGCGTTACCCACGTTACCCAATTTATTGGAGCCCCGGTGCTGTGCTGCCTGTTCAAAATCCCATCAACATCCACCTATTTTATGTGCAAATCTGTTTGCTTTCACCGTTATTAAACACAGTTTCACAGATAAAACATGGTATCCAGCCTTCATAGGCTTGTAAACATTTCGGTTAAACAAATAGAGAGCCAAGCCCTACAGAGCTAGTTGCATGACCAAAGGCCCTGTAAGCAAAGCATTTTATCAAGCCCAAGATAGCAAGGAATGACTAACAAAAACCATTTACACTTAAGTGTAAAGCTGAAAGAGGAAGAAGATATTCCAAAACAAATAAATGGTTCTCTAACACTACTTACAGGATGATTCAGTAATAAAATATATGCAACCAAAGCAAGCCTCAGTTCTATCAACCACAAGCAAATAGTTGGTATTAACAACAAAAATACAAAATATACATACACACACACAAGCATGAATGCAGTGCATTACTTATACCAGGGAACAAATAAAATAAATGAACAAATTAAAAGTGAACAAATAAAAGAACAGGTCTTCCTTTCTATTTGTGATGTCCTCCAATACATCACTTGAAAAAAAAATAAAATAAAATTTCAAGTTCCCCTCAAAACATTATCTTTAACGTTTAATACCAGCCCACTTCAGTATTTCTTGTCAAGCACTGGTATACAGAAATGCCACAGTTTTAAGAAATTCACTGACCAAATCATATGTAATAGCATATTCAGAAGAGGATCAAATCATCACAGACACAAAGTTTTTTAATTAAAGTGACATAGCAGATAAGGGTAAGACAAGACCCTGCTCTTCAATCTGAAAGTCCAAGTTGACTCCTAAACCTTTAAAGCTGACAATTGCAAAACACACTCAACCTATAATCCCACTTACAGTACTGTACGTATTCTGTAGGTAATAGGAAGTATTATGCCATAATCCTTTAGGAGCATTAAAGGGAATCAGGCCCATAAACTGACTTCAGGCAGCACACTGTAGTTTAAGATTAGGAAGTAACTGCTACTAAACACCCCATGTGCTCTCAGAGATGAAAGCATCAGAAATTTGTGTACATACAGAGCCTTGGAACAGCAAAATACATTGTCTAGGAATAGATTCTGATAACAAGGATCGCAGAACCTTCGGATTTATATTCTTCAGTTTTTCCTATCATAGATCTTGCAACAAATTACTGAGGTAGTGCATGCTGATTGTTACTTTGTGTTGCGATGTTTTAGAGAAGTACTGAGATTTGGCTTGTAACTACAGGCTCCTGTTTCAACCAAATGAATAAATTAAGATGTTATTGGAAATTAGAAAGAAATGGTGTGCACATGAACAGGGACAGGCTTTTGCATTTACTTTGTGCAGTTTATTCAACTACTGCATTCTTTTACCCAGTGACTGAAGCATTTCCATGACTACAAGAGTGCCACATCTACAGCTGAGAGGAACATTTACAGACATGATGACATTGCTGTAAGCATCCATCACAGACCCACTGTGTCACTTATGCAAACAGCAAAGCAGTTATGAAGGAGTCCACAAGCTATGCAATTTATGAAGCCCTTTTCAGTAAGGGTTCGTTATTTGCGTAACAGGTTTTATTAAACACAGGGTTTTACCTAAGCTTTTTGAGAGCTGTGCAAAAAAAAAGATTTAAATAAAAAATGTCACTCAAAAGTTGATATTCAAAAATACAGGTTTTAGAGTTAGCAGGCAAAACACTAAATAGACATGCTAGTAGGTAGATTTTATTAAAAAGACTACACGGGAATAGAACTCGTACATAAGACAATGCCTTATTAAGATGAACATAGAGAAACAGTGACTGAGGTCTAACGTTCCTGCTAGCACTTCACCACTGGCTTTCTGAAATAACTGCTGTAATTAGAAACTTTGTGGCCATGAAAAGTAATCCTAAACATCTGAAAAGGCTGATTATCTCTAAAAAGATAATCTTTATTACTCTATGAATATATTAGAAATTCCTACAAGACTGGTAAATTATTAACAGTAATATATTCAATCTTTTAAACAAAGTCACTTATAAACCACAGCAAGACCCACACACCTCAGCATGATAATGCTGCAATATTGACAGCATTGGTCACGAAGAGATTTACCTCAGGATAAATGATTCACAGAACGGTTGTGGTTGGAAGGGACAGAGGCACCCTCCCAAATAACTGCATGAAAATGAGCTCCATAAAGATTTTGCACCCTCTGAAACACTCACATTCCTAGAGCTAGCCGACAAGCTAGCTAAAAACAATTCACAACAACTGAAGAATAGATTTTAATAACTCCAATGAGAGCAAAGAGGGCAAGAGCAGCAAGTGGTCTTTTGTTCTGCTGTGTGCCGAGCCATTTACACAGGGGACCTGAAGCCCACCGAGGGGCCGTGGCTGAAAGGGGACATGCAGAGACATCAGTAGTGCAGCTCGTCGTTTTGAACCCGGACCAGAGGAAAGCCCAGCACGCGTGGCATGGCAGCAGAGCTGACGTGCTGCCCTGGGCCTCAGGACAAGAAGGAAGCACAGCACAGAAACCTGAGGAAGCAGCAGGCTGCTCCAACACCCCTGCGCCTTCATCCGCAGACAGCTCAGGTTCCGCTGCAGTAACGCCCCGTATTATGCAGGTCTTTCCTGTGCTGTCTGGGGTTACTTCACCCCCAGCTCCTGTGCTGCCTACACACAGCGCAAGTCACCTACTTTAAAGTGCAACACCTATATTCCTTGTGAAGGAATCTGTCCCTAAAAAGTGAGTGCTCTCCCAATGGCATGGTTCTGGTGTAGCTTATCGCAACACATGCAACACTGTGCCACCAGGAACTGCGGCTGTAAGTCAGGGAGGAAAACAAAGAAATCCTTTTACCTGCGGAGAGAGAAGAGAAAAGGATGCCTCCACCAATGGGCCAAGTATTTCACTAGGAGGGAGGAAAAGTCACCCAAAAATCCTTCCCTTTCTCACTGGCACAAGCTGAAATACTGGTTTCACTAAGCATCAAAAAAGAAAGAGGAGGGTGAATAAAACCTACCTAATTTTAAACACTTATCAGTGCCAAGATTCTTCTTCGGTAAAATGACTCTTTAAAGAATAGGGTGGAAGAAACTGCAGTGCACAGCACTGTTGCAAACCTGATGTGACAAAGCCTCTGTAGGCTATCACAGGATCATCTAGGTTGGAAGAGACCTCAGGTAAGCGTAAAGTCTGCCTCAAACAAACCTCACGATCTGAATCAATATATTCCTTCTAAACAAAGGTTTTATGGGGATTTTATTCCAACCTTGATAATCCTTTGGAGGAGCAGGGGGATGCTTCATCTTTCACTACAGCTAGCTTCAGCTTGGTACAAGCTCTCCCTCTCCCTGGTCACACCATCACATGACACCTAGAAGCACTGAGTAATTCTCTGTTCTGTTTGTGACTTCATCCTATAGCAAATAACTACATTTTAATAAGCCACACAAACAGAATCACAAGGGAAACCATGGTGCATTTGTTACTGCAGTGGGAAATAAAACTTTATTCAAAGTTAAAATAGTTTATTAAAAATGTTTTCCTCTTATTCAGCTCAATTAATCACATTGCTCGATATCATATGCAGCAACAACTTGTACTCCAACGAGATCCAGCTTGGACAGTCTGTTTAGCACTAGGTTGCTTTGAAACATTTGCATCGACAGGCAGGTTTTTGTTACTACTTTATTTTCTGCTTTCAGATATGTGCATGTTTTGTGGTGTCTGCTTTGAACCAACTCCTAGTATGAATTGGTTGTTAAAATAAAGAGAAAAATTATGCACACAACTGCTTTTCTCCTACTGAATACAATGCTCATGGCCCCTGATCTTAAAAGCCTATCAGAATGACAGAAGACAAAAATCATCTCAGGAACCTTCTTAAGAGGTACAGACTGCACTCCGGCAAGAGTTAAGAAAAGACTCAAGCTTATGCAGCTACTGCATAAGCAATTTTAAATACACAGAAGCTTCCTGCCAGTTTCTAGTATCAATAGTGGACTAAAATTGTATTATAACTTCAGAAAGGAAACGGTCTGGAGATAAGGTTTAGGTTTTTTTTTTTTTTTTCCCCTCTTAAAAAAATAAGATTGAGATGATCTAAGAATTAATTTGTTAATTTACAAATATTAAAGAAAAATGGAACTTGGATCCAACTCAGAGTCAAGATAAAGATGACTTGCAGCTCTAAGAACAAGATTCACAGAGGTCAATCTGGGTGTAAAACCAAAACAAATCAAGAAACCATCCAGATGCACACCAAGTGCTGTACAAGTGCTCATGCACCTACCCCCACCCAGTAAAATTCCACCTTCAGGAAGATGTGATCATCTTAATCCACTTCTGGAAAGCAACTAGGACTTTTTGAACGTTACCACTGTGTAATAAGGAATAGTTGATGGTGGTTTATAACAAACATGCTCTCTTAACTACAGCCCTATTGTTGCAGTAACTTGATAGTCTACAGTAAGTTAAAAGTTATGGTAACAATGCAAGATTGACCATTCCATAAAAAAGTGAGATTACAATAATTTGGAGTCTTCTAATCTTCTTGAGTGCTTTCATGAAAATAAAGCAAACTAAGAAGCTAAGCAATTGCCAAAGTATCACAAGGGAGAGTAATTAATGATATATCACTACAACAGCTAAAGATTGTAACTTAAAGCTGCCATATTTCTAAGGTAGACATAGCATACAGGAGAGTAGGATCCCTTTTACAAGATCCTCAAGCTTTAAATGAAAATTCTCATAGTCAAATGTGGGTGAGTTCCCACACAAGCCCTCAAGATTTATACTAATAGCTCATTTACAGACTTCTAGACCCCACAAGCAATGGATGCCCCAAACACTAGGCTGGCCTATCCAGTCATGTTACTAAAATCACCTCAAATTTTCCATCCCCAGATCTCTAAAATGAAGAATTTCTGTAAACAAAACTTCCCACGAGTATTATATGCTCAATTTCATGTGAGAGACTTCTGTGCCCAAGTAACACCATATATAAAGGCACAGCTCTGAAGGTTCAGTTTCTTTGACCTTGCTGAAATATTCCAGGGACAGGCAATAACAATCTTTCAATGACCAGCAAGGTTTAATCAAGGGTCTAATTCTAGAACAAATCTTTCTTTGTATTTATATGGTGTACACATTTTATTTGGACCGCTGTGACCTCCAATTTCCCTCAGCTGTAACAGGCTTAGTGGAAGGGAGCCCTAGAAGGAAACAGAAGAGATTCATATCTCATTTTACAGCAAGGTACAGAATAGCAGCAAGATTTATGTGGCCTGTAGCTCACTTCAGAGTATCAATGCAGCACACTCAGCGCATGAAGAACTGATGCACCTCTTATCCCACATGAGTATTTGCAGCCAGCACCACCTGTGGCCCACAAGCAATAAACAGAATTTCAGCTGATGCCCTAAGACCACCAGGAATACACACAGATGTGACTTGGCAACCATGCAGCAACCTGAGAGGTACAATGGTTTAAAAAAATAATAAATAATGCTGTGATCAGAGTATGCACTTGTTTCTATCTTACCAATCCACTTTGTCAGATGTTCCCATTTAGCTTCCTAGCCAAACTCCTTAGCTTTCTGTTTGCTCTTACTGGGGGGAACAGCAGCCACAAACTGCAGCTTAACAAGTCCCAGTATGACACTGGAAAAGGTTACCGGAGAGCATGTGGGATTTCCATCCTTGGATCTGTTCAGGACTTGGATAAAAAAACAGCCACAGCTGACCCAATCTTATGCTGCCAACAATCCTGCATTGAGTGGAAATTTGTGTAAGAGCCTCCAGAGATGCTTCTAGCCAACAGTTCTGTAATTCTGTGCACCTGCTGACTCGGCAGGCACCACAGTTGGTTGAGCCTTTCCTTCCCCCAAGGGAAATTCCTGCAAATGCATTGCAATCTGCAGCACATGCTCTATCCTGAGTACTGCCGATGCCAAACTTCACCTGCGAGATCTTCACTGGCAGCAACCAAGAATGCACTTCAAGGTACTGCCACTAAGGTCCAAGTTTAAGTCTCAGCACACCCATGCTATACAAAAAGTCGTTTTCAGCACTTGCTTACATTATGATAAGTTGGCAAAACTGGCTTCCCAAGCAAATGTACAGAATAAACATTTAACTACTTGCATACGGCATCTACATTCTCTAACGACTATCCCATAATAAAGTTCTGAATCTTGTTAGTCTGAAACAGAACAAACTACTTCTGCAGTGCAGTAACAGCGAGTAAGAAGATGGGAAAACAGAGTTAAGTACTCATTTGAAGGAATATTTCACTATATAGTTTCCAATCATATGAAACATTAGTGTATTTGGCACATCTCCTATGTTTGCCTTGTTATTCCTTGCATCTTTTTCCCGTGTTTCATCTTAGACAACAGTATTTAATTAACTGTGGTGGGGGTAGGAGGTACTTTTTTTTTCCCATGAAACAAAAGATTCAAATGAATAACTATATCTGCAGTCTCAGCGAGTTCAAAGAAAGGTGTAGCTGAGAGGAGAAACGCACAAGAGCATTCAGAAGAGTACACTCCCTCTCCAGGTGCTGCAAGTTGCAGACAGCACATCCAGCCACGCTGCTGAGTTGTCAGGTGCTACGGGCTTTGCAGCTCTACTGCCCATTCCTCCTCAAAAGCAAGCTGTGCACCTCCTCACTGCTAAATTCTTGTAATGTTCAGAGCACTACTCCAGCCAAAATCCCTGTTCCTAACCCACATTTCATTCAGACAAATATGCTTCTTTCACAGCATTAGCTAGGAAGTATCTGACTTTCCTCTGAACTTGAAATCTCTCATTTTAAACATTAAATCGGGGGGTAACACAGAAGTACTGAAACCAAAGTTAAGTACAAGTAAGTAGTAATGCAACTCCTGGCCATGCTTTTGTTGAAAATCGTTACAACCCTTTTTCAAACACCCAGACTTTATGAATCAGTGTACTTGGCATTAAATTACAAAACCTTATTCATGTGACTTATGTGAAAGTCAAATGACTTCCAGGTTGGGGAAAAAAACACCAAATTCAGCAGATGTGAAGGCACTGATTACAATGCAGCTACAACCTAGTCCTTGAACCAGGGATTTAATGTTTGAAGGTTGCTACAGCTATGCAGTCAACTCCCATGTGTAATAGAAGTATGAAATGTCAACTTACAAAAGACTGCTGTCAATGTATAGGTGAAAACAATTTTTCTAATTGTTTTAAATTGTCTTAAATTAAGGAACTCTACCTTTTACATTCACATTGCTACCTCCCCTTAAAGAGAGGGCTTTACCCCACCAAGAAAATTTCATCAGTTTTTGTTCTTTTACAAAGCATGTTGTTTCAACACGGCTCATTTCCAACTCAGCTGAGAACCTGAAGCTGGCTATTAAATTCCTGACTTCCCAGTAAATTCTCCTTTCAGTTGTTGAGCAGGATGGAAAACACTCTAAAATCACTCACTTCTCATGAAGCTGAACCATCCATTCACAGAAGGAAAGCAAAGCACAGAGCAAAGAGGAAAGCTGTACTTGTTTCACTATAGGAATAAAGTTATGTGCATGACAACTGTGCTACTTATGAGAAATTGTAGTAAGGAGTCAGGTTATTGCAACTCTGACCCATAATATTTAGAAAACAAGTATCTACACTGTCTTTCAACTCCTCTTTAACCCCTAAATCATAACTGTTACATTTACAGTTTTTTTTTTTTTTAACATAAGTTTTGGGGTATTTTTTCCCCATTTAGGATTACTTCCCATAGAGAGAACTTTTTTGAACTGAGCTAGTAGCTATGCCTGTTGTAAAAAGTGTTAAATACTATTTCCAAGAGCCCAATATTCAAACAAGGATGTTGCATGTGTCCTTTAACCCCAGACACAGTCAATTATGTGCATTCCAACAGCTAAACAAGTATATTATTTCATAAAAACACAGGTAAGAACGCCAACATATTCAGGGGTTGAGAACACATAGCATCGTATGTTAAAACATATAAAAATTTTAAAAGCTTCCAAAGGGACTCACTACTTTTCCACTACGCTGGATCCAAGTAAAGAACTGCAATAACAACCTTCCATGTAATTAGAAAAAAAGTACATGATTTAGGAGCAAGAATTCTATTAAATGATGCTACTATATTTTACTTCCTGGAAAACTGGCAGAAGAACCCTCTAAAATGCCCATTCATAAACAACACTGTGATCTGTATCAGAATGTCAGTTTTAAGCCCAAGATACTTTCCAAAAAAAAAAAATACCTATGCTAAAAATTCTTAAAAGAATAAAACTCCAAGCAAGAGAGAGTGAATGATTTCAAATGCTTATGTATCAGCATTTGTCAGCCATTTCTAGTCTCTTCTTAAATATCACTAATACTGAAACTGCAATAAAAGCATTTCTGTTAAGTTAGGAGCTGCAGAAAACAGATATTTTCTTTAGTAACCATCTCTTCAATATGACCTTACAACAAAGGTCTCAATAGCTTTTAAAGATGTACTGTGATTTTTCTAGTAAATAAGTGATAAGGGACTCGTTCAAGATAAAAAATAAACCGATGCGAGTTCTTGGTACTAGTCTAAAGCAAGACGCCTGACAAAAACAGTGATGTGGAAAGATGCACCTCAAGGAGCCCAAAGTGGAAAACACAAAGGAAGTTAGATGTGGGCAATAAAATACTCAGCTGTTCAAGTCGGAAGTAACTCAGTTCATGCTCAGGAAGGTCAATGAGAAAATATTAAAGTCAGAAAATGATTTTATTACAGTTATTAGTATAATTGCAGAAGGCACTTGAAGTGGTAGGAGCGTTCCAGCAGAGCACGTCCTCTGCACAAGCCTCAACAGGCCTGTACCATAAAAGGCCATACACAAACTGATGCACAGTGGCATCGTTTTGGGGATATACGGCTTGCCACAGCGCCTTCTTACTCAATGTTTGCACATGTGGTAACACACCACAGGGAGAAGGCACAAATTTGATTATTTGTTTTTCTAGTCCTGGGAATAAAATATATTTCTAGAAATCAATCAAGTCAATCTTCATCAAATGACATTTGGCAGAAAATTCTCTTAATTTTTCTTTACAAACTAATTTACGTGGCTACAATTCCATAGCACCCCCAGCATTCATTTCCTAGCTCAAACACAACTCATCCAGGTATCCATTAAGACACCATTCCAAATGGTCGACCAGGCTTAGAGCATAACCTCTCAAGTCTTTTAGATATGATAAATATGGCACCAAAGTCTCACAGACTACATTCAATTTCTCTAAACAGGAACTAATTTACTTAAGTGCACTTACAGGGGACCAATCCAGAGTTACAGCAGCATCCTTCCTGACCTTAGACCAAGCCCAAATCCAGTGGCGACTCCACTGAACTGCAACAACAGCCCGCAGCCACACTCCAGGCCGAGCTGCCACCAGCACGCAGAGCTGACCCACTGCCCTCTGCGGCACAGGTGAGCCCAGCCCCACACACAACCAGGAGGCCAGGACGTCTCCGAGGCTCTCTTCCACCTGCAGGTCTCTCGGTCCACATCCTATTTCAGAACAACCCAACTGAGCTCAGTGTGCTTTAAGAATATAAAAACTAAGGGGTGTTAATGGAGTACCCTAATGTGATTAGACATGTTACAGTGGACTCAGACTCACCTTAGAGTCCCTATACTTAATAGACATATGACACAGTGAAATGGATTTCTTGTTTCAAGCATATGACTTCTCTTGCACGAAGGTCAAGAACAAAATGCAAGCAATGCATGCTCACTCCCCAGTATTTCACAGATAACTCTTTCAACAAAGACAGCTCACAATGGCATGAAAGCTATTTGGAAGAATTTAAGACCCTAGCACAAACTTGTTAGTAGTTCTGGAAAAAAAACACATCACTGCAGTACCCAGTCTGGATCAATGACTGGAGCAAGGGAACAACAACAAGCAAATGTGAAGTAAAGGTTAATTGCATACAGTGTTGTGTCAGTGCTATAAAACTAGCTCAGCTAAAATACGTTAAGTGACCTTGGGTGATAATTGCTTGGAAAACCAGGCAGGCAGTTTCCAATAGGAAGCATAACTCAGGCCATTTTTAGAATAAACATATAGAAACAACCGATATTATGTGAATTACTTTGAAAACTGAGTGTCCTAGTCACAGCATGAAGAGCAAGAATACTACTTTCAAGGTGTTTGCTTTGCAGGAAAGACCTTTAAGATTATCTTCTACTAAACTTATCCACGGCTGCTCTTCCTAGGCAATCCCAAAGAGCACACAAAACAGGTTTTTTTTTGTTTTATGATTTCCTATTGTTCCACAGTCATACTACAATGAGTGCGTAAACAAGCCATAAAAGATACCATTTAATACCTGTCCAAACACCGTGACTTTTATTGATGTACTCCCTTCACCGCTTAACTCCTTTCCTCTTAAACCCCACAGAGGTGACGGGGCAGGACATCACCCTGCACCCACCCGGAGCAGGGCAGCCCAGGCCCCTCGTGGTGAGGTCTCCCGACCCCAAACACTTGCGGTGCCCCCCCCCTTTAGCCCCCAAAACTTCTCCCGGGCGTCTCCCCGGGCTGAGGAAGCCGGCGACCCCTCCTCGCCGCCTTTGGGGCGCTCGCCAGGCGCCTCCGGGTTGCTGGGGCTGCCCCCTCCTCTCCTCACAGCGCCAGCTCGGGCTCACCTCAGGGACGAGGGGGAGGACAAGCCCCTCCTCGCCCCAAAACGACGCCCCTCGGCACCCCACCAAGGGCATGGCGCTCCCCGCTCCCCGCTCCCCCTCCCCGGGGGCCGCCGTACGGCCGCTGCTCCCTTCCCCTGCGGCTCCTCTCCATCCCACTCCCTGCCCACCCGGCACCCCGGGGTGCTGCCCGGCTCCCTCACCGCTCTCTCCTCGGGGCCGTTTCTCCTCGTCGCTGCCTCCGTTAACGCCGCTGCCCCCCGCTCGGGGCTCCGCTCGCCGCCCTTCAGCCCAGGCCCTGCTCCCTGCGGAGCCCCTCCGCTTCGGCTCCGCTGCACCTGCGGCGGGGCCGGGAGGAGGAGAGGGCACCCCCGCTCCGTCCTCCCTCAACTTCTCATCCCTTCCCTCCGCCTCGCCGCCCCGGCTCTGCCCTCGACCCTCCCGGAGCCGGTGGCGGCCCCTGGGCCAGACGAGCGGAGGCTCCCCCCTGGCCGGCACCGGCGAGCCGCTGTCCGGGTCCCCGGGCGCCCTGCCGCCCCATGCACTGCTCCAGCGCCCCGGACGGTGGGCAGGGGCTCCCGCCGGGGCAGGTGCCCTGGGCACGCCTCTGGCGGGTGGGACCGGGGCTGGGCTCCACCAATCGGCCCCACTGCGGCGGGAGGAGGAGGAGGAGGAGGAAGAGGAGGAAGGAGCGGCCCAGGTAGCTCCCCGCAGCGTGTGGGGGCTCCTCGCCTCCTCGCGGGGCCACCGGGTGCTGCCCCAACGCCTAGCTCCCTTCGTGGTGGTAGTGTAAAAACAAGAGGCACAAACGCTCACGAGCTCCTAATTTTTGTCTTCCCGGTTCGTTAGAGCTAATTACGGTTACTTAATCGATCCTAGCTGCCTTGAGTGATACAGGGTCCCTTATCCTGCCGAAAATGTCGTGAGGTTCCTACTGCTTGTGACCCCTGCTTGCGGAAAGCTGACTAAAAGGGCATAGAGCACTTCTAGTCCCTCTCCTCTATCATCCTCAAAGAGACCTTACAGCAGGCTGCCAGCTACGACCTGGCAAAACTTAAATACAATTGGTAATTCTCCAATAATTATTTTTGTATGTGTCTGTGGCTTTATTTTAACTCACATGCCTAAAAAAAACGGTAATTATCACAGCTGACAGAACAAAATTCTGTGAGAGAACAGGACACACACCCCCACCCACCACACACCTTTTAAAAACAAATTTTTCCTCATGATCGAGTTGTAAGTTCAGAAGTGTTTTTGGGGGCCTGCTGAGGTAAATGCTTCTTCCTGTTGAAGTTCTTATAATGACCTTCAAGGGAAAAGAAGTTTCAGGTAGCCTTTCTGATGTGACTGAAGATCAAGTTGCTCCTTTAGTAAAAGTGGAGGTTTAAGTCCTCTCAGACAAAGCAAGAAAGTTAATGAAATTTATAATCCATCTTTAGGTAAGGTGAAAGAATGCCATGATAAGAAAACTCAAGCTTTAAATTGATCTCCATTCTAGTAAAGACGGCTTGCAAAAGGAAATGAAAGGTTAGTTTATTTAAATTAATCCCATGTATTTGGGACATAGAGCTTCCTACGATATTCATCATGGCACATCTTAAGAGCTCTTGCATTTCCCACATATAAAACCAATCATTAAAGTTACTCAAATCTCATGCCCCATATGACATCTAGTCAAGATTAAATCAGGTGTTAGGCTTTGGTGGGTGATACCCAGATCCTAAAAGCTAATAGTGGCATTTAGCTTTGAGGTAGGTGTTGAGGAGCACCTACAAATCAGGTTCTGAAGTTAAACGCTCCAGAATTAAGTGTACAGAGCCATTATTGTATTGAAAGCTTTCTTTACTTCCAGGCAAAATAAAATTCAAACTGTAATGCTAGTTGAAGGCAGAAGGTAATAGTTGAATAAGTTCAGCTTCTCTGAATGTCTGAACTACTATCTTATTCTAGTGATAATTGACTTAGTAAAATCCAAATTAAACAAATCCACTTTTAGGTTAACAATGGGCTTAAGACTAGATTTGAACCAAATGTAAATTTTGTTCAGGCTTCCCTGAAACGTATTCATATTTCCTGCATGTTTCTGAGTGTTCTTCTCATTTCTTCATTAGCAACTTTAATAAAGCTGTTCTGGCTGTGGAAATAGAAATGCCCAAAAGTAGCTATTGGTGAAGTTATCTGGGGAATTTTAATAAAGTTACTTATCTGACCTTGGTAAAAAATCATTTAAGAGACTTTTCATGGAATTTCTTACTGAAAATGTCTCACAGTGATGGTAACATTTTGAATTTAATTACTACATACTATTTAATACTAACTAAAGAGAGAATGTTGCTTCTAGAGTTCAGATCTTGAAGAGTGCTGTTTTCTGTTTGCAGAACTATGTTGTCTTTCTGCTAGAGTTTGTCATACTCATAAAAATATAGAAATGCTGCATTAATTCCAGATTTGTTTTTCTTCAAATCTGGTTAATTAGACTGGACAATGCATGTACATTAAATAGAAGATTATGTCTCATGATTTTCTCCTGATTTGCACTGCTCTCTTGGTAAAAGAGAGAGTAATTTCCTAGATTCCTGGATTGTGATGATTAACATATAATTCTTTAGCTATTTTTTCCTAGTGTCTCGATTGTTTTGACTATAAATGCATACTTTAAGGATTTCTACAGGGCAAAATAGAAGTATAACCTTTCTTGTAACTTATGTAAGATAGCGTTAGCTAATTTTGGTTGTTAATTGGTATGAGATCATAGGTAGCCAAACTAATTTATTTAAATAAGGTTTTTAGTTCTATTGCCTTACCAATTTGCCAGATGGACCTAATTATCTAAAATGTATATTATCTAATTTAATTGCAGTGTTGCCAGACAACCACCTCTTCCAGATCTAGTTGCCACATCTTGTGACATTGTTCGTAGATACACATAAACCCAATAAAGGTGTACAGAAGGTCTGCCTTTACTGTAGGCAACTCTTGGCCTTATTATCTCACATAATTGACACTATCACAAAAGTGGTGTTTATTCTACTGGTATAGGTCACTACCATAACCATATGTTATAGCTCTGAATGGTGGTTTCTAACGGACAATAACTATTGTTTTATCATGCTGCATTTTGTGGATTTTGTAAGTATGAAATGGTAATTTCTAGTTGACTAATAGATATCTGGGTAGCAGCAGAACGTGGGGCTTCTCTGTCATTTTTTCACTTAGAGGAGAAACCTGTGGCGCAGTTGCAGTTGTCTCTGTGCAGCCTGTACGTTTACAAAATATAAGTTCTGTTTCCTTGAACAGTAATTTCAATAAAGGAAGAAGGAATCATTTATAAACAAAGTTAGGTAAGATCTCGTCTTTGACTACTGCTTGTCTGGCAGTACTGTAACTTTCTGAGGAGTCTTTTCTCCTGAGTGTTTATTTGTTAACCGTAAGGTCAGAACGCTTTCACGTAGGAAAGTGTTAAAATTATTAATGCTGCTTCACTGTTGTTATAAAGTACATACTATGGTTAGAGAAGGTACAGGGTAGAGTGCTTAAAGTGTGTAAGGGGGTAGAGCAGCTGCCTTATGAGTAGGGACTAAAGAAGCTGGCACTCCTCTGTGTAGAAAGGAAAAAGCTGAGAGGTAGGATATGGTCAAGATTTATCAAACGGTGAAAGAAGTAGAGAAGATAGATACACAGCTCTTATTCACTAGATCTTGTAATCTAAGAACCGGGTGATGCTCACTGCAGCAATTACCAAAACACACCAAAGAGATGAAAGGAGCAGTTGAACTTGGTTATTTATTAACAACGGAAATTGTGGAGGCACACTTCTTCAGTATGTTTGGAAAGGGGGTAAGCATCTTTATGGCTACGAGTCCATAAATGACTATTACAGGGTAGGGTTGCACCTGTAACTGTGGCAGTACAATCAGTGTTTGACCTAGGGAAGAGAGAAGAATTGATTACAGGAAGTGGCTGGGCTCTCACGTTCTCTCTAAAGGTTTTTTTTTTTCTCACTGGTAGAAACTGAGTGGTGGCCTAGAGGTGCTTGGTTCACCCATAGTGTATTTCTTGTGTTGAGAACTCATCTCAAAGGCATGTGAACGCATGAGTTGAGTTTTTTATTTGTCCTTTTTTTTTCCACTAGCTTTGTATCAACTTCAACAGAGATTAAAAAAATTGAAAAATGAGATTTGAAAAATCTAAGGATTCTTTTGTTTTTCTTGTTGGTAATAAATGGAAGTGAGTGTGTTTCTACAAGGTTTAAGCTCTAGAAAATTAAATTGTGTACTTATTTTTGAGCACTTCGAGGTATTAAGTTAGTATAGATGTTACCCTGAAATTACCTGATATTCAGGTAGGAAGGCTAGATCTGTAGGTATTTGTTGATTGCTTTTTTTTTTTTGTTAACTATTGTGATATTTTGTTCATTTGTTTTACATTTAGCCACAATTCACTGAAATCAGTTCAAAGCCTGTGTAACTCTGTATATTGTTTTCATGTTGTAATGCTATTTCGACATCGCACGCTTGAGTTCTTCTTTAATAGTGCAATAACCACTTATGCTTTTTTAAAAAGGTAGAAATACCAAGATTTGGTGTTTGTGTTTGTATTTCGACTAAGTTGTCTTCTTTCAATGACGCTTCTTCTGAAATTGAATTTAAGTATATAAAAAATCTGCACTTGAAAAGTCAGGCCCGAAGTTTTATTTATTATTATTGTTTCTGTCCATAAACTTCTATGTTGAGTTACGATGCCTTCTTTAACTCTTTGGGAAGTGAAATGGGAGCCAAAAATTGAAAAGTTATCGCTATCATTCAAATGAAGTTTCAAATGACAAATTATTGTTACATCTTTTACCAAGCTAATTCATATAAACTCACAAACCATCTGTATGGCTTTAAATATTGTATTTTTAGCTGTAGTTAGAAATGCTTTATTATTTACAAATGTAACTCTATTTTTCAGGTTTCCAAACTGTGTGTGCAAGTAACACCATTTACAGCCATTGTTATCCTGTTTAAAGAAGGTAAGAACTATAATTTTACTTCGTTAAGCTTGAGGAAGAGAACAAATAACAGACACTAGTGATAGCCTTTTGACATTTTAAAATATCAAAAGGTATTACAAAATCAAACATTCAAAGTCTATTGTTACCCTGTGAGGCTTACTTAGTCTACTTAGTTTGTTAAAGATGAAGAAGAGGTTACAAAATGCTACGACTACTACAATTAAAAAAAATAATTTTCTAAATACTTAGGAAAGCATGGAGGTGGTACCAATTTTTAATCCTAACAGATGCAGGCTGCTTTTTCAGAACCAAATAAGATTGTTCTGGTTTGTTAGCTACATATTGTAATAAGTAATGAGTTAAAAATCTGACTGCAAACAAGGTGAATCAATCCAAAAAAATGCCTGAATGTGCTATGGTTTTATACTACTTTGATACACGATTTTAGGAAGTACTGGCTAGGCTTGCAGATAGAGTTATAACTTAAAATCTCACATGACAATAAGCTGTGGTGCTGCGGTTGATGTTATCTTTATTTTATAAGCAGAAAAGGCTAGTAGTGTCTGACCAAAAATAAATAAGGTACCTAATGGTGCCCAGAGGTTCTACTAAGACATCTTGCTGTTTTAGAAGAAAAAAAGGCAACAAACAAATGTATTACTCCAACAGTATTTTATTTGATTCTTGTAATATTTCCCACTAATAAGAGCATTGTCTTACTACACCTAGTAAAAAAAAACACCAGACCCAAAAACCTTTGTGAATCTCATTTGTTGTCTTTACCTCACCTGAAAGGCAGGAGTAACGAAGAGACCTAGCATGTCCCTTAGTAAGGACTCAAGGAAATAGTTAACTGAACTGAGATCCAGCTGGTCATTCGATACTGGGGTAATTGACAGGGGCGTGGTATGGTGTGTTTGTGTGTTCAGTTTTCTGTTTTATAAATGGGTGTTCATAGTCTTAATTGTAGAGTGGCAAAAGACTGACAAAACAAATACTTACTCATATGGGGTTCTACATTTCCTCTTAGTCTCATGAAGGTGAGTAGATTTTTTTTTTTGGTTCAGTTTTGAGAGGGTAAGATAAGATAAATAAACCATATTGGTCTCAGTGTTACATCTTTGTTGTCAAAGGTCACATTTGGCAGTAGTCTAAAAAATATGCTAAACAGTGTTTCAGCCTCCAGAGAAGAGTTCAGGTCCTTCCTTCCAAGAACACACCTTCTATCACCTAGTACAGTGCTCTAGCTGCACTCATTCTCCTTGGTTAACTAATAATGACTAATTTTTTGCACCTTTTCCATATGTCATAACAATACTGTTTTCATGATGAGCTTGATAAGTCTATGAAAGACATTGTAGGACAGAGTTCCTGCAGTAGTAGGGTAAGAGTCTCAACCTAGGAGGTCACTTTCAGTCCCAAATTGTTGACTAGAGACTTATAAAACGTGAGAGAGGAAAAAAAAAAAAAAAGAATAGGACTCTTCAGCCTTCTTGTTAGGTAGGACATTTGTATGGGGTACATGGCAAAGACCCTGAGTTCAAGCTTCCAATGCCAGGTGACTGTTTAATATAAATACTCTGTCTTGTTTACACAGAATGCTAGGAGAGGTAGGGGGGACAGTGATTCAGCAACTGATATAAAATAAAACAATAATGCAATGAATCAAAAGGGCTAGGGTAATGAAATATGGCCACTGATTCAAGTCCACAAAGCATGAAGAATATATGAAGTTTTAAGAGCCATAGGTATATCTCAGCAGCTCTGCAGTGCTTTAGTAAGTCAGCAACTTCTAGTATTAAATTCCTTGTGGCATCTGTATACCTTCACTAGCAATGCCTGTTAATGTTGTTATAAGCCTTGCATTGGATGTGATGGGAAACATACCAAAATCACTCTGTGTACCAGCAACACACCAAAAAGAAGTTTACCAATGTTTGAGTAGCCACCACCAACTCCCAATGTCACGTATTCTAAACAAATTCTTCCCTTGTATACCTGTGTTTCAGCTTGCAAACACCAGTACACTCTCACAGAATGCTGTACTGAAGTTATCACCATCCATTTTAAAACTCGGCAGAGGAAATTTTTGTATTTCATCTAGAGAACTAGAAAGGCATTCTTTTTTGTTCTTCAGTTTCTAAAGTATCTTCGCTGAATTTTCTTGTCCCTATTTCATTTTTGCATGTTCCAGTACGTGCTTTGAACTACTTGCCATCTTCCTTGCTTTTAAGCAGCCCTGGTAACAAAAGCATTCTGTCAGGTTCTCTTCTGAGTGCTGCAGAAGCCTTTTTCCATCTTACACCTATTTTCAATCTCCCTTTTTTCAACACATCTACGTGCTACAAGCATCATAGTGTGTTTCCTTTCTTCCATTCACAACTAAGAAATGTATCCATACTCTGCAATTCCACAATCAAAATCTATTTGAGGTGCCAGCTATTTGCAACTAAGGTTCTCTCTTGTTTTTATTAACTAGCCATTCTGGAATACAGGCTGTGCAATTTTATACTGCCTCTTCTATTATAAGTGGCTTTACAATTTCTTATAAAAACACCCTGTAATTATTCCAATATTAATTCTGTGTTTCTTTATCAGTTTTTAAAAGTACATCTGCTGACATTTCCTAAAGTATTTTTTTTCCTGTTCTTCCACCTATTCTATGTTATCACTGGGCTGAAAACAAGCAGAAAGCTTGTAGACCTGAATGTGTGGAATGATTCACTTAGGGCAGGTGATGTGCTTTGGAACAAGTCGAAATTCATTTTCTCCCCTAGTTAAGTTTGTAGTGTGGCCCTCTCTCATTTTTAGGAGTGGTGCTAAATACCTGAAGAAGGATGGGAAATAAACTTCCAAGATCAATTCTTGATTTCCCTTTCTCCCAAAATCAGAGAAGAGAACAGTCTTAGCAGAGTAGACTTCCAACAACCCATGAAAAAAATTGAAAATTTTAATTACATATTTAACATATCTATAGATACTGGAAATCTGTTTCCAGTGCTAGCATACTTACTATTTTTCTTTTAGACCAGTGGTATGAAATGAGTAATCATTGATATGTGTATTTGACTATGTTTTTCAGATGAATAACCCATGCACTAACTTTTGAACTTACTTCATGTATTTAATAATATAGATTAAATTCTCAACAGCGTAATGGCAAAAGGCTGTGTAAAATAAGAGTGTCAATCAGAACAAGGAATTTATTTTTAAATAGGATTTATGTGTCGCCAATGCTGATATTCTATAGAAACAAATTCTAGAAAATCTACTGTAAACAATTGCAGGAATTAACTAATATTTTACATTATTGAAATACACATTATCCCTCCTTTTTGAATAAGCATTTTGTTTGCTTTTGTTTTCTAGGTATCTTTCCTCCCTTTCTCCTTCTGGAGGGGGAAGTTTGTTTTGTATTAATCATCACAGTTATTTTCTTTGTCTTTCTACAAATATATTGTAAAACATAGTTCTCTGAATACAGAGCTATTTAGCTTGTATCTTGTTTGTATCTATGAACAACGGAGAATGTTGTTAATCACTTTTAACAAGCATAACTGTAAATCTACGCTGATTACTACTAAAGATTTTCTTGAAACTACAGCTTTTCCTAAAACTTTATAGTTGAACGTTGCTGTAATAATGTTATCAAGAATCTTAGGTGCTGTTTGTTACCTCAATTTTCCTTTTGATAAACTTTCTTGACTAATGCAATTTGCTTTTGTTTGTTTTTCCCCTAAAAAAAGTCACAAGCTTACATTTTCTGTTCCTTACTTAGGGAATAAGATGAACTGTATTCATTGATTTGAATGCAACAAATACTTAGATTTTACATCTGAAGTACTTAATATCTAGAACAAGGAAATCTGAGCTCTGTTTCCTTTTGCTTGAAATCAGATGAGGAAGGAGAATAATTTTCTACCCAACACTGTCATCTCTGCTTAGAAACAGTTAATAATCGTGTAACCCCGTCAGTGCTTATGAGCTACCAAGGAAACTGAAGTTGGACAGGATTAGTAGAACGAATAGATAACTGCTGACAGAGGCATGTTGGCCCAAATTTGTGGTGGAGGGAGAGCAGATGAAGCATTTCTTTATACAGAAATCTTCTAGCTCCTTTGCAGTCATGCGTTGATGCTGTCTTACAATGATACATTCCATGTGTTGTCCTGCTCATATGAATGATCTTCTGCATGACCCTGGATGAACCTTTGGTGATTTAATTGAAGCTATTATCTGTGACTGTGTACATTTATATTAAAGTCTTCTTGGGAGCTTTGAATAATATATTGAACATTTTGCTACAGAAAATTGATTCTTCTTAGTTTTGTTCCAAGGCTGTGTAAATTATATGCAAGTGGATCAAGATATTCGGAGTAGTGATCTGTTACACTGTGACTCTTCCCATTATCCTATTAATCTATTAGGACAGAAAGAAACTTGGATGATTATCTTCTGAAATTTTTGGATCTATGTTCTTTATTTTTCTATGAACGGGGCAGTGTACCAAAATCCACTATAGAAATGTTCTACATCTTGGTTTGATTATTTGGAAGCCATGATGAATCTTCCTTCTGCAGAAGAGAAGTCTGGTGCTTAATGTTGACCCAGTAGGAGTTTTAGAATGAAGTCTGGAGATTCTGTGTATCCACAGTAGCTATGACCAGTAACAGAGTGATCCTTGGTCATGAGAATCAGAATAAATTAAGTTGAAAGGAATGTCAGGATATCATCTAGTCCAGCCCCCACTGAAAGCAGATCATACTAGTTTTGGGTGCTCAGGGCTTGTCCACAAGAATTTTGAGCACTTCCAAGGATGGAGGTTTCACAACCCATCTGTGAAGCTTTTTCCAGTGTTCAACCACCCTAATGGCAGCAATTTTTTTCCAGATAACTAACCAGAATTTTCCTGTGGTGATGATCTTCATGTCCATTGTCTCTCATGCTGTTGCTTCATCTCCAAAAAGAATCTGGCTCAGTCTTCTTTATACCATCCCATTAGGTAGACATCAGCCTTTTCTCATCAAGGCTGAACAAGCCCAGTTCTCACATGTCATGTGAACACAGACTATAAACTGAATTCTGCCTCTAGGAAGATGAACCAAAGAGTCAATCATTTATAACCATCTTGTAGATATGTTGCTTGCTGCTGTGTTTTGTACCAGTAGAAGGAAACCTTTTAAGGTTTGTTTTCATTCATAGGTTCAAGATACAAGACGTTAGACTAGCTATCCATCCGTACTCTTTCCGTCTTTGTTGAAGTGTGGATTTTGGGTCATAACACACAAATACCTCTCTCCATCTACCCAAATCTTGGGCCTCTTTTACAAATTTGGGTTTACGTTGAACTGAAACAGTTACCATAAGGACAGTATCTTGAGAACAAATTTAATTCATGTGTTCATGGCTCAGATCAGTTCTTGAAATCTGCAAAGGCTGGAGTGAAGACAGAAGTAGTTCCTCTCTTTGATTTATTTCATCTCTGTGAAACAGCTGAGAAGGCACTCTTGAAGGAACTCATTCCAATACAGGCAATTTGAGAGGTGGAATATAAAAAAAAAAAAAAGATGGGATTGGTGGAAATAAAGGCATTGGTAACAGTAGGGCATGACTGGAAGTTAAGGACAGATAATGAAAATAAAAGAGCAAACTGTAATTACTGTGTGATGGGCAAATGGTCACAGAAATCACTATGTACATCTTAACAAGCTCAGGGTTTTGTGGATCTAAGTCATTGAGGAACAGGAAATTACTTCTTTTTCTTTTAACTCCACAGTAATTTATTTGTGGGCAAGATAAGAGGAAAAAATAATACAAATATTGCAAGAGAGGAGTCATGGAAACCATTGAGTTGCATTTCTGTGGAGTAGTGGGGGGAAATCATTGTTAGAAAGGGGAGGAGAAATTTGCATTTCAGCCACTGTTTTGAATAATGAAATATTTATTCCCTAGGAGAAGAAAAACGGAAACAATAGAGCTGTGTTTATAGTAAAATGGTCATTTGTCCAGACTCTGATTTGTGGTTCATCAATACCTCTTTGTGAGAGGTACTTCCCTGAAATATGCCTTTGTTTCAAATGGAATGCATCCAGGGGCGTATAGTGCAAGGAGTCTCAGTTGGACAGGCTTAAACAAACAATAAGACAGTGCAAGGGCTGAAATTAAAATGTGTATATACTTTTTTCTGTGCCATGTTCTATTCATTACCTGATTAAAGCACAAACCAAAACAGTATGTCCTGAAGCTTCCAACCAGATGAGTTACAGCTACGTTAATTTTTTTTTAAAGCAAAATGCAACATCTTTCAAAAGGCAATTACCACACTTGTCATTCTGATTGTTTGACTAGGTTCTAAATGATGAAAATAAAGCTCTGCAAAGCTCTTTCTATTTTTGTATGTTCACAAGGACAAACACCAGTTTTTTTGTCTTTTCCCAGACCACTGAGCCCAGCAATCCAGGGTTATACTTAGAGGTGGCAACAGAGATGACTTCAGGGCACTTTCAGTGCAATACATCTATGTTCTCGACAGGCCATCTGCTTGCCCAGAGGCTGCAATAGTTTTTCTTCTTTCCATGCCCCAGTATTATTTGTTGGGAGCAATTAAGAACTAGGAATCTTGTATTAATGCATTTTTGTTGGTCGTGTCCCTGTTGTGATGGCAGTGTGTTTTAAGGCTTCCTTTCTCTGTCACAGAAACACAGCGTGGCCTAGTCATAGCAGAAGATTTTGATCACAAGGAGACCTAGGAATAGGGATCTGTTTCTGCTTCAGTGCTTTTTTTCTGCAGTAAATCTTTTCCCTTCCATTTGCTAAACATAAGGGTCAAGAACATTTCCGCAGATTCCTTGCCAGCCTAGTGTACGTTTGGAAACCAATTGGCTGCATCCTACCTCTCTGTTTCTTACTTTTGCCAAATGCTTGAGTCAAAAGGACCGGTCACCAAGAAGTATAAAAGATGACTGCTGTATTATAGTCAGAGATGATGCTCTACCAGTGGAATTGCATAGTGCTGCTCTAGAGGCAGATTCATCTGCAGAGAGGCTAGATGAGGCAGAGCTCTGCCACCTGTTTGGTGGTGCTGCAGGTGTTTTTTTTTTTATTTTTTGTTTTTCCCATCAGTAAAGTGATTTACATATATTTTTGATACAACAGAGTTCTACCAAAGCAGTAAACAGCATGCAAGGATACTGTGATCTCCACAGCAAAACGACATGTACCAGAAGGCTGGCTTCCAAGGAGCAAGGTGAACACAGTTGAGAAGCAGGGTGCAAAGCAAGGACAAGGATAGTAGGCAGGGGAGAGACAGTTTCTGCCACCTGTTGTAAGAGCAGCAATTGCCATAGTATCAAGGGATAGATATGACAAAGAACCAGAAAGTGAGGAACTACAGGAATAATAAATTATAGAGAACATAAGTGAAGGCAGAGAATTAGGAGCATCTGAATACCACGGTGCATGGAGAGTTGACAGAAGTCAGGACAAGCCAATGAATTTTTGAGGTGACTTGTTCATGGCAAGGTTGGCAATAGTTTCTTTGTTGTATCCATATGATAGCTTGGTTTCAATAGCATGAGCATCTTTAAGTCTGCACAAATAATTTACTTGTTCTGGTCACAGAACAAAACATAAATTCAGCCCAATGAAATGAACAATATTTTGGCTACTGAAATAGTACTAGTGAAAAACATTGCAGTTACTTTCAACAAAATGAAAGAAATTATAATAAAATTTAGCTGTTCATAAACATTCACAACCACAGGGATAAGCAGATGGTGTCACACCTTACTCTCTGGCATGGATCAAATCCTTCCTCTCACCAATGGGTCTTTAAAAATCTCTCTCTCACTTCAAGGGTAATGCTATCTGTCCTTCGCATCATCACAGTATTAAAGAATACTAGTGTTGTCTTTCAATATCATTCGAAATATCAAGGAAAAGCAATGTTTTCTGATCATCAGCAAGTATGGACATACATAAGTGCAACATCTTAGCAGATAAATCATGAAAGGCTTGTCGTGCAATATGGTGGTTTCTGCTTGCTGGAACATTTAGAGAGGAAGATATAAGCTTGAGCCTCTTTAAATAGAAAGAGGTTTGAAATGCAGTATTATTATTTTTAACTAAGGAAAATGGCATATAATTAAAAGATTATGAATAAAATAAGAGCTTTAAAAAAGTTGATTCTAGAAGTATTTTCAGCCTAATTCACATTCAGTTTTGAACTAACAGATACGTTTTGGGGTGAATAAATTCACAATGAAGCAAAAAAGTTTTAGTGTTCTAATTATTGTGCTGCATGCAATACATCTAAAACGTTGGGAGCCAAAACATTCCTCAGTTTTATGCTTACATATTACAGCTATTTGTTGCAACAAAGGCGTAATGTTAAGATGGTAATTTAGACATAGGATTCATTGTTAGCATTGAAGGCCTCACTGAGGTCTGCAAAAATGCTGTAAAATTATATTGCTGTATAAACTTCCAAGCACAGATGTGGGAAAAAAAGGATGAAAGACAGCTGTAGGTATCTCATTCTGTTTGAGTGAGGTGCAGTACTGGTGAAGTTACTTGTCTTTAAAGCATACAGCAAGAGAAACATTACTAACAGGCCACTTTATATCTGCTGTGGGATAAAGATCCTGTAAATGTTTTTCTTAAGTTATAAAAGAGGGTGTATCCTCACAGCATGAAACCTTGAGCTATCACAAGATCTTAATTCTTGTCTTACCCGTCAGAAAGGATCTGCTGGAGTTCATTTGCTTCTTTTCTGCCAGAACAGATGGCACAGAGGCAAAAGGTGCTGGAATAAGTGAGGTCAAGTCAGCAGAGCAGTCAGGTAATTGTAAAGACACTGTTTCATTATGTGACAAGTAAGGACATGATACTGATAGTGACTCAGAAATTGTTTTGTAATCCATGCTGTACTGCAAGTGTTGATTGGAAATAACCCTCAAAAACTTGACTCCAAATTGTAATTAGGTGTGAAATATCATACAAACCTTAAGGTATCTGTGAAACGGTATGCAAGTGGTATTAGTGTGGCTATTGTGTAGAGAATAGCAACTGAATTTTAGACAGGAGTTGCTGAAATGCTTGTAAGTCGCATAGTAAACATGAAATCAAACACACCTTACCCTGTGACTTCTGATGTATAATGTGTGGTTATAGCTTATGTTGATCAAATTATGCATTTAAGGAGTTACACAATTAGTGTAATCAGTAAGAAAGCATTGTCATCTGTTTCTTAAGCATCGTTGATGAGCTTCTCACAAAGTGAGTGTCCCACATCTACGTAGCTGGAAACATTTACATAGATACCTTCCATACATTGTATGCCAAATGAGTGAGTATGGTGCCTAGCACAAGTAGAGGTCGCCATTTGGGGTGCTCTGCATGGTAATAATTGACTCTACTTTTAAATGATATTGCGAGTTTTGCTGGGTCACTAAACTCTCTAAGTGCAGGAAATTGAATCTTAAATTACTCTGGCGTTCTTGATCATTAACGTTGCTTGCCTTATGGGGAGTCTAAAAAAGGAGTGTTCGTATGAGAACAGACCACTTTTGGACTAGGGTCTCTAAGGCTCCTTATCCCAGAGGCAAAAACCTGGAAAACTTCTGGTCCCAGGCTTTGAGTAGAAGTATGAATGAAAATCTTTGTTCAGTTTGTCCTCGAGAAGTCAGTCACATCTCCATTCACTGTAGGTTTCAAAATAAATTTTAAATTATTTATATACTATCACAAAATACTTTGTTTAAAGGGAATTAATATTTTTCCAGTGCTAAAACTTCTGAACATCCCCAGCAAGTCTTCTCATGTATAGGCCTTAATGTTGCAGTCTCATACTGGCTTCTGTTTACTTCAAGACTGCCGTGTAGTTCCACTAGTTCTGAGCAAACTTTACAACTGCATTAACAGAAGAGAAGATACGTGTGTGTGTGTGTGTGTATATGTATATTCTGTATATATAGGCCAGTTAACCAGTCACACAAGCTTTGTCTAGTACAGAGGATTTGTCACTCCTAGTTAAGGGCTGAC
Organism: Cygnus atratus; assembly: GCF_013377495.2. NCBI lineage: Eukaryota > Metazoa > Chordata > Aves > Anseriformes > Anatidae > Cygnus > Cygnus atratus. The sequence goes on from NC_066365.1 coordinate 2,225,222, forward strand.
AGTGGCATCAGAATTGTTTCCCAAGAAGGGCATTAAAGCTTGTCAATTCTGTTATAGCTGTGATGTAAAAAGTGACCACGAAGGTCTGTGGAAATTGTGGTGACTTTAAAGGGTGTATTTATTGTGCGTAGAGAGGAACTGTACAATATGGCATATTTTTTTTTCTCTCACCAGACTTAGGCAACAAAATTCAGGCAGACTGGGTTTATGTTATTTCTCATGTCCTTTTGGTAATGGTTGGCCAAGCACGTGTCCTTGAGGAAGCCTCAGAGAATGGTTCTTGATCATTAATGTATGTTTGCCAGAAAGTACAGCTATCCAGGAAATTTTCTTTGGCTCAGAGTACAACAAACAGTTTCTTGGTGCTGTACGTGATGTGATTTACTCATCAAGAAAAGATTCCACTCAGCAGAGCCAAGATGTCTTTAAGCAGGTGACTTATTTTCAAAGGCATACTTAAACGAGCAAGGAGAGGACCATTTTGGCTGAGAAGGAGGATAGGATTGATAAGATGAAACAGCCTGTCTTCATCTCTTTTGTGTATGCAATACATAGCACCAGCCCCATTTGACTGATGGCAATAGCAACATAGATTACATCCCACTGTGTCTGATACCATGGCAGTATATGGCATGATAGGAAACAGAGAATGAAAATCTGTGTACTGAAATACAGGGAAGACAAAAGCATGGTAAGCAAAAAAACTGTTGTAGAAATGCATTATACCCAGAACATTGCTGAAGCAGGAACTATGCAAGTAAAATTACATGAATCTTGAGAGGAAAAAAAAAAGTCATACAAATTCCTATTCCAAAATAGCAATATCTAGTAGATGAAACATTTAGTAAAATAGTTAAACAACTAGAAAAATGTCTGCGTAAGGTTGGAAGTTATACTTTTTTTTTTAACAGCTGCATCTAAAGGCCAGAGTTATGTCCTGCTGCAATATCAAACTAATGTTAGGAAATAATTATATGCCAGCTATATGAAACAAGAAACTACAGTTAAGGCTCTGACTTTTCTGTTGTAGACTAATCCCTTGGAGTTTAGTGGTTGTGTTTACCTCTCAAATTTCGACTAATTTGGGGTCTGCAACAATACCAATTAGCACTGAAAATCAAGGAACTGTGCTGCTATCCTGCTCTTCATGCGCTGCTGTTGTGAAAAAAGCTAAAACTTAAAAAAGCCCTACTCTGTAAAGTACTATTATTATTTGTACTAGCTAACATTTCATACAGTTGCAGATTCTAATAAGGTTAAAGACCAAATAAAAAGCAAATCAATCATTTAAGGTTTAAGAGACTTGTGATTTATGATCCTCTATTAGGGCATTGCATTAAGAAGTTAGTTAATTCTTCTGTGCCATCAAGGCAGAGGTGGAGGAATGAGTGTTGATGTCTTATTTGTGTTTGCAAGTCAGTCCTTTCATTTTGTGCAATTTCTTATTTTGGCTAGGTTGACTTTCATCACTGAGGTAGAGTTTGAAATACCTGACTGATGCTTGTGCCACAGCATGGTGGTTGGTGAATAACCTAATTTCCCAATCATAGTTGTAGTGATGCTTTCTTTTTTTAAAAAAACATTTTGGTGAAATTAGGATGAGAATTTAACCATGGAATGAAGAAACTGGCAGTGACTTGTTCTTTGTGAGATACTGGGAGGACTTCAGTGAGGCTTAAATATAAGAGGCTTAACTCTGTCTCTCTCCACAGGGATAAACTTCCTGTTTGTCATGCATAGTTTTAAACATCTCCTTCTAAGAGAGAAGGGAAGGGTTGTAGATATGTGACCCTGCATAATGAATCCTGCAGTAACAAGCTCATGTGGAGGGACCCATGCTGAGTGTTTAGATTTCCTGTGTGATGTTCAAAGGGCATCAGGAGCTGGGTACTGCACAACTCTCTCTGGTTTTCAAATGACCCTCCAGCCCATCTAGTCTACCAAACATCCGTACAGAGAAACTGCCTTTGAAGCCCACTAAAGATCCGAATAAATATTTCAATTCTTCTTATCACTGGTATAAGAACAGATGCTTGGTAAACACAATCCCCTTCTTAATCTTCATGTTTGACTCACTCTTAGGCAAAAAGCCATGCAGTTTTAATCTATTTACAGTGGCGGGACTGAATTCTCCCCCAACCATGCCTGTAAATGTCAGTGCACTGATATTTAGATGTATATCTACCTAAAGCATCATCAACTGAAGAGACATTAGCTTTTCCCTATATGCGGACCACTGGATTCATGAGTACAATTTGGAAATCATTTGTATGTGTGACTAGGAATGGTGAGGGCTTGGAGAGTTGAAGAAAACAAAAATTGACCACTTCTACTGTGCATGACTACTTAGGAAAAAGGTTTCTTAATAGCATATACATCATTTCTTTCCAGCAATAGTTTCCTGGAGGATGGGAGGTGAGGTATAGATTATGTGTCGAAGTCAATATACAAATGTCACAAATTACTGTGATGCAGCCATGATTGTCTAAGTATTCTATAAGGAGATAAAGATTTTTTTTTCTCCAAAAAATATTACTGCTTTGTATAGTTTCCCTGGAAAGATTAGGAACTTCATGGACACAGAACGTTGGCTGCTCTCTGCCTTTTGAGATACACCTCGAAAAGATGGTATAAGTGAACTGTGGACCACAGATGAAGCAGTGTGTTCCAAAAGGGATATATTAGAAAAAAGCAAAAGAGGGGAATTTCAGTTCCGAACAAGAATGCACTGCCTTCTTATTGTATAACTTTACATAGTTTGGGTCAGGTAATATTACTATTGGACTTTATTTCATTGCATGCACAAAGTCAAACTCTTTTCTCTGTCAAATCTGTGCTATTCCATTAATAGATGAGCAGGAAGATCTGTAGTAAAGTGAATGTTTGTAAGTGCTAAACCCAGCTCAGATGTGTGGTAAGGCTCATCATGGGATGAGTGTGAATCCTCATTAAGGTACAACTCGCCTGTTAATAACAATGCATCTCAAAGAATGTTGTGTGTTGAACATATGTGCATAATAAAACGTTACAGAACAAAATATTGGGGGGCATTTAAATCATACTGGAAAATGTGGTATCTTTAACAGCATTTTATATCAAATGAAGCATCAAAGGTATAACTAATGACAAAATGTAGTAAGATCAAGGCAAATCAACTCTGTCTCTCAACCTATCTGCTTTCACTCTCATAAACCAAAGTTTTTACAGGTCCGTCTTAGCCAGGTAGAGAAGTCAGGTTAAAAAACTGCTTTGTCTCACCACAAGTGTATAAAACAGCTGAATGAAAGTGGTTCTGTAAATAGAAGTAAAACAACAGATGAGCACAGCCTTCAAATTACTGGGCTACAAAGGAGTAAATGAACAAAGATTTTATTACTGAGATTATTGTTGAATTCAGTCTATAAATTTTTTTACTCTTGCTGACTTAAGAGAAATATGAAAATACATGGCAATTTGCAAGAAATTTATATAACTTCTGTAAGCTGAGATTCATAATAAATTAATATGGGTGTAATGTGAATGAGAATCCCTAGCATTACATATTCCTAGTGTATATCCATTGATATTGCGCTTTGCTATAAATGTTTTTAAAAAGCATTGGAGTTGGAAGCTTAATTATGTATTGAGTTAGGATGTACTTACTAAAGTCTGTCGAGCTTGAGGCTGCCTGAATTTTCCACAACAGAAAATTGATCCTAACAATGAGTAAGTCAAGGTAATTAGAGTAACATGATAAATCTGGCTAGTTACAGCAGTGACTGTCTTCCCAGCATGCTGTTGTTTGCTTAGTCATTGCAATCTCTTCTAAGAGAAGTCCATGATCCGTATCAGGATTTTCCAGCTGAAATCCTGTATCATAAGTACATTGTTCATGACACTGGATTAACAGCACTGGCTTTATACTGTCTTTTTGGTTCACCTCCCTACAAAAATGTAGTCTGTGAAATAATTTTAGAAACTTCTCTGCAATATGTATTTGAAAGGATTTCACATTAGAATTGTAGTTAACCATTTTTTAAAAGTTTTACTGCAATGCAATCATAGCATGAGGAAGTCTTAATGAATTTGATAGAAGTCATGTAATTTGTGTTGCTTACGCCATGTACTTTTGCATATATTGTCTTTTGTGTATTTAAGTGGTCAATAAAATCAACACATTTGTATTAATTTGTTAACTTATTAATTTGTATTGTCAACACTGTGGTATTAAAAAAACTTCTTGGTGCTAGAATGCTTTAAGGAAAATTGGCACTGTTCTTTTGCACAGTTCCTCTGCACGGACAAGCCTCTCTGACCTTGTAGTAGCTTTCCCCAATGCGTTAATGATTCAAGAACTGTAACGTTGCAGGATCAAATTAGTTATGCTTTAATGCCTTTGGAGGGTACTTTGGTTCTGTCCCAGGCTCTCCCAGACCTGCCGCTCTGACATAGCTATGCTAAATTGATGCATTAGCGTAAGGAGGTGTGACTTAGAAATGTGTTATGCGTAGTTAAAATTGTACTAGGACTAGGGACTTCCAGTTAAATTATCCAAACTTCTCATTAAATTATCTAACTTTTCAGAATCCCTGTGTAAATCAGTAGTTTGTCCAGCTGCATAGTTTGACCTCTTAATCTCTAAAGGGCAGAATCCCAAATTCCTCAGCAGATGCTATGCAGCAGGAAGCCTGGGACTGTATTCCGGCTCTGGCTGCAGGGACATGCTCTGGCCACATCCCTGCGAGCATCAGGGCAGGCCTGGGGGGCACACCAGCCCTGTGCATCACCCTGCTCCCTGTTGGATGAAGTTTGAGGAAGGGGAACAGGGAGGCAGTTCTAGAGGACACTGATGGGGAGAGCAGCACTACAAGGTTTTTTGAGAGCAGTGATCAACCTGCTCCACAGCTTAGATGTATTCAAAGACAGGTAGTATGTGTGTAAAACCTGGCTGTTCACATTCTCTACATGAAATCTTTGAAGTGCTGCTGGGCCCCTTCAAATATCTAGCTCAAAATCTAGATACAGGTTTGACCTTTTCTTAATATGTTTTGTATTTTAATCATAGCACAGTCTTTTCTGATCGGATCTTTGTATCTTTACAAAGAGAGATACTTTTTTTCTTTTTTAATGCTTATTGCATGAGCAAATTAAATTGCTCTTTTGATGAAGAAGGCTGATGTCAGGGCAATGCCACTAAGAACTTTGTTGCTGTTTTCTGTGGAGCTCCGGATGCTTTCCCTTTCACAAACTTAGTGTGAACTCTAACACTTTTTCTTCCTTTTAATGTAAACTGCACGCGTTGTCTAGGCCTCTTTAAAGAATAATCAGAAGAACCTAATGATCTGGCTTGCTCCCTGTGGAATTCAGAACTGAATTCTAAAAAATGGCCCATTATATATATATATATTGTTTTTATTTTGATGTGTTGCTGTTTTGATTCATTCTTAGATTAGATTAAAAGCCCTTTATTGTACCTGTCCCTTGTTTCTGACTTCACTATGTCATTGAACACGGTGAGCTCCATGTTAGATACCAGGAAGTTACACTTTTCAAGGTTTTACAAACAGCAGACTCACTGTAATGTCATTCATTAACCAGCCATATGAGCTGTTTTATGGGAAAGCCCACTTTCCATTGCTGTACTGCTCCTCCCCAGCAGGACTTTGAGAACCCTTGACTATGCCCTAGCTATGGCTGAATAGAATGTATTGTTTATGCCTGTTAAATAAAAGGCTATTAAGTAAAGAACACAACTATAAGTACATTTAGAATCAGACAGTCATGTTTATGAACATAACCCAAATATTGACATATCATTGAGACCTTAAAGATGTAGCTTTAAGGTTGGTGATACAACGAAATAACAAAAATGTATTATATAAATTTTTAATCCCTTGGCAATGTATTTTTATGTAATTTACATACTTGCTGCTGTGATCTGTGACAGCATCCAAATAGCACCCCTAACGGCATTATAGGTAACATGCTGTTTTTTAATGCAAGTCACAGGTATGTGCTCTAAGGATTCACCCAACATTTCCTTTCAAGTCAGAATCTATGCAGATTTCTTACCTTTGAAGAGGATGCTCTCAACCTTTCCTCTAAAGTTAGTTCAAATTTCTTACTTCTCAAATGCATCTTTTGCAGCTTTGACAGTATAGTTACTATTTCACTAAAAGGATAATACAGAGAGTTGCAGTATTCTTCTGTTGTTTCTGCCAATTTCCTTTTATATATATATATATATCTAATATATAAAATCTTGTATTTGGTTATTCTAAATCTATTTTATAGTGACTGCAGTAGTAATAAATATGGATAAAAACATTCTGTTAAATGTATTAATCGGTAAAGGAAAGCTGAAATTTCATTCATATCCACAGGAAATAATGGGTATTGTTATGATTAGAAACCCGCCCCCCCCTCCCCCCCCCCCCCCCCCCCCCCCCCCCCCCCCCCCCCCAAAAAAAAAGCCCTATTTAGCCAGGCATTTTGTAGATAATGAAGACTATTGTTTAGTTTTCATTAGTGCAATTGTTTGTATAAAGACTATTGTGGTACTGCTGCCACGGGTGCCTGGTTTTGTACTCACATTGCTTCTTATATAGTACATTTATCTGTTGCATGCTACAAATTTGGGAAGCTCCTAGAACTAATTTTGCACTTTCGTTAAGTAAAGTACCCACATTCCCACAGATCCAAAGCTGCAAGTGCCTCTGTCTCTTCTCAGAAAGAAAAGCTTATAGCAATGTCTGCAATATTGTGGCAGTAAAGGCATTTTCTTTTTTCCTTAAAGGAGTGGTAATGAGATATCATTCAGCTGATCTAATAAACTTGTTCTTTGGAACAGCTGCCAACCAGCAGCCCTGTAGAAGACTTTCAAATGAATGTGAATACAGACAAGATGTTTAAAAGTTTTAGAGTTACCCTTAGAAAGTGAGAGGATCAGCAATCAGAATAATAAGATTAAATACTCTAAAGTATTGCAAATTCTTTTTGTTTCTCGGAGCTCCCGAAGGAGTCACTGGTGTAAGCAAAAGTAAATGATTATTGGTTGGGGGAAGCAATTTAAACCACCAGCTGCTTTCTTTGTGATGGCTTGTTAGCTACACTATAATTTTTTTTTTATGAAGAGCCTTTATGACAGGAAAAATTATGTCCTGATGGTTTCATTCGTTATTTTATTTAAATTGCCTCTCTTGCAGAGTATTTAGTATGTCTCCTTGGTTTTACTCTAGTGAGTAAACCCACAAAAGAACATTTGCTCCTAGACAGAAATGAAGAGTCAGTTTTAGCAGCAGAGGATCAAAGAGCGAGCTGTTAAATCCTCCTCCAAATTTCCACTTCTGTAGTCATACCGAATCATAAAACAGCCCAGGTTGAAAGAGACCTCCAAAACATTGTCTGGCCTGGCCTTTCATGGAACATGGAGCTTAGACAAGATTATCTTAGCACCGTGTCCAGTTGCATTTTAAAGCCTCCACTAATGGGAACTCCACAACGTCCCTGGGGAGGCTGTTCCAGGGATAGCTCTCACTGTTAAAAAAATGTTTCTTATATCAAGATGAAACCTTGCCCAGCCCAACTAGTTCCCGTTGCCCCTTTTCCTGTCAATGCCTCTTGTGAAGAGAGCGACTCAGCCCACTTTGCAGCTGCCCTTTAAGGATTGGAAAACTGGTGAGGTTCCCCCTGAGCCTTCGTCTCCAGGGTGATCCCTGTGTCATTTTACAGCTCTGTCTCTGGCCTTGCAAAGTGTTTTTCAGTTAACTCTATAGTAGGGGAAAGCAGCTAGGAATGTTTTAATATTATATCTTACATATCTGTGCATATAGAGAAAAACAAAAGTCTGTTTCTTGCAATATTTGGAGTCAGAGATTCATGGCTAAATCCAAATGCTTCTTTGTGCTCCAATGTCACAAGATGAACTCGAGGGGCTACCACTACCCCCTGTGCTTACCCTTCTCAAAGGCACCGAGTGAGTGTAGTTCCTCATACTCTGCTGTGAGAAACTCTCTGAAAGTCCATGGCAATGAAGCAGCAGGGAACAACGTATTCCAGCTTTAGCCACCTACAGAGCCTGGAACTGCATGCTTCAACAGCACTGTTATGGCTGTCACAAAGGTTTTGAAAACCCAATTCCAGTATTGTCATTCCAAATACTCTAGATGCAACAAAGGAAGATATGCACAATAAAGATTATTTGCAAAACAGGTTGACTACATGCTGTCAAAATCATAAAAATATTTGTCAGACGAGTATAGAACAGGAAAAAGAAACATTCTCTCCTATTTCTCCCCAATAAATTAAATTCTCATGAGGTATTAATGACCAGACCCCTTTGTAATTAACGTTCTGTGTACATTTAGGACAAAGTTTGCTAACTTGCCTGTATACTTCTTAAAAGAAGAACAGGCTTGAGATAGTAATTTGGAAGAAAAGTAGTGATTGGGGAATAGGTCTAGATTTTGCAAGGAATCCTCCAAACCATAAAGAAATCTTATTTAAAATGACTAAGTTGTGGTTTAGGATAACAAGAGAGATTATCACCTTCCTAACCAGCTCAGAAAATTCATTTAAGGGTACTTAGTTTACTATTTTCCTCTGAAATCTAATAGTGACCTTGAATTCTGGTAAAGCTCCTTCTTTTTAGAAAAAATAGCTTTGCTACTGCTGTGAAATAGCCAATGTGCTGGACCTTGCCTTTGAAAAGCCAATCACATTCTCTGCACACTTAGATTTGCCACTGAATTAATCTTACCTACTTCTAAACCCTCAGCATATCCAGTTGCAGAGCCCTTCATTGCTGCTGCTGCCACCGTGCTGGCGAGTGGACCAAGCAGACAGAGGGCACCAGTGTCTTCTGGCTGTTGTGTTCCTCAGAGCCTGCTGCTGAGAGGCCACAAGCAGAGTTTCGGTCCATGGTTTAAGCTATAACTAAGATGAATCCTTGACTCTAAAGATAGGTAGGTAAAAGGAGGAGGAAAGATGTTGTAAGGAAAAGTGACCTCTGTTTAACTCAGCAAGGCTTTTAATAATCTTTATAAATGTTACAGCACTTTCAGAGACAACTGCTTTATTCAGACACGGTTTTTACCTTTTGAAGTAAGCAAAATAGAACTGGAGTTTCAAAGGTGTACGCTGTATTTGACTATTCATAATCTCTACTTCCATGGATGTTGCCACTGTAAAGATGAGTGAGCCCCTAGGGGATGTTCTCTTATCTTTTACGTTTGTTCTTCGCAAATTATTGCAGCTATAGCATGTGGCTCTTCAACTTTTCAGGTCTAGTTTGGGGATATCACAGTTCACAGTTCGGAAATCAGCTGTAAAGATTAACAAGTAGATATTGATAATGAGACGTTTATGTTACTTCCACTCATGTTGTTAAGAACTTTGGCATTCCTCTGACGTTAGCAGCCCAGAGCTTTGCCGTGCTTTTGCTGCTTTTTCATTCCTCCCTGCAAAGTAATCAATAGCCTGACCTGGTTACCTTGCAAATCCTGTCGTGTCACATTAGCCTCCTCAGACCCATATGTATGCATGCGGACTTGCTCGCAGGATTAAGGATTCTGGGTTTGGCCAGAAGTTTTCTCACTAATCCGCACTCCTTTGTCTAACACCTAGCAACCAGATAAACTGTAGCAGAAACGCCCCAAAGAGCTGTGAGTTTGTGCAGTCGCAAAGGTTTTACAGAAACTGAGAACCCAGGCTGATAGCCTTAGATCAATATAAGCAAAGCCAAAGGTTTGCGTTAGTGGGATTATTCCTGTGGAAAGGTGTTTCTTGGTGGAGCTCGGCCTTATGTAGCAGGGGTGTGTTAAAGCATGGCTGATCAGAACTGAGATGATGTGCTGTATGGCCTAAATTGTGACCAATATTAGTAAGATGTTGTATGCAGGTGGTGGAATTGGGCACTTTAGTTTACTTCTTAGCAAGTCAGAGGGGATTACTGAAATACTGACTGCCTTTCATTTCAGTGCAGTTTGGCTGAGAAGTTGAATGTGCTTTTGGCTTGCACTGTTTTGCTCTTACACCTGTAATTGCCAAGGATCTTTTTTTTTCTTTTTTTTTTTCCGTGGCCCTAAAAAATCAAAACAAATCGTTGTATTGATCTGATGAGCAGGACAGTCACGTCTAGGAGAACAAGCTGTACTTAAATGTTTGATGCCTGAATAATGTTCAGGGGTGGAGGGGGCACATTAAAAAGGAAGAGGCAGACTTCTGTATGAAATGAAGCTTCCAGAACTGACAGGGCATGCTGCCAACCCGAGGCAAGCTGTGTATGTAGGGTCTGCCTATGTGTCTGTCCTTTTGTATTTCCAGATCGTTCACATTGTAGATCTGCTGGAGCAACAGTGGTAAGACTGCAGAGGTGGTTTGAAGCGAAGAAGAAATGAAGAGAATTCTAAAGATGATTAATCCTAGCAAAACTAGAAGTGTTTCAACTTACCTAGTTTTCTGTTGGAAGCTTTTTGCTTTTACTGGTTAAGTTTGGGTTATTTATATTTCCACTTAGTGCATGGAAATTCATGAATAGAGACACGTTCAAAGTGAGATATAAGATCACACTTTAAAATGAGTAACAACTTACTGTACACTTGATGATCATCATCAGCAACTAATCTATCAGTCAAAATCCAAAGTACAATTCATGATTTTGTATAGGACAGCCATGTGTCTCTGATCTTATAATAGACTTGTAAACCTTTATTGATTAGCATAGAAGTTTCCATGTATTTATCCAAAATATGAGTGTTTATAATGAAAAATGATATACTTAAGTGTAATTTTCTCTATTTCTACAGTCGTATCTGTGTAGCACATCCAGTTTCAATGAACCTGACAGTCTGCAACCACCATTCAGTTCATGCTGAGTTGACTCAGTTTCAGTTACAAACGTTGCTGGTGCAGTAAAAAGGGCAGGCAGCTGTTAGCTGCCTTTTAGAACAAGGAGCCTGGTGAAAATAATAGATCTAGTTGACTGTATCAACAGGAGCATTGCTGTTAGGACAACTGCAACTCTTCTGGCTGTGTTTACTCTAAGGACTTCAGCACGAGGCTAACTCATGTTACACTGAAATAGGCATTGAATTCTCATGCCAAGTCAAACAGCAGATTTCAGGTTTGAATGCAAAAACTTTTGCTTCAGAAGGACAGTTTATTGTGTATTTTTTTCTAAAAAGTTTTAGATTGTTTTTGTTATGTCATGTTTGTTTAGTAGGTCTGGGGTGGTTAAGGGACGCCCTTTGGAATTTTGACTGTTCCAAAAAAGAACCAGCAGTTGAATGAGGGGGGAAGGCAAACAATAAGACAGATTCACAAAGAAACTGAGACTACAGAGAGAGTTCAACACTGTGACTGAGTGCTTAGGGACAGGTATCTATTACAATTTGAGATTGCCGAGGATATTAAAATCATTCATGTAGAGCTGGCAGATGGCACGACCTAGAAGAGGTCTCTGCTTTCCTACAGTGAAATCTGGAAGCTGGGCAGGAGTTCCTAAAATAGGTTTAGGTTGTCTAATTGAATTATAGCAATAATATCCATTGGTTTCAATGAGAGATGGATATCCAAATGTTTAGGGGCACTGGGCTTCAATTCTGGCTGTGTCCTGTTATGCACACACTTCCAGAGTTTTGTTCCAGCTCTGGAATGCTCTTATAGTATGTAACATTATGGTCCTACAAAACAAACCTGTATCAATGATCACAATTTCAGTTTGCATCCATGGGAATAAGCTTGGGCCCTATCTGAGGTATTTATTATTAATTAGCTAGGGGAAATAAAGAGAAAATGGGCTTAGGTGGAATATGTTGAACATCGCTTGCAAGATTGCTGTTTGATCCCAGATGGGACTATTAGAATACACTTTATTTTCCTCCAGTGTGAGGAGCTATTCACCTTAATTTAAGATCCAGAAAGCTTCCTTAATATTGAATAGTTATTGTAAAAACAGCATTAGCCAAGTTAATATAGATGTAGCTGCACTTTTGTTCCAAGCACAACGGATCAGTGTAGGATAGTAAAAAAAATACTATGCATACAGAATTCTTAAGTCAAGTCCTACTTGTTTCCAAATGGTCCACGTTTTAAAGAAAAAAAATCATTCTGAAGGTTTAGTCATGCATGCACCCTGGAAGTGCTGTCACAGCAGGAAGAGCCTAATTTGAACAGCTCGAGTAGCATGATTGCTCATAGCATTGCAGCAGACTGTAGGTCAGTCCTCTCAAGGTCTCACAAAAGCATTTTGTTTATTTATTTTCTTCCAGGGAATTATGAAGTGTAAGCTAGTTTTTTTATGTTGTCTAAGCCAATAGTATCCAGAAAGCTTAGAAAACTGATTTTAAAATGCCTGTTGTCTTAAAGTCCTTTAAAAACTACAAAAATTGTGAACCAGAGCCTTCCAAAGCTCACTAATGGGAACATGGGGATATTCTAAAAATAATGAAAGAATACAAAAATTTATTATAAGTACTCACCCTTCTTTCAGCTAAATCACTTCTGACTAGCAGTTTTATCCAGCAATTTTATTTCTGCCTAGACCAAGACTCCAGTCTGCTTTCTTTACTAGCCAGCGTAACACGTAATATCTGTACATCAGAAATGCTGAAAATAGTCACACTAGGCTCAAAATAGACAGCAATTGATGAATGAGAGAGAAGAAAAAAGTTTGCATTAGTTTCTGACAGCTGTAGTTACGCTTGTTAATTTCCAGTCAAGTTTTACAATGCATAAAGTCATGTTTGCATGCAGATGAGATGCTTCCTTCATCCCCCATTGCTGAGGAGTGTACACCAGCACTTCCAGTGCTTATAGAGGCTGGCTGTGGGACTGGGGGAGGAAGTCAGTGTAAGAAGCACATGAGTAATAAAAGATTACTGTTCCTATCTGTTCTAAAACAGATATCAGTGTTAAGTGTCTCTTAGGATCCTACATTCCAGCCACTGGGCTGCCTTCCTGAAATGGGATTTTTTCTGTTTTAAATTATAGTTTTTTTGTCTTAGTCCAACATCAGGTACATGAGATAGGTGAAAATTGCAGAAATAATTAAATGCAACTATGTCAGTGATTAATGAATAAATTACTGTATCGGCAATGATCACAATTATGTAGTATTAAGCATGTGTGAAGTCACAAGGTCGATAATTAAATGGAAATTGTTTTCTGTGTAATTAAATGGGCAACATTAATTTTAATAAGTAAAATTTGAACCCTAAAATAGTCAGAAGCATTTTTTCCACCACTTTGATTACACAACTTAACAAAGCATTATTATTTTGCTTCTGGAAGATGTCTGAATATGTAAATGACAGCAAATTACAGCTTAATTATTTAGCATTAGAAAAGCAATGGTCTGATTTAGGTCGTCTTTTTACTTTGGCTTTAAATACAAATATGTTATTTGAATAATAACAAGATGATCTAGGTTATGTTAGATATATGTAAGATATGTTAGATATATGTATCTTATGTAAGATATAAGGAATTGTAGTACAATCAAGATGCAAGTGTACAGAATACATAAGCCATGTAAACTTTTCCTCTAGAACTTAATCTGTTTTTTTTTTTTGTTGGTGGTGGTGATTTTGTTTCTTTTTGTTTTTAAATACCTTCTTGATACTAATTTTCTTCCATAGCATGTCTCACAGGCGTGCATGTTGTTAGTACGCTCATTTCAGTAATGGCAGATGCAGCTCTTTCTGTCTCTTAAAAACTTGCTTTCATTGCAGTGCCAGCACTGCTCTACCATCCTATATATATTCCTACTGTATTTCCATGCCTCTCAGTCCTTATAGAGAGTGTCCTGCAGAAATCTGAATAGCCCGTGAGGGTGGAAACAGCGGGCATCCTCTCAGGTTTTTCTTTCTGTTAAACATATGATGTAGATAACCTGTTCTGTCCTTGTATTATGCATGCATTATCTTTGCAGGCAATGGAAGAAGCAAATAGCAACAAAGACCCAAACACTGTGCTGTCAGCACTCCACAGAAAATATGAATTAGAGCTATTACGCAGTAATATATTTCTAAATTACCATTCTGAAGTCTACATTTCTAAGTCCAGTCTGTTCCATTTAGCCCACCTGGAACTGAGGTTGCTGGGAATAGGAGTTAGCTCTATAGTTAAAATTAACGCCCTGGCATTTTAACTTTTTCTGCTCCTCAGATAGGAAAGGAAATCTATCATTCAAAACAGGCTGTATAAATAATATTCTATATACAAGTACTTATCTATTTTATACATATAATATTACAGATAACAATAGATAACACACAAAATATCGTAGAATGCAGGTTTAAAAAAAACTCTGAAGGAAATTAAGATGGATATTTTACACTTCTGAAAGGAAAACGGTAATCCTCGTGGCATCACACGCTTAACCAGCCATAGATATAAGTACAGATTTTTTTTTGTAAGTCATAGTTTAGTAAACAAAAATATTTTGTATTCTCTTTTTGATGAAAAATCAGCCTCACGGTATTTCATCTGCCACCCTAAATAGGTGTTTAGCTTTTTTATTTTTTTTGTTATTTGGGACTTTTTCCTTGCTATAGTATTTGATCAGAGACTGGGGAATGGATGGGAGTCAGTAATATCGGTTTTCACGTAAGCCTCAGTTAGGTCTAGGTTTGTGTTGAATCTTTTTGTTGCATCAGCTTAAGACAGGATTGGCTTCTGTTATCTTCAATTCTTAAATTATTAGAACTTCAGGCTTGTTTGTATTCTTCTGCCTCGTATTCAATCCAAGCTAATTCATATTCTTTATTGATCAGATAGAGGCCGTAACTATAATTAAAAATATGGAGCTGTTTTCTAGCAACAGTGCTTTTAGAGCATAAGTGTTAATTAAATCCAGTTCAGGTGTGTTCAGCATCACAGCAGCAACAAATTCCTGGCCACAATCTCTACTCAGCCTGTTGCTAGTGTAGCCACACCTATGTTAATAGGGAGTTGAATAGTTCTCAGCTGTATTCGTAGTTAACGATGGCTTGCAAATACTGTTTTTAATTGTTACCTCAGTAAAACCAGCCAGCAGTAAAAACCCAAGATTTGCTCTTCAAGGACTATGGTAAGTAGAACCAGCAGTGAAGCTTCTGTAACTCAGAATTGCTTTGAGGAATACAAAAGCTGGCCGGGGAAACCAATGTACAGAAAGGAGTAGTAATCAGCTCACTCTGTCTTTAGTTGGTGGTTGTGTCCTTTCATTAAAAGTGAGCAGCTTGAACATTTAATGTGTCTGAAAGGCATATTTGCTGAAGATGTTTGATTATACCATTACACCTTAAAGAAATGCATTTGGAATGATTTCTGGCATTGACATAAGGGTGATCTGAAAAGCTTTAATAACTTTCTTCTAAGCAGCTTTAAAGCCATGACAATCAATCAACAGGAAGACCACATTCATCTTTAACATAGGTCTGTATGTAGTACTTAGGAAAGGAGACGTTGTTGTTGTTGTTTTTTAAAAGCAGGTAACTGCTTGCCATCATTATGGTTATATACCAAGTAACACAAGCAACTGACCTGAAAGGAGGCAATATTGACAAATTTCAGATACTTGCTTAAAGGCAAAAGGAGGATCCAGGAAAAGCCATAGATTCTGACCAGGACTGGATGGACCTGGAAAAGAGGAAGCCTAAAAGCAGTGAAGGATAGCTACGTGCTTTTCCTCAGAAGTTGGTATTAGGAGTAACAGAGAAAGGCAGGTTTTCTGATATGTGGCTGTTCTGGTAGAATGTGTGCTATGTGCAGTTCTAATCCGATTTGATTGATTTCTAATCAATCTCATTTCAGTCCTCCTTCATTCACACATAACTTTGACCTGCATAGCTCCAGAATAGTTCATTAACTGAGGAACCATTATGTATGTGCCTTGTCCCTGTGATCTGGAGAATCTCTTATTGCACTGTTGGTTATAAACGTACTGCAAATGATTTACTGATACTAAATCTGTTAGTTTCTTTTTCCCCCATTGTGTTTGTCACCACCATACGATTATGAAAAAGAAGAGTTTTATGAAGCGTGGCAAGTCAGCAATACTCATTTATCTGTAGTATAAACATGTCAAGCACTGAATAGTGTGTGTGAAAAACGAGAAAATCTGAGAGGCTGGTCCATCCTGATACCAATGCTGTTGGATTACTGTCTAATCAAACACTTGGACATAGACTAGGATTGTGGTTTCTGCTCCTCATATGTTGTAGGGTGGAAAAACAGCAACATGGGGTTTTGGTAGAACTCGGTTATATTTCTTCGTTCCTTCCCCCTGCCAACTTCCTGCCACCCCTAACTCCTCCCAGAACAGTAAGGGGAAGACATCACTCTCTTAAAAATAAATATGCCGAGCATGGAGGCAAAGGGTGAGGCAATGGAAATCGGCACTGGTAGGAGGCTGCCTGGGAAGACGTTCTAATATCTCCTGTTGGCTGTCAGGAGAGTGGTCCTTGTTGCTTCCTTGATAAATAATTGCTTACTGAAAATATGTATTTCTCCATGAATAACAGCTGGCTTATTACCAGGTAACCTGATATATTAAGAGCTGAGTACTCCTTTCTTTTTCTCTAGTTTGTGAAAAGCACCTCCTCCTCCTAAGTTACTTGTTATTTTAGAGAAGCTGATGTGTCTCGCTCTGCTATGGTTCTACTCTGAAACTGAAGCCATTTCCAGCATTTTTTTTGCTTGCAACAGTATGTAAAGTTTTTAAAGAAATATTTATTTTTGAAGACTCAGGGGAAGAAAAGAGAGAATTTAATGATCAACTTCGCTCTCATTAGGAAATACCATAAAACTCATTAATGACACAAGCCGCACCATCTCTATTTGTCTTTCTACTCTATTTTGCTTTATTTCCATGCAGTATCCTAAAACCATAAATAAAGTTTTTTTCCTGAAGAGTTTTTGGAAATGGCATGCATGATGTGATTTTTGTTGTATTAGATTTGACAGTTCTATAGACAGTCAAAGAGACAGTCAAGTGGAAATCTATTATGGCCTAAAAAATATTTTGAAGGCAGAAGAGGAACACTTTATTGACAGATATTAACATCTAGAAAAAATGTGAGTTCTTGTTTTTAAAGCATTTGACTGACTGGAAGTACTGACATGTTAATGCCTCGCCACTTTTATTCAACCAGAAAAAGGTCATGAAGGAAGGATTCGAGTAGTTTTATTTTAAAGAGCCAAAGCTAAAAGGGGAACAACAAATATGTGTATTCCCATTTTGATTAAATCTACCCCAGTGCCAAGAGCTTCACTAAGGCAAGTGTGCTACTTGTAATCTATTGCCGTGTAATTTTTGAGACGTGTATGTGATGAGAGTTTGGAGTCATTTGCTGGGGGGGGGGTGGTAATTTCTTCCTCCAGAAGTTCAAGATTTAGAAAGTACGCTAAGTGAAAGCAGCATAGAACAAAGTGCTTTGATACTGCACTGTTTTTTTTTTTTTTTTTTTTTCTAACAACAAAGCAACACATTCATTGTGTATAATGAATTTCACAGTTCTGGAAAAGCTCATTGTTTATTCATGAAGGAAGGTCAGTAAGGCCTGGCTAATCCAAGTATTTTTATTTTTTTTTATTTCTTTTTTAAAAGGGATGATTCTTGCCTCATGAAACAGAAAGATTCATTGGAAAATGTGAGTGGCTTGCAGAAGGGAAAATGAATGGGAGATGCAAAGTGGGTTATGTGTTTAGAGGAATTTTAAATCAGACCAGGTTGTATTTTTTCAATTGCATTTTTTGTTCTTCATGACCACTGACACTGATATCACTTGCATTTTAATTCTTTTATCTGCTTTTTAACTAGCCTCTGATTCTACCAAATCATTTAGATACAGGCCTTTTGTTTTGCAGCTGACAGGGATGGGTCCAGTGACAAAAACCTGTAATTTGAATCTTCCAGGCAAGGATTCTGGTATAGAAACTGGCAAGGCCCCAGCAGGATGTGAAAACCAGAAAGACTGGAAAAGTGTGTTAACAAATGTTCAAAATATTGGTGGGTGAAGAGGGAAAAAATTACACAGCAGGGGGTGGTTCATGTGTTTTACCATTTCAAATTGGGAGAGCTGGTTCTTGAAGCTTTTCTCTGGAAGCGTGACCTTGAGGCTACACAGATGTTATCTGCATTGTTTTAATGAGCGAGGAGCACTGATTCCATCAAGTAGGAAGAAGAAAGAGGTGTATGCAGGAGATGCCGTGGCCTCCCAGCCACTTTGCACACTGTTTCCTGGGCTGTGACTCTTGTGACAGGTGCACATACATCAAGTGCAAATTAAAGGGCAATAATTTCTCTAGCAGCCTGCCTTGGACTGCCTGTGAGTTGTCTTTTTTTAACCAAGTTGTTTCTTACATTGTATTCTGCCCTTGAAAAAATTAAAGAGCCTAATAGATAGCTGAAATAATTTAATTAGAAGCAAAAAAAGGTCAGAATTCCCCCTAATCCTACTGAAATGAGAATAAAATGCCAAAATAAAGGAAATTTCAGCTCCCCAGCATTTCATCCTATCCTGACAAGGTTCCACTGCACAAAGACAAAATTTTCCCTCCTCAATTATTAAAATCCACTTAAGCAGCAATTTACAAGCAATATGGTACGTTATCTGGTTCTAAGAACATGCTGCAAGACTTCAGTGTTAAAGGAAGACTCGCCAATAAATGCTGATTTATTTTTTAAGGCAGCACTGAAGCCTTTTTCTTATTGGCGTTGTTAGTGCAGCTGCCTCTGTTTTGATTTAGAGTTATTGTTCAGTGTAGCTGAGAGAGTGAACTGAGACACTGACAGCGCAGGAGTATGCCTCAGCAGCGGAGATATCAAGTGAGCTATTTGAGCTGGTTATCAATTGTTAATTGTCTACTGATCCTTAAACTAGATACCTGAACTGAAAAGACCACTATCAGCGACAGATGCAAATTATATGGATCCTGTAGGTGTGCCGGCCCTACAATATACGTGGGATACTAAATTTTTTATTGCCTAATTGAGCTTTCATATCTAGGCAGTTCTAGCGTGGGCCTCTGAACCCAATGTTGTTCTAATTTCATCTGTAACTAGGAGATATCACTCGACTTTGAAGGTGCATTAACGGCTGCGTATTGGTCAGTTGTCCATAGACATATTTATCTCTGGATTTCCTATGTCAAATGCACTTCCTCGAGGATAGCCCAATCCAAAAATTGATTTATTTGGTGAATACCGTGAGAGCAGTCTGTGCTGCTGTGGCTTGTCAGTGTTTCTCTTGAACAGCCTGCCCATCCTTCTGCACGATTCTCAGGTTTGCATGTGGTGGTGGGTTTAGAACTTGCTGCTGGTACATCTCCAACCAGGTACTGCCTACCATTTTTCTGATGTAGTATTTTATTTTCCAGGAGAAGGCTTAACATCTTCAATCTGCAGAAGGAAATGAAAGAAATAGATCCCATCTGAATATTGCCCTTTGCAAGCAGTAGTCATTACAACCCCAAAAGCTGAAAAGATTTTTGTCTCTTTGGAGGATCTGTGACCGTAGTTTAATGTCAAGTCTGACACTTCCTCAGGCTTCTTGGGCATTTCTTTCCTGGGTGTTCCTTGAGCCCCAAAATCAGCCCTGCTTGCCTTGTAGTTACAGAGTTAGTTACAGAAGTTTTCTTCAGTCCCTGCAGAGTGTAATAACTGAAAATCTTCAAGGATCTTCAGAAAACATGGCAAGTCAGCCATATAACTATCTTTCAGTTTCTGTAGCTTGTAAATGATTTGGATGGGGTAGAGAAGCAGAGCAGACACCTGCAGACTTGAGTCAAGTTTGGGCTTTAAGGTAGAGTGAAGCAGGTCTGGGCAGGGCTTCTCTACAGTAATTCTGTGGCTGTCTGTGTGGTGTGTGTGGAGCAGAAGAAAACATTTACTTCATGTCCCCTTCTATAACAGCCAAAATTATTCATCTCCTTACAAGGGTCTGTAGCCCAAATGCCCAAGTAATGGTGATAATAATTGGGAAACACACTTTGCTGAAGAGATGGAGAGCTGGTAGATCTTTCCCTAAACGGGAAATTCTAGGTGCAATTTCAGGTATATTATTATTAATACTTAAGACAAAACAGTGCCTCTGTTGCTCATAGAGGTTGTCAGTACTGTTGTGGTTGAGGTGGTGGTTGTTTGGTGAAGGAGTTATCTGTATTCAATACAATATGGGTACTGTCATTAATGTTCAAACTCTTCAGAATGTCACCTGCATCAAGGGCAGTCCTTGACTTGTGTCTGTGTAAACTTTCCTTGGTTATTGAGTATGCCAGAGAAGAGATGTAATGCTGGAAACACATAATGTAACCTTATGTCATGAAGAGAGGTAATGTTACCCTGAAGTGAAGCTGTTTTTTTTGTTGTTGTTGTTTGTTTGTTTTTAATAAAAATCTGGGCATTTATCTACCTGTATGCCAGATTTTCTGGGACATTGGCATGCCAAAGTAGGAACTGTGACAGCTTAGAAGAAGAATGGGAGTGAAGACAACACCCACTGCAAGGGATGGATCAGGAGATGATCTGGGTTAGGGTGGAGTAAATTTGGGGAGTCTGAGTCAGTCTCAGGCATCAATGGGTGGGCCACTTTCCACCCTTGGACATAATTCTTCTGCTACAAAGGGTGGTGGCTCTTCAGCAGTTCCTGAGGCGAAGACATCAAATTGCGTGTATTTTTGTTCCCCCCCCCTTCCATTCATTCTCTCAAACGATCTCTGAATTGTTGCCCAAAAATTTGGTGCTGTCACCTCAACTGTCCCACAGTAGTCTGTCAAATATGAGCCCAAATGGTTTATTAGTGACACTGTTGTGTTTGTGTTACACAGATAGCTGAGGACAGAACAATAAATCTGTAAATCCTTCTGGGCGCAGCAGTGCTTTTCCTCAAGTCACAGCACACGCTGCTGTTTCCTGCAACACGGTGTCCTGACTGAGAAGCATACTTTCCTCATGGCGTGTTAGAAGTGTGTAGAAATACATAAGCACCATGGCCTGAATACAATAGCAATCTGACATAAGCTGTGGGATGTTTTTTGTTTTTGTTTTATTTTAATTAGTTAATTAGAGAAATCCTGGATGAAACACGGTGTATCTCACACGTGTTGGGCCAGAGGTAGTACGTTTTTTTTTGGTCTGCTCTTCTGCAGCTGAGGTATAGATGTGTTCAGTACTCTGGATGTTACCAGCTGCTAGCAATTTGTTACAGCTTCATGCTGATAACATTTTTGGTGCTATCTCCCACTAGGTTAATACTGTTTCTCTATTCAATTATACCTAGTATCATAAACTGTATTATCTGTGAGGGGTTCGGTTTGGTTATTTTTCATTTCAAATTGTGATTCTGTGTTCATATTACAGAAGACTGTTCTGGCTTTGGCACAAGAATGTTTTGCAGTGCCTGAGATTCCAAGTGCCAACCTCATCTGTCTTCTGCATTGCCTTTGCCAGTCTTGCATAATGGCACTGCAGCAGTTTCAGCCATTCCCTTGTTCTTTGATCCAGTGTATCCACGAGTCGCCTTTTGGAGACAAACCTTGGTTAGATAATTAGGCACTTAATCTTCATGCTTATGTTTTGAGATAAGGCATTTAGCTAGTGAAGGGAAGTTGCATTTTTGCTTGTTTGCATGTTCTGTATTAACTGACTTGGCTGTGTTTTCAGCTTGGCCAAAGACATCCTTGAATCCTTGGAGGATAAACCAAAATTCAACAAAGACCTTCTGGCTGTGGTAGCTTCATTCAGCAGGGACACAACCAATGATTCTAATGTCTTGTTTCTTATGCATCTGTTACTGCTTTCTCCCTCTCTAATGCCGATGTTTAGTCAATGCATGGCTTTACATCCTCTTGTCTGTTTAGGGAATTACTAGAGAGCTTTTACTGCTTTAAAGAATTCATAAAATCCGGTAAGCTCTTCTTTTCTGACCCATAGCCATTTGTATCTTCGGTCAGAAGTGGGACCTTCAGTATGAAGCTTATTTGTTAGGCCCACCCTGTAATACGCTTTCAAGGGGGATTCTATCAGGTGTAGTGTTCGTTGTTTCCTTGGACTTCCTTTGTAACTGCTACAGTTAATATCTGTGGTGTCCTTTATTATTTTTTCGTTCAGTGTTCCAAACTCTGTACAGTCTGCACTGTCCTTTTATGTTTTTTTTTCTTTGTTAATTAGATTACTGAGGCTCTTCCCTCATCAGAATGGGCAGATATTTCTCACCAATTAGGATTTTAAAATAAGCAGACATCTTTCACAAGCCTTACACAGATGCCCCTGTGGTTTAAGATAGTTTGCTAAGAGCCCTTTAAAATGTAGTAGTAGTTTTTTCTTATTAACAAAAGCTGCAAACTGTTTCTTTTGAGGAGGGGTAAGTGCCAATCTGCTAATTGCCTTCCCTGCTCCTTTGATCTTCCTGACCAGTTTTTGTTGGAACATTGCAGGACTTCTCTGAATTCAGAAATAAAAGGAGGCATCTTCTAATCGGCCTTAATACTCTGCGTAGTTCTTTTTCCCTGAAGAAGCCAGTTCATAGCTCAGCTGAACAAATGTGTTTAAAAACACAATCTGGGTCATCTAAACAATAAAGCAGCTGGATGTCAGGCAGTAAGTTTCCTTCCAGTTTACTTTCAAAGACACAATTTAAGAAAACAGACTTCAGCATGTATATTTAGGGTGTGTGTGGGAGATTTTGTTACTCACTGAATAGTATATCCTGTTCTGGTTATACCCTTGGTGATGAGGATACAGGCCATCAATAGGTTCCACTAAGACATTGTTGACCTGCTTGCATTGGCATGGGAGTATGCAATAAAGATGAAGTTGCAAAGTTGCTGACAGATACACCTCCTACCATTCACCTGATCTGAAGAGACACTGAATCAACAGAATAAAGATCTCAGGGCTAGCTCACTGCAAACAGCTACGCCCTTCAGAATGATACCTTTGTTCCTCAGTGATCATTCAAGTGCTTTAGGAAAATGATAGCCTGAGCATTAAAATAGCACAAAGCATCCAAGCCCTCAAGGAGGTGGAAAAAAAAAAAACAAAAACAGGTTACCATAAAATGATACAAAATTGGTTTCTTCTTTTGTCTTTGATTTCACAGTGTTTTCATTTATTTACTTATTTCTTTTTAATTGAGAAGGCTGTTTGTTCTCTGGCTGCAGCATTTTAACTGCTTATGGTTCATTTTGTATATAAAATCTAAATCCATGCAAATGCAAATCCTTTCTCTTCTGCAACTGCAGAAACACAGTCCAGTTCAGATTTCATCAGTAATTATAAATGAAAACATGAGATCTTATATCTCATAAGTTGGTCCTCTTAAATCCCTGTTTGGTCCAAGTGCCGAAGAATTTAAATAGTGAAATAAGTGCACAGATAGGAATCTAGTTTCTATTATGTTTAGTGTCTTTGAGCCTATTACTCATGTAAATGATGCGTAAGTTTAAAAAAAAAAATAATAATCTAGTTCTGCAAATCAAATAATTGTAATGATTATAGTCCAATAATAGTTTTGTTAGCAATTTTTTATTCAAACCCATTTACTAAATTTTCATGCACAATTGTTTTCCAGATGAGTTTGGATGTTTGTTTTATTTACAATGTGCTGTAAATCCCAAATTATAAACGTGAACTTAAATTTTCTTAGGTTCTGCCTCTTTCTATTTTTTCATGAATGCACCTTCTTACAGGTGAAAGGCAATTCTAGGATTAACATTTTGCAATCTAATGAGAGGTAACACTGCTATGTGGTGTCTTCTCTAGAAACAGGGAACGCAAGTTTGACAAGTAAACAGTTGTTTTGCAAAATTCCTAAGTGACCGGCAATGAATGTTCTGAATGCAGCTGAGAAAAACTGGGTGCAACTTCCTTTGAAAATAATTATCATCTGCTTTTTAATAGGCTATAGTTATCCAGTGCCGTAACAGTTGCCGCATAATGGGTATTGCTGAGTGATAAGTTACAATGACATTCTTATATGATTATGTAATCTATGTGTATTATATATATCATATCAATATTCCACGTCCTAAGGAATGCTTCAACAGTGGCATTTAATATAGTTTTAAATGGGATTTACCAGTTTGACATTTCTTGTATTTTATAAAAGGGAGCACTACTGAGATTGGAAGTGTGGAGTGGTTAATTCCTCCGGACATGTCACTGAGATGTATATCTAGTACTGCACGTTAACATATGCTTCTATGCTGGTCCCTAACACTAAGCATTCCTCTTGTTTGTCGTGTCCAGAAAGAGTTGGCTCCTTCTAGCTCCTTGCTTGGGTATTATTTAATGCACTAAAAATTGTGAAATATGATTATTTAGGTAATACTATCAGCATACAAAAGTCTTTTTGATAGCTAATAGATTGAAGTAATTTGACATTTCCCATTCTGTGCAATCAGCATATCTCTAGCAGAGTTAATACGTCCCCTCCAGTACGAGTACTGGGGCATGGTTTTAAAAGAGTGGTGTGGCACTTAAGTAAATCTTTTTGACAACAAACATTTCTACTTGCTACTCTTTCTGCAGGATTCAGTCTATAAATCAGACTTTAACAGAAAAATTGATGCAAGAATAAGAGTAGTGTTCCTTGCTGTAGGCATCAGTCTGATGAGTTGTGAGTTATTTAGGCACGTAGTGTTTACGTGTATACTGTATGATGTTGGTAATGGGTTTTAAGTTGGAAATGCAGTTTGTATGGTTGCCTTGACTGAAGTCCTGTTTCTATCATTAAATTATCCAGTGGAACAAATGAAATGCTGGGATCTATTGTTGCTGTTCTGCTTTCTCTTATGATAACACATCTTTGAGATTTTTCTAGCTGATAACTAGATTTTGCTTTCGTAGAAACTGGGCAGTGGGTCGTCTTAGACTGTACCTCAGACAGAATACTAGGTAATTTGTGGTGGTGTTTTTTCTGTCTTGCAGTATTTTGAGATTAATTTAAAGTTTATCCCTGCTATTTTGTTACGGTACCTTGAGATTTCATTTGTTAAGTGTCCACACATTTCTGTGCATTCCCTCAATAACTTTTCAGGCTTCTAAGCCATAGTCACAGGGAGCAGTGTTTTTCTGCACGGCTCAGTGTCTGAAGTGAGGCACCATAAGAATATGGCTTTTGTAATTAAGTCACCAGACTCCCATGATTCCTCATCTTGCATTTTGTCTAGGTTACTTTCAAACAGTTATGTGACACAGGGAAGATGCATGGCTGGTGCCCGTGTCCAGTTGTGACTGCAGATGAAACTTTGGTGCATTTGAAGCAGCAACAAGCAGGTGTGGTGCTGCCATTTCATAGAGCTTTTGGTACCTAATAATACGAAAAAGGAGAAACAAGATGATGGTAACTTTCTACTTCTGTGTGCAGAGTAATTTTCAGGAAGGGCTGTGGTTTTTGTGACTTGAAAAGTTCAGGCATGTGCTGGTGTAAGTTAGCAGCGTAGAAATGGAGTAACACAGACTGATGTAACTTTTTGGTGTTCAACTCTCCTGGCTGGTTCTTTTGCCTTTATTGGGTTAATTTTTCATTACTGTTGATGGAAGTTGGACATGAAACTGTAAGCCAGAGCAGGTTTCCTAGGACCTTCTGTACTGGACAGTGCACTAGACCTGTGCGTCATGCAACATATTTGTGTTTTTGCCATCTTTGCAATGCCAATGTTGAGAAAGGGCTCGAAGAGGCGGACTGCAGGAGAATGACTGGAATTCAGCTGGGTAAATGAAAGTGGCCAGAGACGTTTGGGGTCAGTGATGGCTGTCAATTTGATAGAGCAGGAAGAGAAGTTGTACGCTGTGAGTCTCTAGAACCTGTTTTGAGCGTAGTGATGAGAAGGAGGGGGTTAAATGGTAAGGGGAAAGAGGCTTTTGGATCCATACAGTTTGGTAGCAGACAGAAGCGGGGGCTAGTGGTGTAAAAGTATTTTAACTTTCTCCTTATAAATGTGAATACAACACATAACACTAACTGGCAGGCCTCTCTGCAGGGGCATTTCCTAGTTGGCTGCTGACCTTCCTTCACAGCAGCTTTTGCAACTATCGAAACATAGCGACTGAAGCCCTTTTGAAATCTCCTGTTTAGAAGCAATGTCACTAAAGGGTTTCTTAATGGATGTGAGTTTTTGCTGTGACCTTCACAGCTGTGTGAGTAAACAACACTTGCAACTTTCTTATGCTGCAGGATGGCACCACAAACAGAGGGAGCCTGTTCGATGTCTTGACCTCCAGTACTACAGGTAGAGCTCCTTTCATTGACTTGTCATTAGAAGCAGCTTAGGATACATCAGGTGTTGTTAAAATGCACAAGCAGGAAGAATACAAGAAATTATCCTATGAAACAGCATCAGGCAAAACAGAATATCCAGGTGGTGATCTTCCAAAAGCTGAGAAGTGTGCATTTTTTGTATGAAAAAAAAAAAGTGGGATCTAGGGTATTTGGGAAATCTTCATTAATTTTGTTAATTTGATCTGAAATCAAACATCAATGGCATTGTTTTGACTAAGGCACAACCATCACAGCACCCACTGCAAACCTGTTACAAATACTGGATAGACTATGCCATTCTGTATTGCCACTGTGAAGCGCTCTCGGGGAGTGCTTAGTGTTTCATTTTCCAAAAACTTCTGCAACTTGCATTTCTTCCATACTTTTTCAATGCATCTACTAGCTTTATGTTTTTAGGTTTATTCACCAAAGCATTGCCAACTTCTATCTGTAGCTTCAGCACAGAGGAATGTACTTCTGGATGCTGCTTTCAGTAGAGCTGGAAATGTGAGTCTTGAATGAGTAGTCACAACTTTCCAACTTCACGTCTGGTTTTTCTTCCTTCGTTTCATTATTTTTGTGCCAAAAAGGTTGCTTAATCACCTTAGGTGAATGCTGTAATTTAAGGCAAGCTTCTCCTCAATTTAATGTTAGTCAAATGTTAAATATTTTAACAATCTCTTTGGCTTCTGTGTGCTTTGCTGGGGAAAAAGATCTTTTGTGTTTTCTGTCCACTTGTGCTTTGTACTGTTCAGTACTGATTTAGTTTCCAAAAAATGACTTCATTGAAATTGGTTTTCCATTCTTTTCTTCATCTAAGCTACATTTAAATAAACTCTGTGCAGTCATTTATTGAAGATGGTGCTATTCGTCTGTGTAGTAAGAGAGAAATGCTTATCATGCAAAAAATCTATATCTGTGTCCTGCCTAGTGTCCAGTAAATATACATAGATCATAAGTATCAATTTCAGAAAAACAAGATAGTGCCATCTATTGTTAAAACTGCATGGTGCTTTGCATCCTAAAATGCTTTGTAGCACGTTATGGCATTTCTTCTCCCTACCAGTTTGCTCTGAAATTTTCCATCCATCTTTCCCTGCCTGTGGCTAATGACATTATAATTTTGGCCATGGTATCAAGGGCATTTGAAAAGAAAGATGAAAAGGAAGATGAAGAAAGAGGAAGAATACACTGTTTTCCTAGTGTTAAATAAACATTAAAGATCAGTTGAGCTTTACTGTCTCTATTCTGAGAAGCAGGAGTTTGGTGTTTGATAGAGGAATAGTGTATTGAAGGAGCAGATCTCAGAAGCATCAGAGATCTGTACATGCTTAGTAGAGACTTGTTAGAGTTTGGAAGTTAAATTCTGCTAAAATTGTGTGTGTGCTGTGTATACCATAGCACAGTATTGCAATCTTTAAGAAACTCTCCTGCAATTTAATCTCCTAATAGGTGGAAGAGATTGTGGCGCTGATTGTTCCTGGAGCTGAGAACCCCAGGAATCAGTTTCTGCCTGTAAATGTAGACTGTACTGTAGTGTATGCATACAAGGGAGCAAAATTTAAGTTTAGTGCTCTGTAATTCATCTTTGACTTTGCAAATTTAATATTCTTTTACCTACTTTCTGGTAGTAATTCATGTCTATTCTCAGGAATGTACCACTTCTACTCTATCACTAGTATACTGGAGAAAGTGATTGAGAGAAAATGACAGTTCATGAAAACCAGCAGGTACTCAAAAGAGGAAAAAGGTTAAAAAAAAAAAAAAAAAAAGATTAAAAAAAGTCTGAGATCTTTCACTGTTATTATCAGTATCAGTCACTTTCTTGCTGGCACTTTGTAGCACAATTAATATCAGGACATTAGTGCCAGAAGCTCTCTTTTCCAAATGGAGAAACAAAAGGAAATTGAGTGGGCATGTCACAGAATTTCTTGTCATTTTTGAGGTAAGGTTTACCTCTACTGAAGTGTTGCTAAGGAAAATTTTCTTTATGGGGTGTGCCCCAACATAATGGGTGACAGTGACTGTTCTATTGTTCTTCTCCCTGTCCTGCCCAGAGCTTTCAGTACTGTTCCCTGCAGGCTTGTGTACAGTGTGATGTTCCAAATCCCAACTAATCCAATTACAAGTAAAAATAGAAAAAGTTAAATATATATGTCTAAGGGTGATTAACTATACTTGCTTTTATGGGTGGGGATTTGAATTGAGCCTTTCTGTTCCTCAGTTGATATACAGAACAGAACAGGTTTGTCTGTTTTGAAGTTAGGAGCATCTTCCAAACATTTATAGTGAAAGTACACAAAACATATAGTGACATGGTTTCTACAGGCAGAACAAAAGATGAGCCAGTAGGAATAATCCATTCATAATGTTAGTTTCCTAGTATAAATGAAATGCTGTATTAACTGCACATGAATTTTATCACAAAATCACATGGATAGATTTTCTGCTATATCTTCAGAATTTGCAGGTGATGTCAATCTGTAAGCTATGTCTGCACTACAAGCATAGTTTGGTGTCACCCTACGAGCTTCTGTAGCCTGTGCTACATAGGAGGTCACACTGTACTTTTTTTCTCCTCCAAACCCATGAGTAAGGAAGGGAATACTAATTAAGGTAGAGAGGAATACTAATTAAGGTAAGAATTTTATGTACCAGAAACTCTGAGATGCTAAGAGTTAGTAAGGAACATTGGGAAGTCAGCCAAATTCACAACTTAGGTGGGTACTTTGAGAGGAAATATGGGATTTGCAGGTATCTGATTCCATTTATCTAGTAAGATATCACAGTATATAAGAACTGTATCATTTACCTGTTTGCTTTATTTTTTGTTGAATTAAATACAATTTTATTTTAAAAAAACAACAACAACAACAAAACCCTGGTTCAATAACTTATGCAAATATAAGTGATGCTGCAAGCCAAGAGGAAAAAGGAAATGAAATGTGGAGGTCTAAATAGTGTAACAGTGGCTGAAAGTAACTCGGGGCATGTCTGTGCCAGCTGCAGAGGAGCGGACGCTGGTCTTGCATACTAGCCAGATGCAAACAGGCTGCAGCCTGGAAGCTGGCTCTGTTGCATCAGGAAGCTCATCCTGCCGTCATGGCAGTGTGAAGCTGGGCTCCACAAACTGCATCCTGCACTGCTTTAACTGGGTGACTGCACAGAGAAAAGTGTCTGCTAGCTCATGCTGATTCCTTGCTGTGTCACAAGAGTGGATACTGAAATCCCTGGGTTCCTCAGTCAGCCACACAGCTAGGTAGGACCCGTGTTAGGGTAGGACTTTATCACATAGCCAAAATGAGCTTTATTTTGTGCCTATTAAAGATTGGAAATCTTTCTACTTCCTTCCTCCCCTATTTAAGTATCTAATATACTTACAGTGCTGAAAGATTGCACTCATCCTTAAACATGTCCGGTTCTGTAATTCTGAGGAAAAAACAAATACCATTTGCATTGATCTGACCTTCAAAAGCATTTGCGAGCCACAGATTTTATTCAGACTCTACATGCTTATTTGGTGTTTATTACATAATTGGGACTCATATGGTTAGCTTTATACAATCATCACCTGAAAACATACATGCATAATTATTTTCTTTTTATTTTTTCTTTTTTAGCTAACGAAATAATTGGAATTGTTCCTCTGAGTGGTGTGTGGCCCTCTTTTGTATCCCCCTATTACTACCGTACATTGTATTCTGTTACACTATTGTATCCAGTTGAACTTGATGGAATACATTATGCAAATCTGTGCCTGCTTCTTGTGTATCAGCAAGAGAGATCTCTGAAATGTAAGCACTACTGCAGAGTTGCTGATTAAAGTCAGATGCAGTTGAACGCTAGCACAGCCCATCCTTTGTGAGGGGAAAGGGTGATGTGGATAATACAGAGCCTTAATTGCTAACTTATCCTTAACAATGCAGAACGATTAGAATTTGCTGATTCTAAAGAGCTATCAGCAGTTTTCAGTGACCAACATAGGTAATGCTCTCTGAGAGTAGGTAATAAATACATAGTGATGCTGAAGGGGGAGGAGAAAAACAACTAACAGTGTCAGAGGGACAGACAGAGACTGTGGGGAAAGCAGTATGATAGAAAAGTAGAGAAAACGTTACCATACTACCTTGATCTTGTGTTCAGTTTCCTATCAGTGGACAAGGACAAAATGTAAGGATGGGTGTCATTAGGCAGAGAGTAATACAACTGCAAGGTCAGAGAATGAGACTCAGAGAAGAGGTGTCAGGCCTCCCTGGGAGTGCAGTAAAGGTAAGAGTTGTCTTAGGAAAGGGGAAAGGCAAAGCCAGGGTTGTGCAATGCACTAGAGCTGAAATAATTGTTGGCTAGGATAGGCCTGCTTGATTTCAGCTGAACTGTGTCTCAAGGAAGACGACAGGACTCAGACTATGTACACAGCTGTGCTTGCCTGAAACTCTGTTAGAGCTGCCTGTGACGGCTGTTATCTGGGAGAGGGGGCTGGGGGAAGGGGGATAATGATGATGAAAACTAATCCATGCTTTCCATTTACAGACAGGTAAATCACAATTCTTCTGCTTTAGAATTCTTTGCCCAAGCTTGATGTTGCAGGTTTGAGGACCTTGCAGTAAGAGATGTTATAACTGGATGCTGTTACAAGCCACAGCTTCACTTGATTTTAGGAGAACATGGCTCCCAGGTCAGCCATGAACATATTGAGCTGTGGTATATCACTTCTTGTGTAGTATTATAAATACTTCAGGTGCTGTTGTCTTTGCAGATATTCAAGTAATGTATGCAGTCTAAAATCTGGCCAGGCAAAGTAAAACGCTTTGGTTGCTGCAGCACATCATAGTGTTTGTGCTTGATTGTAATCAAACACTTTGTTCCAGTCTTGTAGTTCCTACCCTCCTTGAGGTCATGGTAAGATAATCTGCAAAGGAGCTAGATTGTTCTTCATCATGCACCTCCATACAGACTACACCTAGTAGTGTAAAAAGGAGAAAATAAGAGATTTCATAGAATGGTTTGGGTTGGAAGACACCTTAAGCGTCACCTGATTCCAACCCCCTTGCCATAGGCAGGGACACCTCCCACCAGACCAGGTTGCTCTCAGCCCCATGCAACCTGGCCTAGAACACCTCCAGGGATGGGGCATCCACAGCTTCTCTGGGCAACCTATGCCAGTGCCTCACCACCCCTGAGTGAAGAATTTCTTCCTTATATCTAATCTAAATCTACCTTTTTTTTCGTTTAAAGCCATTCCCCCTTGCCCTATCACTCCACTCCCTGACAAAGAGTCCCTCCCCAGCTTTCTTGTAGGCCTGCCTTTTGGTACCGGAAGGCTGCTGTAAGGTCTCCGTGGAGTCTTCTCTTCTCCAGGCTGAATTTATGACTTCTAGGGTCTAGCTACCTTCCTTGTCCCAGACTGAGCAGTGAGTCTGAGTCAAACCTGCATTCTGAAGGCCACTGAGAGTACCATTCTGTGGGGGCTTGGTAAAGTTCAAGGATCCAAATATGAAGGTTATATCTCTCTCAGGTGGTGATTAAATTTTGAGATGACTTTCAAAATGAATTCAGGATTCTAAAAATAATAATAATAATAAAATGACAGTTTGAGATTCTTACTGATGTTTTGGGGTGATTTCTTAGCTACTACACAGATTAAAAAGATGTCAAAAGGCCCTAAATGTATCATACTGAAAATGATCTGGAGAAATACTCTGTAAGCCTTGCATGTTTTGTTTGCGTATTCATTTTTTATGTATTGTGAGATACTAGCTAAGTGTTAACTAGCACTGATTAAAAAAGGAATAATTTTTGGTTTATTAACTTCTTGAACTCTTTAACAGAAATAAAATCCGGTGTTTGCACGGCTAGAGTAAAGTGTATTCTTAAGAAATGTACTGGGAGTGTGTACTTCATTATAAACTTGCTCGTCATTCAGCTTGAAGTCTTTTTCCGGGACAGCATGCCGTGTTTTCTGAGATTTTACAAAATAGAAAGTACAATGCCAGAATTCATGATTATGAAACTAAATAGCTCGTCAAAGTAGACGTGGAGGTGACAGTGTTGAAAAGGGACAAACACAAATCAGTAGGCAAAGCTGTGGGTAGGTCATATTCGTAAACAGTTAAATCACATTCATACACCAAACAAAATGTAGGACAATTCTTAATATTGTATAATTGTGTTCTCAGTTTGAACCCTTCAGAGTTGTCTTGGGCCATGAACAAATGTTGTGTTCAGGCAAACAAATTCATTGGAAATTCTTTTCCTCCCTAGCTCATTAACTACTGTCAACAATTGCGACAAGTTGGTTGATTAACACCTACCTAAGTGGTTAGCCAAAAATAGTGGGAGCGGGGAGCTGTACAAAAAAGGTATGATAAACTTGATGCCCTGTGTGGGCCAGATATTGTCCTTCACAGCAATCATCATCTGCTGTGCCAAAAGGTTTCCTTGGCTTTTGACCAAAAGCTGCTGAAATCAGTCTCCTGTGCTTTTTCTTTAGTGGGGTTCATCTGCTTGCTTTGCTGAGCAGCTGTAGTACCAAGGAGACCCTTAATGCTCCGAATGTGGATAGTGCTTTCATTTTTATTTTATATTTTCTTCTAGTGTTTATCCGTAAGGTAGCCAATGTGTAAGCACAAACTTCTCAAGAATATGCAAATCTTATCAGGATGTAAATTAAGTGCTTGTGAGGAAGAATTGATTTTCTTTCTGCTTGTATTATCTGTTTCCTTGTGTATTAGGGAAGGTTTATTACGGCTTCAGAATCTCGTTTCACAAGGAGGTAACGTGCCTGAGAAAGGACAGAACTCTTTGGCATTCACATTGCAGCGCTGTCCTCATTCTGCAGAATCTGTTTCCTTGAGCACAAACCGGTGCTGTCACTTAATGTAAATGACACGGAGTGTCCGTGCCGGGTATGTGTTGCAAACAACCCAAAGGTCCCGGGGCGCATTCTGTTCTGCAGAGCCCGCCGGGTTGCCACAGAATCAGAACAACAGAGCATGGTTCTGACGTTAAAAATTGACCAGTGGTCTCAATAACACCATTGTCAAACCAAATATGTTTGGGGAAAGCTGGCAACGTCATTTTTGCCCTGAGGAGTGGATTTTATATCCCTTCAGAAAGAAGTTTTAGATGTAAGCCCCTGCACTGAGGCCATAACCACCACGCTGTGGATGTAAGGGTGCCATCCCCATTGCTATTCTGATTCCACACAGATCCTATCCCTAGGAAAAAGAAATCAGTCCTGAATGTGTGGGGAACTCGGGCCAAGATCTCAAATAGTTTCAGACTGATTGCATTTGCATTTCTACACGCATGCGTGTGTGTGCGTGTGCGCGCACACAGGCTTTTGCTTGGATGCCCATCATTCTT
Organism: Cygnus atratus; assembly: GCF_013377495.2. Lineage (NCBI taxonomy): Eukaryota > Metazoa > Chordata > Aves > Anseriformes > Anatidae > Cygnus > Cygnus atratus. The sequence goes on from NC_066365.1 coordinate 2,258,812, forward strand.
CTGCAGTTCATTGCAGTAGGCTGTAGGTGATGCTGACTCTCGGAGGCCTGAAGAATGTCTTAGCAGCAAGCATTCCCTCCGAGCCAGTCGGAGTGGGCATTTATAGGAATGTGTGCAGACCTCCTCCTCCACTTCGTCTTCCAGAGAATACACAATGTCTGTACTGGGGATAACTTGCATACTTAGGCACAGCTTGCCTTTTTGTAAAGGGACTGATTATATTTCCAAAATTTGTCATTCTTTTAAGAACATGAGCATATATGTTGTTTGATGTTTTGACAGGCTTTGAATATCAAGTCTTCACAACTGTTGGTGACAGTATTTTTTTTAAAACATTTTAAAATGCCTTTTAGTGTTAGTTGCCAGAAATGGCTGCCCACTGCAGCATGTAGGCTGCATTTTTGTAACTCAAAAAAAAAGAGAAAGGGAAAGTATTGACCATAGCTGTAGGAGTAAAGCTCTAAGCTATTTAGTAATAACTGTTCATGAAAGATTTCTTTTGTTTACTAAAACAAATGTTATGTATCATGGAGTTAGAGCTAACTGTTTAGGTCTACCGTACGAAAAACGAGTAGGTGTCCTGGCAAAGAGCTCTGTGTTGGTGTCCAGATTGGAGCAAATGAACTCCAAAAAATGTGAGTAGGCCACATGGTTATCTGAGGATTTTTTTTCATTTTTCTTAGTCCTTATATGTTGCTCTGTTGGCAGTGTCATGTGATAAGTTGTTCTTCTGTCAGCAGGATGAAATTTTCTGAACAGCTGACTTAATCACGCATTTATTAGTTTGTTTGCTTCTTGAAGATGAGAGGATTAAGAAATTGTGGTGATAAGCACAGCAAGAGAGTCTGAATGGATAAAATGGTGGGGGAAAGGGAAGCAAAGGGTAAAGATAGATATTCCTGCCTGTTCCACTGGAAAAACCTTACCTCAGCAGTCTGTACACATACAATTCTATAGCAAATTTGAAGTTTCCTTTAGGACATCTGCCAATCTGCATATTTTACTGTGGTTTCTGCAGCTGCATGGTTAATGTATTGCTGGATATAACCTTTGCTGTCACCCTAGCTGTCATTGTCTCATGGGGTTGGGGGGTATCTGTCGTCTTCTTTCTTTTACTAAGCCACTTACCCAATTTATTGCTAATGTCCCTTGACTGAAACCACCTGTGTCTTAAAAAAAAAAAAAAATACCTGAAGGAGAGATAGAAAGAAATAGAGATGCTCAGTGATGTTCCTCAGCATGCTGTGTAGGGACCTCTAAATGGTGACACAGGGACCCAGCAGTGTCACATACTGAATTGTGGTTTCTGTTGAACTGCTCATATTCTGGTACTCCACTGCATTCCCAGACAAGGGCCAAGGCTTAACTAGCTGTGACTCGTTCTGAGTTCAAACAGCTCCATTGTTAAGGTAGTTTTGATAGGAACAAATATAAGATTTAGATCAGGTATTTTTTCTGATCTTTGGTGTTTTGACGACCTTGCTTAACAGTCTGGTAAGGTCATCCGCTGCTTCTGCTGCATTGTGATGAACAGTACAACTTCCAATAACAAATCCCTTATTAAAGTAGATGTTAAGGAAATAAATACAGTTGTGCTAACACTAGAGCAAACAATGGTTTGAAGTAAAATGCCACAGTTATGTTAAACGGTTTGTAATTCAGAATGCTATCACCCCTAGTTGGGAAGTCAATTTTACTGCAAATATTTTTTGAAGAAGCCAAATCATAACTTCAGATATAAGTAGAGAGTGACTGAATAACAACCTATCACCCAGGATGGATGTCCAAGTAAGAATTAAAACGATCACGGGACAGTGTTGGTGCTCTCAATCTTCGTATTTTTTCCCTGACTATAACTTGTAATGGTACTAGCAGCTCGAGGAGGAGATGAGGCCATTCCCTAGTGGCACTGTGCGGCACCCGCTGTGCTCAGGTACCCAGCTCAGACACCTGCCTGTTCCTTCTGGCACGACCTGGCCGGAGAGCTGTTGGTGTGTTTGTTCACGTGGAGGTCACAGCGCAGAGTACGTAAGGAGGTCAGATTACAACACACCGGGGATGCAGGCAGGGTGTGCATCCAGTATCTGGAATCTGCGAGCCCTACCAAATTCCCTAATCTGGGTGATGTCATAGGAAAGGAATGACACCCCTCAAATACGTCACAGCTCAAGAAAACAAATTACTATACATTTAATGCAGCATATGTTACTGACTAAGATCTTCCGATGAAGACTTAACCTGCATGTTTTTTCCTCTGGAAAAAGCTGCTGGAGTTGCCAGAAATTTGCACGTGTCCTGTGGGTGTGCTTGTGTGTACCACAGACGGGGATGCAGACCAACAAGTAATGGGTGGGGTGTTAGAAAGGTTGGTGACACTCGCAGATGTCAGAAGGCAACGTGTCACAGGCCAGCCTGAGAATGGGGACAAATCATGCCCACCCAAGAAAAAAAAGAAGAGTGATTTATGAATGCATTAGAGAGCAGTAAAAGGAGCTAATACAGCGACATGATTCTCTGGTAGTGTTACAAAATGTGTAATGAGCTATCCCAGGACTTGAGAAGCACTGTTATGTAGGAGGGAAAATTTTGGCCTGCAGCTATACCCCAGAAAATCATCATTCACTATTCCTGAAACAATACTGTTGAAGGAAGATTAGTTCCTAAACTGCTGGGGGGGGGGTGGAGAAAAAAACTTGGAGAAGCTCATTTTGTATACTATTTTCCTTTTTGTCTGCTTATTCTCTTATTTTAGGTCTGTGTTGGTTTTTTTTTTGTATTTCCAGAAGGAAGAAGAATGTGTGAATATCGTATTAATCTCCAGTAACATTGTTGAATATATGCCAGTTTATACAGTATTTAAGAACAGGTTTGAACACGAACCTTGAACGTTTGAGTTAGCTTTTTAAAATATAGTCTGCCACTCTAGATATAAAAGAGCATGTTTGTGTTGTCTCAAATGCACACATATTCTTTAGAAATGGCATTAAGATATCTAGATATTCTTGCAAATCCTAGGATTTCCTTTACTCTATTTTTTTTACACATTTCTAAATCATATCAAGTGTAGTTCCATCAGCTTATCAGAACTACTGACAAGCTTCACTTTGTTAGGAAAGGGCACGCAAAATGCAAACTAATTAAACATCGTGCTAGTTATGTCTGACTGCTGGAAAATGAGTGTGTATTTGTGCCATATATGTGTTATGTATTTTTTAGTCATCAGCACTTTTGTAGTCCTGTAGCTGGGATGTCAATTTAGGGTGTAAAGGAACAAATCACATTGCTTCTGTCATTTTGTTTTATGAGGGGGGCTGTTCATGTAAAAAGGTAGATTTGAGAAGTTTCAAACCAGTAGTTCTGAAAGGGTTCAGTTTGCACAAAGGTTTTAACAATTTGAAAAACGATTTCCTCATTTTTGAGAACTGTTGTGTGTCGTACATTGTTTCACAAAGAGGAGCAGACTCAGCATCATCCAAGATGAGGTCTGCTATCATTACAGTAGATGACAGCCTTGAACTTGCTGAGCTTCTGTTAACCAAGCAGCTCTCTATCTAAAAAGCAGTGTCCAATTGTTTATCTACTTCCTGCCCCTATTCAGCCTGAATCTTGGAAAATGTTCCGCATATGGGTAATCTGTAATCCTTACCCAGGAGTTCTCATGTCAGTGCAGACTGGGAGCTATTCTTGCATTGTTCTGAATTAATGTTTTGTGAAGCAAAACTTAGGTGTTGTGGAGTGTAATGGTCAAAACTAGCCATTCTTCTCTCTTCCATTCCTGGAGAAAACAATGTAACCATTTGTATTAGAAAAACTGGATAAACTCCGTGCCGTAGATTTCAGTGCTATATATACTTGTCTTGGTGAACACTAGGTATGATATTTGTTTTGTAGTAAAGTGAATGTGATATCAGCAACCATATCCTTCGTTATGTTAAACATTTGCACAGGAGGTGCTCCTGCTGAGGAGCTGTTTAACCACTTGAAGCTTCAGTGATCAAAGTTAGGTTTGGTGTGCAGTGCTATAGCTCCCAGCACTCTTTTCCTTGTCTCCTTCCATTTCATCCTGCCTTAGTGATATATAACTCCCTGTTTAAACAAAACAAAAATGATGACAAAGAACAAACCATACACAAAAAAATCCCCAAACTTAAAACGATCATATCACATTTGTTTTAGTAGCAGAAGTAGGAAATTGGTGTACAAAGAACTTTTTAAAGTTTCCTTCATTTGGCACATTCTTTACACGTACAAATTATTGATTTACTATTATTAAGGGTAAACTCAGATGTATTCCTTGCACGGTCTCAACTCACATAAGTGCCCTGGGGTAAGGATGGTTGATTATAGGAAAATGTTAAAAGAAATGTCAAATGCTATGAAAAGTATCTCAGACTGATACAGAGTTATTGGAAGTGCTTCTGGTACCTATAGGAAAATCCTAGAATCCACTTTCAGACATAATCAGACAATGTTCATTCCAAGATTACTTTAGAATAAAATAATTTTTTGATCCTGCTCCCAAAGAAGAGGGTAGACTTGGTTTATTTGGACTTACTTGCATTATTCTTTTGAATCTATAAAATACAACAGCTGTTTATTAAAGTTGAACCTTAAAGGAAGGGCTGGTTCAACTCTTTGTCTTGATTTCCAGAGTGAATTTGCTTGCAGACAGTTTACATCCTCTCACAATTGCTTTAATAGGGCTCTGATGTTTAAACAGTGTTTCTCTGGTGTTTACTGTAATGTGTGTCAGCAGAAATGCATTGTTTTCAATAACGAACAAGAAAAAATAAAATTGTACTGATAAAGCAAATCAGCAATATGAAAATACAAAGTGAGACAGTTCATAGAGAAGACTAGCGACAGTGACTCTGTTGCAGTTTCTACTTCCAACACCTCTCCTTTAGCCAGTTACTGATCACCCGATATTTCTTCTAATCTTTTTCTAAAATAATTATTTGTAATAGAGTATAACATCAAAGTCTGAGTTAAGCTAAACTAGGCTTACTGCATGCGCTTGATTTCCTTTGATATTATCAAATGAACAATTCTGCTTTATATATGCTACATTTACCAGGTTCTAGTTGTATCATGCTCCCACTGCATTGAGAGTGTTAAAAGGCTTTACCAGAGTTTTATGGCAATTTGATGATTAATTTCTTTCAAATGGTTAATTACGAAATACTGGAGTCAATCAAGAAAAATGATTTTCTTTTTTTTCCAACTTTCTGTTGATTTTGTTTGCTTTGTTAGTTCCTAGAAAATTTCTCCCATATTTACATCTGTCCTTCGTACCCAGAATTAGTATGGTAACATCTCAAAGACTAAAAATATTTACAAGTACTAATGAATCCATGCTCACTGAACTTCTGAGAGGCCACAAATAGTGTTTCATTCTTTCCAGAGCACTGTCACCAGCACATACAGTAAGTGCTGAAGTGACAGCTTCAATCCAAGTATTTACTTTGCTTCACACTGCTGTCTTTATGGCAGTTGACAGGTTCACAACATGAAATAGTGTCCATTTTCATCTGAAAATAAACAGTAAGCAGACTTTAATTTAATGTGCAGTTATCCTGAGGATACAATCTTCAATGCCTATGTTTGCATATTAGAGAAGCATCTGAATCTATAACATCGGTATAAAGGGACACTGCCATACATTACAATAGTCCCCAAGTTTGACTTACTGTGGAGTATTTAAATATTTTCTTTCTCCTTTGATTATCTACTTGGGCAGTTAATTAAGCAATTTAGAAATGGGAAGTGTAAGAAAAATGTAAATTGGTTTTGCAATAATCTGACAAAACTGTGTTATGTGTGGTTATACAGTTAGCCAGATTTCATTTTAAAAGGTCAGGAATGACCCTAGTTTCACAATGACTCAGAAAGAAGAAAGAAAATTAAGTTACTTTAAAAAAAAAATTGTGACAGTGTGCATTAGAGACAGGGATGGGCTATATGTTGTGCAGTTGTAGAAGATAACGCAGAAAATAGTTGACGAACTTGCCTGTGTTTTTAGAGTATAAGAGGAGGGGGAAGAAATTAACGCATACATAGTTATATAATTTTTAATCGTAATGTATACTTGTTATAAAATATGCATCCACTTGTCTGTTTTCTTCTATAATGGCTGTGATGTGGATTTCTAAGGGGTTTTGCGTTTTTAATCGCCTATTTTACATTACTTGTTGATTTCAACTGATCCATAAAACTAGATTCAAAATGACACTTGTCTGAGATACCTTTTGCGTAGTATTTTCCCATTAATCAAAGTATTAATTTGTAAATGGGGATGATGGAAAGAGGTGCAGTGCATCCTGAGTTGTGCAAGTATGAGAAAATACATTTGGGACTCAAAGTCTGGGCTTATGCATTTACCTCAAAATAGCATGATGGAAGTGTGTTTATGGATGTTTCTCTTCTATCTTTCCATTTTATGCAAGACAAGATAGCATTTAAGAAAAAGAAATAAAAAGCAGTATCCTTAATAAATTTTAAAGTTCAAAGAAATGATGGGACAGATCCTGGCATTCAAACTTAATTGAATTTTCTTCCTTTTAACTCATCAAATGGAGAGCACAAAAATAAAATAAAAAAATCTTTTCACTCTAATATATAGGCTTCCTTTGATTGCACTGGGAGCAAAGTTGTCTCCCTCACTCTACCCTCATGTTAGGCAGGGTTGAGGGGTGTGCAGAAATACGAAGCCAAAAGGCTGGACTTCTGTCCCCAGCATGCCAGAGTGATGTAAGCCAGCATTTCATAGCACTCTGTTTTTGAACTGTGGTGGGACTCTTAATTGTTTCATCGGGTCGTTGTCCTTCTTTTTGACCAGATTATAAAATTAAGTCTTACAAAAACTTGTAATAAAATTTAATCTAGACTTCATATGTAATTAGTTGAAAACCACTTCAAATTTTCCTATGTGAGCTATTATTTCTACAGCGCTCTTGTACCATCACATTATTCAGGCACTCATGTAGAAGATACGGATTTAGCAGCCCTACCCTGCTTTAGATTTTCAGCTCTGATAAGTGATTGCTCCTTTTGTATTTTCTTGTAAATAACCAAGCACACACAGAGAATTCTGGCTGAGTAGGCTAGCATGGTACAAAGTATACTTCTGGGATTTCACCAAGTTACAAATGTCAACATCACAAATATTCCACACCCCCAGACCACATAAAAGAAAGCTTGTTTGTGAGCGTAAGTGGATCTATTTTACAATCTGTTTCTTGGAATATTTTATATATTCTGTGTTTTAGAAATAATGAGCAAGTTAAAATACTTGAGAGTACTAAGTCTTCCAGTAAACTTCTGCTCTGTTAGTAATGAGGATAATTAGCTTCAAAGGAACAGAGAATGAGGTTCTGGTTCCTTTGTTCACTGATTATCTAAGATAGGTGTGTCCTTCAAATTAATTTTGAGTGACATTGAAGCTCTGTTTCCCCTCAAGAGTGCATGAGAAAAAATGCTTAGAATTTGTTATCATAGTTGCTTTTAGGTAGCTTTCTGCATATGTCGGATAGGTGTTACAACAGGTTTGACAGTACTTAAATTGAGCCATATATATTTCAATGCACAAGGGTATTTATTACCCTAACTGTCAGTGACCTCTTGTTACAGAACACTGCAACATCCAGCAGTATGGGCCACCTTTGAAAAGAGGGATCAAAATCCTCTGCATTTCAAAAAGAACTTTAATGTAGCACCAGTTATGTGAGGTAGTAAGTGATGAAAAAGGGTTTTGTTTGTTGTTTTTTTTTTGGCTATCAAATTAGCTTTAGAGATCTGTCAGTGCACTATTTTTATTTTTTGTTTGTTTGTTTTGTGTGCGTGTGTGTGTGTGTTTTTGTGTTTTTTTTTTTTTTTCTGATTTGAAGAACAGGGGAGGAAAAATAAGCTGAGAATCATTACTGGTGTGATTAGAAATTTGCATGTCCTAGCAGCTTGCTTTTGAGGCTGTCTTTTAAAATTTATAGTATTTGGGGGGATAGTCCAACAAGCATACATGAATTCATTAACAATTAAGATGTTCTTTCAGCGTTGATACATTTCTAGAAGAAAGAGGGAGCCCAGCACTCTGGGTATATTTTCACGTGGTGTTTTCTCCACTTCCTCAACCTTTACACCTTCCCTCATATGATAGCCATGCTGTTAAGTGATGACTTTGAGCAGTTTGAACCTTTCTGAAGGCTGAACACGGCCTTCACAGTCTGTAATGTTTGCAGGGGCTAATGTTTCCATCTAATAAAGCTGTCATTAACACTGAATGGTCAGAACTAGTTTCCACAGGTCATAGTCAATACTTGAATCTTGTATGAATCGGTGCTCTTGTCAATGCCATGGGTACAGCTGCAGGAAGAGCCAGGTCAGGTAATTTTTCTTATCCTGAAAGTTAACCAGATGTGGGGAAAAAAAAAAGTGTTCATTATTCAGCTGGGGGCCATGGTGTGATGAAGATCACCAGGAGAAGATGAATATCTCCACAGGTGAGGAGAAGGTGAGCAGCAGAGTGGAATTAAATCACACTGAATTGCTCATAAAATTGCATGGAGGAAAAACAAAGAAATGAATAAAAGGTAAAAACAGTTCTAAATTTTTCTGCATCATTTTGTTAAAGGGAAATGGCTTCTTTACCCCCTGCTCATCTTCCCCCAAATGAAACATTTTGAGCTGGAATGAATTGGGTTATTCTTAACTAAGAAATCCTGATATGAAAATAATCTTGACCTTTATTTGTAGAACTGCTTTGATGTTTTTTTTTTCTTTAGGTGGTACATGTAAATAGGGAGTGTAGAACCGTCAATAAAGCTAAACCATACTAATACTCCTTAAGGAGGATTACAGTAAAGATGTAATGAAGAATTAAGTCCTTACATTGAATTTTTTGTTAAAACACTTGGTACAAAATCTGTGATTTATACTACTATACTACACTTTCTTGTAGTAGTCATTTCCATGACCAGAATCTGCCACTGTAACAGTTGAGGTTAGTTTAGTAATTAAATAGAAAAAGAAACAAGGCTTGGATATAGTTTGCATTATTTGAGTGATCTTTTATCAGCTTATTAGTCCTACCTTAGATATTTTATGTATCCCTTGAAAATAAAGTCATGAGAATCAGTTATATGCTTAAAAAATAAAGCTGTATATGCTAATGTAGTGTGACATCCACTAAATCACTTTATTAACGTCTCTGTTAGAAGGAGGTTACGTTTTATAAGTTATTTAGGAGCACAGGTTGTCATTTGTATTGCAGTGACACCCAAAAATCAGAACTGGGATCCTAGCATGCAAGTTCTTGTACATGGCGAGACATTGCCCCTGCCACACGGTACCTCCCATCTAATTAAACATGATTTATGATTATGACACATTATAGATTGATTTGATGAGATTGAGGATAAGAGTAATTGACAGTGAAATCAAGTTAGGTTACCCCTGTGCACAGAGCAAAAGGCTATAATTATCATAACTCCTAGCAAATACAGGCCAGAGGAATGTCCACCCCACCACCCAAGAAGCAGGGAACCTGCCTGTATGCTGAAAGTCTGCCAGCTGACCAGGGCAGAATTTATTGCTCTTCCAAGCTTCTTGTTTCTCAGGTTGAGATTCCATACTATTACGCCAGGGGAGAAATGTCATAGTGCAGAACAGTACATCCAGTGGCTTGCCACAACTGGCACTAGAAGATCTCAAGTGGGGCTCTTGCTGTGAAGCTATGAATGAAGCAAGTCTATCAATGGGGAAGGAGGAGGAGTTAAGAGATTGAGATTAAGGCTTCAAATTCCAGACTGGCAAAAATGTTATTAAAATTATTATTGCACTTTCAGAGTTCAAAACATCTACATGAATTAAGCCTTATTTTCGCACACTTATTTTTTTTTCTCGCAATGTTTTTGTATATATGAACTTCAAAAGAGCAGATGTAAGTTAATGGTGCTGTGCATCTCCTTTAAAATGACTGTTGAATTCCACTTATTTCTACTCAATTAGCGATGGTGAAGAACAGAGTGTTTCCAACAAGTCTGAGAAAGTGGAGCCACCTGCTTGACAGGAAGGGTGCTACAGTGCCTCTGATATTTTTGTACATCCTTGTGCTTTCGTGGAAAATGTCCTACAGAAACAGCTGGTTTCCTATCAATTCCTGTAGTATTGGAATTGGTGATTACAGAGGCAGTGTAGGCAGTACCCTTAAGATGAGTTTTGGCTACTACATCCCAAATGTGTGCCAGAAGAAAAAGTGACTTTGATATCTGAAACTTAGAAAGGAAATGAAATCTTAAGTAACCTTAAAGATAGCAATTAGTTTCTGTATAGATAACACTGCAATGCATGTGAAAGAAGGACATTCTCTAAAATACAAAAGGCAAAAAAGGGATTCATTAATGTTCATCAGCTCTTGATGGCCAAATAGCTGTAGACATCAGATAATAACCCATGGAGACTGTTAGCTTTGTGCCATTTCCCATATCTGGCTTTACAGTCTTTAATGGCAGAACAAATTTCTGTACTGCACTCCTTCCTTCTGTCTCTTCTAAATCTACCCTTGAGTACTCCTGTTGAAATTCATTCAGAACAAATTCCTTTTTTATATCTTAAGTGATTTTTTTTTTTTCCTAAGCAGCTGCAGCATGGGATTTTTATTCTGTGGTATCCACAGACACCTTTGCTTGTCAGATAGAGCCATACTTTCAGGCTGATTTCAGCAGGGGCTGTTTTGAGCTGCAAGCAGTAAGGCAGGGCCAGAAATCACCAGTGTTGAAAGGGAGTTGAAATTGTCTTCTGTATTAGTGATAACTGCTAGTTGGGGATATACTTGTGATGACCCATGATAGTCGTTCTTACAACTGGTCACTTATTATGCAAGTGTGATGAGCAATTGTTCATGTAAGTGCAGAAAGAGAGATGGTATCTCATGTTATGGACGAGATAGGCACGAAGTTGCAGGTCTCCTGATGCCACACATCAGTCCTTACAAGTCCTTACAAGACCTTGAAGTTAAGGCAATTGCAACTCGTGGAGGACCTCTGGAGAGCAAAAGTAGTATGTTGCCCGTTCTCTGGAGAGAGGAGTGAGTCATGTCTCCTTGTTCTGCGTTTGTACAATACATGGAACAGTAAGTCAGGATGCACAGTACTACTGTGATAAGAAATTCGTGGCATTGAAGGGCTTTTTTGTATTTACGTGGCAGTTGAGCCTCTTTGTCTAAACCTGATTTTTATAGTTCATGCATTTATGCACATTTTAAAATTGTTTTCAATTGTGTCTGAGCTTGTAAGCAGCCTTTCCCTTTACTTTATATTGTGACTGTCCAAGATTTTGGATGCTACCCTTCTTTCATTGGTACTTGAAACACATCCTTCATGTATTGCTAAAATGTACAATATCTTAAGATAAATGCCTGAGGCTTTCAGTGAAATTACAACTTATATTAACCATTATTATCTAACTGTAGTTAGCATTTGATCATCGACCCTTGGGGGTTAGGAAGGATACATCTCTGCAGAATGCCACGGAATACTATCTTCTGCATTGGATATACAATCAAGACTGTTTATATTTGTTTTGCAAACAGTCACACTTGACTTTCTTTGTCTGACCTTCCTCAAAGCCCTAAGTAACACTAGTAGTCTTGCAACAAGTTGCCAGAACAAATAACTACCTAATGGCATAACCCAGCTCTGAAAGGTTTGGCTGAGTATGGCTGCCAGATGTGAAAGCTTTTTTTGCTCTCTCTTCCCTCTGGCACATTTAAAAGTAGGAATAAAACATTCAGGGAAGGATGAATGAGCACAAATGTAGGGGCATTGGTTTTATATGGTGAGTGGTTATTATGTAGTTTTCTCCTTGAAAAATAAGCAGATTAATCTTCACATGCCATCTTAATCTTCACGTGCAGTCTTCATGGTCGTGCATTTTTTAAGTGTAAATTTAGAACCTTCCAAATCACCCAAGCTTGTAGGTTGTGTCATTGGAAATAGTGTTTTGTTCTTTTGTCAGCTATAAATTGAAGCCAGAGGTCAGCGATGACCTACCATGCGTGGTTGGACTGGTTACTCCTTAGGGGATGGTCTGAGTCTACGGGTCACCAACCTCATTAAGCATTAAGAGGAATCACATCATCTAAACACGAAAGCCAACAGATCTCTTGATTCCTCAGCAAGGAGAAAACCACTGTTAGAAGTTTAAAGAGGTTTATTCATTTAAGCATTGTGTGTTCAAGCAAGTCCCCCCATGTCCTTTTAGCTGCCGTGGCACAGAAATGGTGCTTCTTTCCAGGTGTGCTCCTGTCCCAGGTATTCCTCTACGGACTGCCCTGTGCTGCTAACACCCTCTGGTGGCTGCAGGGCTCTCCGATGGGAACAGTCTGCAATGTGCATTGTCTTGCTTTTTGATAGCTTTTTTGATTTTGATATTATAAAACAAAATTATTTGTAAAAATAAGAGGAAAATCTCGAGTTTCTTCATTTTGTAAAAATTAAAAATAAGTAGAAGTATCAGAACTTGTTTAGCCTATTGGGCCATAATGGTCAGATGAGATAAGGTATCTTTTCTTCTATTTCTTGAAGAGGTTGACTTCTCTTGAATCACCTATTACTAAGATCAGAGCCATCTCTTATGTGCTTTCTTACACAATTAAAGCCTTCAAATACAAAATAAATTTCACCCAAAGTCCTTATTGTGAAAACTCTTTTTTTTCCATCAACATCTGCCCAAAGTGTCAGATAAGCATCTGTGTACTGTCAGCGTCAAAGTCTGTATCGAGTTCTTTGGATATATTGAAGTTTGTGCTGCTGGACAGACGCCGATTTGGGGATGAAATGGAATTTTTTCCCAAATAGGCCCAGATTTCAGAGATTGTTCACATTCTGCTGTAGTTCTCCCTAGCATTAAACTAGCCCGTATGGACTTTTTGCTACAAGAGTTAGATATCTTTCAGAACTCGCTCCAGATGATGCGGAGCCAGTCTGGGTATCTCAGTATGTGATTGCAGTCAGTCAGAATTGTGGAAAGTGGACACTAGTTTCAATGGTATGTAAATAAAGGGTAATGATCCCTTCTGGTATCGAAATCTACCGAACGCTATGAAACAGAAGACAACAGCAGGACCTCAAAGTCAGATTTTAGTTTACCTATCACCAATGTATATCCAGCATTAGTCTACCCACTTGACTTTAATTTCATCCAAATGTAGAGCACATGATTTAAACAGTTTCTTAGAAACAGGTTAAGTAATTAAAGGAAAACTGTTTTGCCTGCTTATACCAATATCATAAATTGATTTAAAAAGAAGAAAAGAAAAAAAAGTTGGCTTTCCCGTACGAAGCAACTCCTTTGAAAAGTTTTCATAAATAACTCTTGATTTTATTGACATTTTCTAGGATATTTTGTTACGAGCTTTCATGTGCACCTGATTACAACATTACTCAAACCACATATTGAAAAGGCTGCAGGCATTTCGTAACTATTTTAACATTTTGAAAATGTATGTCTAGATAGATATATTTCATTCAAAATAGAGAAGAGACAAAAATAAATAGAAGAAAGTATCCTGCTTAAAGAATTATTTCTAATTTCAATGTTTTATATTCAGCCCATTCTATTATTTACGTACTTCAATAGCTATTCCACCTGAAGATGTCAGTATTTTACAATTGTTGAATTAGTGAATTGTTAGCCCAGTGAAATAGGTTAATTTTCAGGCTTTATTCTTTTACGTATATTCTTGTCAAATAAAGGCCTATTGCTTTATTAATTTTAATATGTTATTGAGAGAAATTAGTACTGTTTAAATGGTTTCTTTGATTGCACTTCCTATATTTATTCCAGTTTTGTTAATTATTTATTTTGCTGTAGAATAATACTTTTGATATCTAAGATACTTTAATATAAACTTCAGCTTTAAAAAGCAGAACTGAGGATTATTTAGCACCTGCTAAATGTCTTTGATGATCTACAAAATGCATAAAACCTGAAGAAGCTGGAAAAGGAGAAGCAAATCTAGAAGGCTGTTATCAAGTATGTTATGACAGCTGTCAGGTTCTAGAAGATTGTCAGCTACCTAATAACTTGTTCCTTTGCTGAAACATCTGATGGTAAAGGTGACCATGATATATTGATGGGGAAACTGGAGAGCAAAGACAATCTTTTCTTCTTCTATTTAGGCCTTATTTCAGAAGAAGCTTATTTTCATCTAGTGGTTGGTGGGGTTTTTTTGTTGTTGTTTTTTCCTGCTTGTGGTTCAGGGTACAAATAATGTAATTGCCATTCCTGGATAGCCTAGCTTTTAAAACAGAGAGAGAAATCATTATAACCTGACATTGTACATAGACATTGTGGCTACTCAAATTCACAGCAGTGGGAAAGGTGGAATAATCATGGTGAAGTCCTAAGTCGGGTCTGCTAAACTAAAGGAGAATTTTTTAATTATTTGATTCAGTGTCCAGGTGCACTGTTTTACAAACAGTGCTGGTTTTAAGGGTATTATATCAATAATTTAAGGGTATTGTATCAATATGTGGAGCACCTAGTTGTTACCAGGTATGTCATCTATTTTTTTATATCCATTTAGCTGATAACTGCAACATTCTTACAAGGATATCAAATAATGAAGTGAGCAAATAATGAAGTGAGCATTATCATCCCCATCTTATGAGTGAGAAAACTGAAAATCAAAATAACAGATTTAGCTGTTAGTATGAGGGCTTCCATTTATTTTCCTCCAGAACTCAACGGTGCTCTTTTTCTATAGTGTCATGCTGTTTATTTGCTGAAGATTGCACATGGAACAGCCAGATGAAGAAAAAAATCAGATGTCACAAGTAAATCCTTTTTTTTATCAAGCATATAGTTTGACCAAAGACATGCTGAAAGGTCTAAAAACAAAATCAAATATTTGGGACAAGTTTGCTGAATTTGTATTACTTACGAGATGACTTTTTTGATGCCATATATATACTGAAGTTATTTAAGGTATTAGCAGAGACTTTTTCCTTACTGACCCTTCCTTTTCAGTTAGGTGAATATCCAATAATACTCTTGCTGATCCAAGTGTACTAGCAGTGTCCAGTAGATGACACTCCAGCAACACAGATAATGTCAAATCATAATTAATTTAGATACTGTTTTATAGAATTACAGGAAATAGTAAAATAGTGCTGTTAAATCAAAAATGAATATTTTAATTGATAAAATAGATTTTATGTATTTTTCACTGAACTATAGTTGCTCATGCACAACTATTTTCTATTAAATGCATCACTACCTGTTACAATAAAGATTATAAAAATATTCTTTCCACTACTCACTTTAGTAGTTGAGAATTTAAAGAAAATGCTAAATTTTGTGAGAGGCCTTCAAAGAAGAGAATTGTATTTGTTTACCATAATAAACTTTTATAGCAATTTCTAAAAGAGAGGTTCATCAAATGGATGAATCACTCATGGAGAAAATCCCAAATGAGAAATGTAGGATAGAGAACCAACAGGGATCTTCTGAATTGCACTGTTAAATTCATCTCCTTGTGTGCAATATAGCTGCATAAGCCTGTGCATACAGTTTGCTGGGATCCATACCTAAGCTGGTTGACTTCTTTGTCCCCCACGCTCCTATGAATTACTGTAAAAGCTTAATTCAGTTTCACATATTGAATAACTTAAACTTTTTTCATTTCCAGCCTCAATGTAATATTACCATTAAAAAACTATTTTTCCTTGTGTGTGCTTGGTTTTACAGTCTCCATGCTGCTTCCTGTTGTTTACGTAGTGAGTTATTCCCTTAAAGTGGTCGTGTTTCTTCTCAGCTTTGTTTGGGAAATCAAAACCAACTGCAACCCATATAGAGTCCCCTTCTTTTTAGTTTCCCTTTACAGTATAAAAAGAGTGGTTTTTTCATGGTTTGCTATTGGAAGCGTTTGCAGAACCAGAGTTAATACATCATTGACCCCAGAATGCTGTATCAGGTGCAAGAAATAAATTAAGGGTTGCAGCTGTGTAACAGGAACATAAATGCGGGATTGAATGTAAGAGAAAATAAGACATCTGCTATTCAAATACAAGCTGATTCCAAAATGTATCTGCGATAGAAGAGGATAGCATCCCATTCCTCAAGTACCATACGTATGCTGAAGTTTTGATCCCTGTGATTTAACTGGAATTTTCCAAGAAAATCCCAGATACACTGTGCTTACTCCCAAAGACATAATTGCTTTAAATCTTGCATATGCCATAGCTAAAAGATTTCCATGTCAGCACTAAAGCCCATTTGTTTTTTCTACTTGATGCTTTACTACCAGATTTTGTAAACATATGCGGTGGGACTATGAGAGTAAGGAGACCTAGCTGCTGTTTCAATAGAAAAAGCAGAAAAAAATGCACTTCCTAAATGTTCACAGTTCCGGTCTCAGAGACCAGACTTTACTAGTACTTGAACATTTTTGAAATTACTCTAGATTTACACCAATAAAATAGTGAAAGAAGTTGTCCAGATTATATATCTACTGTTGTTGGAGTGTAAAGGAGTAAAAACAATATGCACATTTATTAATGTATATGTGCCTTGATGTAAACTCTGATTCAAGCACGTTGAAGCAAACATGATTCTTCCCATTCAGTTCCAAGGGTATCGGAATAAGCTTTTTATTCTGTTTTTTGTTTTTCTTCAGTATACATTAAGAAATTGTAATGAGATACAGTGAAGAAGATTCATCCTTTGTGAGGAAAAAACCTGGACAAGTGCCAATGAAGTTGAGTCATGTAAGACTCATGAGTTGGCTAAGTGTTTTATGACATTGTTCACTTTTCTTTGGTCAGTGTTCATATCCCTTGTTACCCTTTTTCAAGTGCTTCATGTAGGTTGTTTTTCCAGACAGTGGTCTGGGAGAAGAAAACATGTTTAGGAAAGGAAAAAGGACCTGGGTGGCAATTAAAATATACGGCAGCTGCTTCCTGGGTTTAGATAGTGGTTTTGATTACTTTACCTGTTTGTGATAATTAGGTCCACATGAGCTTCTGCTTACAGAGTTGACTGAAGAACCCAAATGCCTGTTTTACAGAACTGCTACAGTTTGAAAGAGAAGAAAATCCCAATTCAAGATGAAAAGCCAGAAAGTATAATATTTTTGTAGTACCAAAAATCCCTCACAGGATTTTGTTTCGCTTCATGAAATCCCTGGAATCTCAACAGTTCCTCGAGCTGTTCAGATTCAGCTTTGCAGGGCTAGGTAGTGTGGAATAAAATGTTTCCTAAAATAAGGTTTCCTAAAATAAGCTTGCAAAATACCAAGTCAGAGGTTAATGTCCTTTTGTAGAAGATAGGAGCAGCTTTAGCGAAGATCATTTGGGGTTGGTGGTATTTTGGATTCTTTTTTATTTTAAGCTTTATCATACAGGCAGAAAAGCTTGGCTTTTATGTGCCAAATGTTATATTAAAAATAAAAACATAACAATCCTTACTATACACTTAGTGAGAGTAGAGGTTTACCTCATTGTAGTTCCCTAAACTTCCCTTTCTTAGTATGGCCAAACCCAGTTTGCACAAGCTACTTGGTAGCTTTCACCTCAGGTATCCATCCTTAATCAACAGCCAAAATGTATTCAATGCAAACCTTTGAGCTTTCGAAATGTTTCCCTATGCTGTAGTTGCAGTGTTTTAGAAAAAAATATTCTGGTGTATTAATTGTGTAGACTGTAGTTTCACCCACTTACTTTGTTAGATTACTTCAATATCTAAGTGACAGCCAAAATAACAGTGGGAAGCAGGGGATTTAGAAAGATAGCTCACTTCTGAATTCACTTCACATCAGAGAGGAATGTTCCATCTATTCCTAAAAGAGAGAGAGCCTTTATAGGCTAGCTATGGTTTCTCAGCCCCTAAAACTGTGACAGCTTTAAAGTCTAGGCAAATATCAGCAGGGCTCACCAAACAAGTACAAGTGCCTTTATCTTTATCTCAAGTGTGGAAAGCTCAAAATTTTTATCAGGGAAGCCTGTGGATGTTGTTTGAGGCTACTGCAAACTGTGAGGTAATATAGTGAGGAAATTTGTAATTTATCTAGCGCACAAGATCATGTCAGGTATATCTCAGGGTAAATAAGAGGTCCGTGGCCATGTAGATTAAATACAATTATTCATGTATGTGTGACAGAATCTTACTTATGCATAGCAGTATCTCTGAAGAAACATTATAAATATTAAAATAAAGTCCTGTTGTTTTTTTTGGTTAGTTGGTTGTTGGTTTTTTTTGTATCAGGATTCAGTGTCTGGGGTATAGAGAGATCTGCTGGCACAGTGAGAACTCACAATTGCATTATATGACACTACTAATAGATTTTGCTGCTATGGAATGGCCTTAGTTTACTAGCCCCTTTGATTCTTACACACAGGACTGCTTCTGAAAATTATTATTTCTCAATTAATTTGTTCTCTCTCTGCTCCCCAGCTGGCCTGGATGCAGCTCCATCCCCTTTGTTCATCTGGTTTGGGAGTTCCTTTTGAAATGCTAATGGTACATACTCCATGCCTCTGCTCTTCCCCTGTCTCCCTTCCCTTGGTACCTCGGTGCCTACCAAAGAAACAGTAAGTGTGCAGGTAGCATCACTTGTACAGTCAAACGTGTCTGTCGAAAGTCACTGTGACCAGGAAAGCTCATCAAGAATTCCTGTCATGTCAAAGCCCTGAGGGATGAGGTTCATGTCAGTTACTGAGCAGAGATTATGTGAAAATGTAGCTTCCCAGAACATCCCCAAGCCTTAATGAGAGGAAGGACTCATTCTCAAACAAGTCAAGATGCTGCCAAGTTCAAGGAAAGTCAAATTCAGCTCTTTATTTGAGCTTCTCGGCTCCTATTTCAGACTTTGCTTTGCTGCTGGTCATGATCTCTATAACACCTCACAGGATGTATACGTTCTTACCTAAAATCTGCACATGCTGATTTTGCATAAGGATCAAACTTCTGTAAAATAGGTTCTACTCAATCATAGGCTGAGGAGGAGAAGTCAAATAGTAAATCTTGGAAGCTTTCTTTGCCCCAAGTCCTAAGGCAGGACAGGAAACAGAATTAGCCAAACTTCTCAGTGGAGAAAAAAAAAAATGATGATGATTTGCTAGAGTAAAAGCATGATCAATTGGCAGTGTGCTGTCTTGAGAGCCTGGTTATGTTGCTTTCTCAGTACTCAGCATATGTTAAAAAAAAAAAAAAAATTTATGGAAGAAAACATTCAAAATTGGTTTGAATTATGGATTTTGAATTTTTGATGTTCTGAGTAACCCTCTTGGCAAAGCATTCTTCACGCAATGCAAATCTGTGTGGAGTAGGTCATATGTGAAAGTATATTCAAGGATGTACAAGTCATCCCCAACCCACATTTGGTTTCCGAACAGAAGAAAATTGAAAACACTGATTGGAACATCTGGACAGACTGCTTTTAAATGCCTGTTTGCAGGAAGGCAGAAGCAAGAATTTTGTGTATTATGGTTTTAGGCCTGTTTGCAGACAGGAATAAGGTTGGCAAGAGTTTAAGACTCATGAACATTGTTGTCATTATTTCCAGTTTTAAGGTAAAACAGCAGCTAGCAGAACTGACCACCTTATTGTCAAAGCTATGTTGGTCTCTTAGGCAGTCTACTGTTTGTTTTTTTTCTTCACAGTGTGCTGGTAATTTTTATTTTTATTTTTTTTTTAATAGAAGTATTCTTCCTACATAGAAAAACCATTCAAAACTCTCTTTCAGATGGTATGTGTTATTTCTTCCTTGTAATGTGTGAAATTGAGGAGCTCTTTTGAAATCATCAGTATGAAGAGAAGTAACACTATAGCTAGAGTCTTAAACATAGGAAGATCTGTTTATTGGACAAAGGATGTGTGCAGTCAGGTTTCCAACATGAGGACTCTCCCCTTCTGTCATTAAAACTTACTTCTGTAGAAATAAGCCTGTTGAATTCAAACACTGTTGTTTGCCTAGTGATTCTGGCTGAGGTGAACAAAGATCTTCACAGTCATAACAGAATAATTTCTTTCTCTTTAATTAGAGAGGAAGCTTAACAATAGAAGAAAATGTGTGCAGTATGAAATAGCAGCTGGGATAAATCTGATAGTTTAAATACCATTTTTTGAAAGGATTAGAGTTTAAAGAATGTGTACAGGAATGGTTTTGGATTGATTTTACTTTCTGCAACGACTTCACACTCAATACAAATGAATTTTTCTGATGACCATGTTCTGCTCACTAATGAGATGTAAACAAGATCCACAACAGTTCATGTACACAAAAACCATGAAGAAATGCTGTCTTGTGGGGTTGTTTAGTCTGGAGGAGTCTCAGGGGAGACCTTATTGCTCTCCACAACTATCTGAAAGGAAGGTGTGGGGAGATGGGGGTCAGCCTCTTCTCACAGATAACTAGTGATAGGACTAGAGGGAATGGCCTCAAGTTGCGCTAAGGGAGGTTCAGGTTGGAAATTAGGAGACGTTTCTTCTCAGAAAGAGTGGTTAGGTATAGGGATGGGTTGCCCAGGGAGGTGGTGGCATCACTGTCCCTGGGGGTGTTCAAGGAAGGGTTGGACATAGTGCTTAGGAACAGGATTTAGTGGGTGACATTGGTGGTAGGGGGATAGTTGGACCAGGTGATCTTGGAGGTCTTTTCCAACCCATGTGATTCTATACATAGATATGATATAAATATAATAAATATAATATATTGAATTTATAAAGTCATGTGTGTTGCTCGCTAGTGACCACTGACACATGAGATGGTGGAGGCTGTGAAGGTGAGGTGAATTTTCTTTACTGCCATTGGCATAACGGTTTGTGTGCTCGCATGAAATGTGAAAGAGTCATGTTTAAAAATCTGCTATGCCCAATTTGCAACAGAGTTTTGGATTCAAATATGCTTGAAGTATTTGAAGGAAGCTTCCTATTAAACAGTAACATTTTGTACAAGTAATCAGTTATGGATAGGAAAGGAAGGGAAAACAGAACTGAATATTTTAATGCTGCAGTCATGTATGAACAGCTTGACTTATGTCATTGATCTGGTTTATATTCTATTTTTTGTAACATTCTCTAGCTTCATGAGCTTTTTCCAGTACAGCCTGTTTGCCTGAGGTATGTATATATCACCTCACCTTCCAGTCAAGCAGATCCTCCTGTGAATATTCCAAGCGA
The DNA here is from genome assembly GCF_013377495.2 of Cygnus atratus. Lineage (NCBI taxonomy): Eukaryota > Metazoa > Chordata > Aves > Anseriformes > Anatidae > Cygnus > Cygnus atratus. The sequence continues at coordinate 2,279,983 of NC_066365.1, forward strand.
TTTGAGACAGGAGGGAGAGGTTTGCAGACTGCTGAAAAAGCACTGACACTAAAGAAGTGCCTAATTCCATGAAAGGCTCAGAGATAAAATGCCTGTGTGAAGGCAGGCATTACTTGCTATCACTGAATTAACTGCTTACTTGACTTTGAAGGGTAGGACCTAACTCCACCTCTTCTCCTTGGCATTTCTTTTCCACTCTGTTCTCAGCTGATGGATTTTCCTTAGGCATGACCAGAGAGTCTGGAAGTTCAACGTGGGTAGCATTAGGGCTGGGAATGACACACAAGTAGCCAGATAACCAAATCCCACTGCCCCTGGTGTCTTCTCTGTAGTCTTACTCTCAATTCCTACACATCAGACAGCTGTAAAAGAATTCAGATTATAACATTGGGTTTGTTGGTTGTTAGGCATTTTTTTTTTTTTTTACACCTTTGTATTTCTGTTTCACTGGAACAGGATGCCCAGGGAGGTTGTGGAGTCTTCTTCTCTGGAGATATTCAAGGCCCGTCTGGACGCCTACCTGGGTAGCCTGCTCTAAGGAACCTGCTTTGGCAGGGGGGTTGGACCTGATGATCTCTCGAGGTCCCTTCCAACCCCTACAATTCTGTGATTCTGTATTGTGTAGAAGAGCTTTCCTTCGATGAGCTTTTTTTCTAGTTCCTGAGTAACATTCAACCCAGTCTTCTAAAATCATGTCAGATTGTTGAAACTGTGATTGAAAAATAACCTTTCTGCCTAATAGTTTCCACAGTTCTGCTTTCTTTCTTTGTTTGTTTTCCAGTGTCTATATAAAGAAGGTTATATTTATGAGTGACTGGGGGAAAATTGTTTGTCTATTAAAACTATATGCATGACTGAAAATGGTAGTAATTTTCAGTCTGGGAAAGAGAGGTCCTTCTGCATTTGTGCTTTCTCTCATCATCCAAGGTCATCTGTGTATTCTACCAGTGGTAAAAGTGTTTGTGTCCTGACTACTTAACATGGGTGCATTTGGTCCTCGTGGGTGTCTTAAGCTTATGCAGTCTTGAAGGCAATCTAGTGAAGCCAGTTAATTATTTTCTGAACAAAAAAATAATAATTTTAAAAAAAGAGAATGCTGGAATTCCAAATTGCACAGTTAAGTCAACTAAAACATTAGGGATTTGCAAGCGTCGCTAGGACTGCAGACCTTGCCTGTTTTAGATGTTTTCTTTCCTCAGAGACTCTTTACGGGTCCTCTTTTCCACAGCATAACATTCAAGGTTATTCTGTTCACCCTATCAAAACTCCATCCTTGACTTAACTATAAAATAAAAAAAAATCCTTTCTATACCAGTTCCAATGAATGGGATGAAGTTCCTCATGTTCTTTGTGTCACTGCCCCTCAGATCTTTACTTTGTCCTTTGATGTTAGTTGAAGACAGGCAGTTAGTAGTGGTTTTGTAGATCACCAGGAGAGATGGCTTATTTTGATTCAGTTTAAAAAGTTTAAACCCTTCTGTCTAAATAATTGCAGAAACCCTACAAATCACTCAGAATAATTACTTATATATGGCTAATTAATATAGAAACATCTGGTTATAGGGAGAAATTAACTTCCATTTTTCCTTTATATTCAGTTACATTATTATTATAATATCTTGAGCTGTCAGCACTTACTCTCATCTGCTGATGCCAAGGGCTTTAGATTCTAAATGGACCTCTGTAGAAAGAAGGTTGTGGAAAATAGCAAGTATTGAATTTAGTGAGGGGTCATTTGCCAAGTATGTGGGTTTCCACTTTTTAGTTCTTCAGTGTAGACGTACCACTTCTAACTGTATTGCTTCTCATTCACTTTCAGACATAAATCTACTCAGAATCCTCCAGTAAACAGAACCATTGGGGATGCTTGATCTGACAAGAAATAGCATGAAACTGTTGTGAGAAAATGCACTGCATGTTTAATGTTGACACAGATGCCTGTATTACACCTTTCAAGAACACTTATGTCTGCTTGAACATCTCAACCTTAGCGAGTTTATTCGCTCTAGTGTTAATAAGGAGAAGATATACCACAAACCTTTTTTCTTAGGGATAGAGGAAAAGAAGTGAGAAACCATACGAGAAATTATTTAAGGGTGAAGTATTCTGGCAGATAATTCTAAGTGGGTGCATACTAGCTACTGTTTTTCTTCTCCTTGCCGTCAGAGAAACAGTTCTCATTTTGAACCTTTTACCTGGCAGCTACAGTAAAGCGTATGATCATCATTTAAGTGATCATTTCCTCACTCTTGCAGATAGAATTAAGCTTCTATGCCCAGTTCAAGGTATTTTAGTCCTGTCAGTCAAACACACGTAGAGTACTATTCAACAGAATGTACACAAAATATTTAATTTGATATGGTTTTGAAAGAATTTGTTAAACCTTTCACTTTCTCTTATATGAACGGTAATTAATTTCAAATTAGCAGTACAGAAAACTGAAATGTAAAAGAGAGTTGGGTGTTTTGTTTTGATTTATCCCAAACTCCATGCATATATGGCAATATTACTGTTTTACCATATATAGAGAGAGTGGATATAAATTGGCAAATCTTTTATTTCAAGTTGAATTTCTACCTACAACAGCAGTGAATCAGGTCTGCTTTCCATTGTAATGGCTTCTGAGGTTTAGAGCAAAACAAACTTGAAAAGCACCAGAATTTGAGATTGTTAGGTAAAGCTTACAGATAGTATCTCTATGTGATCCACAAGGGCCAATTCTGTCAGCATACCTTAACCAAGAGTGCATCTTCTGTACATTGCAGAACAGATCTATCATATATATTTGAAAATTATTTTCAGAGTTCCTGTTTCTGTCTTTTGAAATATTTGTTTGCTCCTGTATTCTTCAGCTGTTTCCCTGTGCCTCATTGTGGTAGCACTGTAAGCCTTCATTTTGCATTTGATCACTGCAGAGAATGGAGGGCATCTGGTACATCCGACTGGAGGGAAAACAACAACAAACAACACATGAAAGGCAAGCATGCTAGCTGGCTTTTGAACCTTTTACATATTAGGAGGCTGTTTTTAAAAATCCATTGATGCCAATAGGACTGACTCTACTAATCTTACTGGGTTTTGAACTAGACTTCAGTATCTTTTCTTATATTAGCCAGTAGAAAAAAAGAAAGCTGTATTTTTTAATGTGCTGCCAGCAGATGTCTCACACATTTTCTTACAAAAGAAGGATTAATGATTTAACTCACTTTGATCATGTAGTTCCAAGAAAGTGAAAGTAGATGAAATGTTTTTCATTATGTTTTGGACGTATCTTCAGTAGCTTCAGCACCAACTATTTTGAGTCCTTGTGTAAGAAACAGTTTTACATATTTCAGGGGTTCTTTCAGTGTTTTTATGCTCAACATGAAAGTTAGTGTGCCTGAGAAAGTATTTATCCTTTTTTATTCTGAGAGTCTAACTCTTCACGTTGATTTCAGTTTGTATTTCAGGCTGTGAGAAGTGTCCTAAATCTCATTTATTTATTTATTTTTATGCCCTTCACACTGGTCATGCAAAGGGACTCCAAAATGGCCTGGAAATTACCATTTATAACAAATGTAAAGAGTTTGGCAGTGTGCTGTTGATGCAAATGAGGTTGGCTGCGCTCCTCCATAATAACCACTGGCATTAATTACTCCTCCTGCTATCAGAGGAACACTCAGAATCACATTGTATTTTACGCTGTTTGGCATTATACAGAAATCGCTACTAAAAGCCCCGGAGATCCTGTTCTGCTGTGCCACATCAGCCATTTTCCCAGGTTTAGCGTTCATGCTGTATGAGTGAAGTCTGTGCAGACTGCAATCTATTTAGTTCGCTTAGCCATGAAGCCAGGGAACGATTCATAAAAATAGCCCTGCAAAATCCTTATTAGCCTGTTTAGTCTGATTTCAGAGATGTAATGCAGCAGTAGCAGTAGACTAAATAAGAGAAAGGGCTATATCTGTTCATTTGAGGTACAAGAGTGATTATACAAAATTGAGAGGTATTTTCATTTTCTATAGAAATGAGAGATCTGCCTCCAGAAAAAGAAAAGCCGTTAAGGTGCTTTTGTGCTGTAGTAGTTGCAGGAGGGAGGCAGAGTTGTTCTTCTGCATTCAGACGCAATAAGCCTCCTGTATACCTGCAAAAACCAAGCTGTGTAACATAACCCAGCTGTCTTTATTCACGTGAATGCAGGTGCTACAATAATAATGATTACTCTGAATATATTACATTCGTTTGTTATTCCATATAAAGAGGGAAGGTAAATGGGAGCGTGCAATGAAAATGGCATCCCCAACAGTCTGAGAGTTGCATGTAGATAGGCAGACAGATAATACCTTTAAAGGCATATCACAACTGACTAATCACTTTAGTCTTATTTCATACATCCCAAATTGAGTCCAATGTTTGTAATAACGGAAAAAGAAAAGCCTGGGTCAGGGAGAAAAAAAAAAGAAGAAAATGAGAGGGAGGAGGGAAATAAAACCATATGCAGAAAAAAAAAAAGTGAGAATGGTGAGAATGTAGCTCTGTTGGTTTGCTTGTATATTAGTGTCCTTCTGTCTGTCCTCTTGTGTCTCTATTTACACAGTAAATTCTGTATTGTGAGCTTGATAAGTAAAAACAATTTGACCTGAAGCAAACAGAAGGCAAATAGACTATAGGCTGTCACTCTTTGCTAAGCATGCTTGCCTTCTACAACAAGAACAATTTAAAAGCAGCACAAAAGCTTACAGGAGCAGTAAAGAAAATGGTAAAAATGCAGACAATAGGTCTTATATATTCCTCAAGGGCAGCAGGGAGCAGTATAAATTCAATATATAGTTCAACCATCACCTCTCAATGACCACAAGAGAAATCCTAGGTGTTTGTCTCATTCTTGTCTCATAATGCTATTTTTTACATGTGCTACCAATATAATAAATCAGTTGGGGATTAAGTTTTTAGGACCTAAGACTTCGACACTGAGCTTTAAAATCTTAGCTATTGTAAATATCTGCTTCTGGATGGAAGCATGCTGAGCTGCCTTAAAATGCAAACATTTGGGAATGTAGCAACATCAACAGTTTGGAGAATAATTGTCCTTGCAATATTCTGGCTGGCTTTATAGGCAGCTGGATTGAAAGATTATATGAAGACAGAGGAATAATGTGCAACTTAAACCCTTTCCTTCATTCTGCAGCAAATTCGTAGATATTTTATTCAAATGGAAGTAATAGCTTCAAAACTCATTCAAGTCTGTATCTGACAAATCCTACAGAGGTCTCTCTCACCCCTATTGTAATTTTCCATCATTGTTTAATGTGTAGGTTATAAATAATTGTTACGTGCTTTGTACTTCCCATTTTAATTTGGCATTATCTACCATACAGCAGCGTTGATGAATTCCTATTAATCGAATAAATCCCTTAAAAATCTAAATATTTTCAGTTGAAAGTTTAAAAAATCAAAAATAAAACTGTAGGTTTGTGTGTCTCCAGTTAAAATACTTCTGTAGTCACCTCTCCTATATGGGATGTGAGCAGTGCAAGAATGTAGTTGTTTTTGCCAGTGGCAGGTGCTGTCACAAGCTAGGGTACTGGCTCACAGGTGTCAATTAAACTAGAGAAAAGGAAGCATACGGTGTATAATGGCCTAATACAGCCCTTTGAATTTTATTCTGCTTTAATATGGGTTATGCACTTAGCTTGCATTTTGTGGTTTGGCATCTAAGTCTCTCGCACCATGTTAGAAGAGCTGCCCTGCCCTCAGTGGTATGAGAGCTATGCTTGTGGAGCAGACACACCACATTTTCTGCCCAGCATGTTTTCTAATAAATTTACTTCGGGAGAAGTAATTCATCATAAATACAGCCTCAGGTTTGTATGCATAAAGTCAAATATTTTTATCTTATTCTAGCATTTCTTTACTGCTCTAACTGCCCTCCTTTCATGGGTGCAGCATACCTGAAAGCAGAACCTGACCTACAGACGTCTCTGTTGCTCACGTCTCTGCTTGCAGCCAGGTTCCATCTGGGCTTTAGCTAGGCCTGGACGTTAGGTCTCAAGTAATGAATCAATGACAAAAGCAATAACTTTGAACCATTGAAATTTATTGGAATGATTGCTAGCTTTCGAAAAATGTGCTGAAATCTCTGGATTTGGAACAGGGTAAGGATTATGGCAACAAGCAGGATATAGTGGCAGAACAATCCACAAACAGATTTTTTTTTTAAGCTATATATCCAGGATCTCCATGTCTGAGGTAGTGGTAGACACTTAGCTGACCAGAGTGACTGAGAAGTGATCAGGAAGCCAGACCTACGGACTGTACGTGCTAAGGTTCATAGCAATGCAGTCAGTGTGGCTCTGCACACTGCCTTTTTTCCTCTGGCACATGGGTGCAGCGCTCAGAGCCCTGCCAGTCTTAAAAAAAAAAAAAAAAAAAAAAAAAGGAAGAAAAAAAAAAACAGGCTCCTGTGTGAAAGGCTGGCACCCTGGGAAGGGAATGTGGCACAAGCACACCTCTCTCTGTGCAGATTCAGCATCAAGGGGACTGCAGCTACTTGATCTGATTTAAGCCTTTGTTTGGCTCAGCCATTTTGCAGATGCACTGAAAAAAAACCACGGGTATTTGTAATCCAATGGTAAAAAACTAAATGAAACAAGCTAAGAATGGATTGCATGCTGTCTTCCACCTATTCCCCAAGTAACCGTGCACCAATACTGATGTAAGCTGATGCTGCCTGCGCTCAGAGCATGGTACAGTCACGTTTGGCATGCATTACACCTGGAAGTGCCATCCCAGCTATCGCGGCCCCCTGCCCGCACAGCTCAGCCTGGGTCAGCTCCATGCCTCCTCGGTGCAGCTACAGAGCTCCTGGCGGGGGCTGGAGCCAGGGAAAACAACACCAGACAGGCTTACGACAGACCTAGCATGCGGTTTGCTTTGTAAATCAAAAGAAATTAAACAGTTCTGTCAAACAGAATTGCACTTCTGCTAATGATACTTTATTATGTTCTGCAAAAGAGATGAGACTCTGATAGGCTCTAATTAGGGGAGAAGGAAATATAATTTCTGCATGCCTTCTTCATTGTACTTCTGCACAGATGTTTTCTAGGGTGGTTTCTAGGTAACTGCTGAAATCATAATATAACTGTTGGATACCGATTACCTATATTGTTTAATTATCCTTTGTTTATATATCACCAAGGGCATATGCTATACTATGAAAATATGATTATAAAATATATGATGAGAAGAGGTGATGTCATATCCCTCACAGAAGATAAACAAGCTTAACATTTGTCTTTCGAATGAGTATGGATACTGCCTTTACCTTTCACATACTTCCAGAGGCAGAATTTTGTTGTTGAAATGCAATTGTTATCGAAGTACTGTGTATAAGGCCAATAATGTAGATTTCCTCAATATTACAAATCCTTGCACTTTCGGCTCTAATTCAATATTCCCTCCCTCCCTTTATTTGAAAATCCATCATGGAAATTATTTTACTGAAGGAAATGGAAGGGAAAGAATCTGAGCAAAGTAACATTTTTGCAGAACATTCATAATAAAAATGCACTCAAGTTTTATGACAAGATTTTTAAAGGCACAAATACTGTTATGTTGATAACACCATTAATTTAGCAAGGAATCCTAAGGATCTGTTAGGCTTCTAGTTTCTCCTATAGGCTTTCCATTATATGAGGACAGTTAAAATTACAATTTATCATTTAAAAAGAAATACTTTTCAACTGTAGTATTTAAAAACACTTTCCCTTCTCAGTCTTCCCAAACTCTTTTGTTACCTTGATGACGATCTCTATGGTATTTCTTGCTTTAAAAATCCCATCAAAATATATCAATTCAAAAAAAAGATTTTTAATAGACTTCCTCCAGGGGATTTCCTTGAAGATAAAAGTAGAAAATGATATCTTTGTTCTATTCAGGAACAATAGTTTGAAATAAAACTTTTAATAATAAATAAAAATCAAATTTGATATATTAATCACTTGTGGGACTTATAAAATCATGTATTTTTCATAAAAGCAGACTAGAGAATCTATTTGCTACTCAAAAGAAGAAGGTGAGAAATAAGATAATTGTTGAAACACTCATAATTCTTACTGATTCAAGTATTGCATAAATATGTAAACATTGAATGTAATAGATATTTAAGCTGACAAAAACTTAAAAAAACTGATGAACTGGGGAACTGTTTTGAAGACAAGCTTTTTAGCCAGCTTTGCTCTGCAGTGGCAGAGCAAATATCTGTATGTAGCAGTTATCGCATCCAGAAGTCCCTGAACATGTAGCGTCAGAGCTCTCTTCAGCTACTACAGTAGTTGGTGGTATGTACCTTCAGAAACACCCTTGAGATAAATTCATGCCAAACCTCAGCTGGTCCCATAACAACATGACTTTACCATTTGCCTAAAAAATTGAGCAAACACCAGGGGTGGTCAGGTCTACAAAATCCTGCATTTATGACAATGTTCCTCTCCGTTTTATTTAAAAACTTAATAAATTACTTTAAGTGTCGAGATGAAGGTGTTCTGGAACTTTGTCTTTTCAGAAATGCAGAATGATATTACAAGCTTTCTGTCATGTTACTATTATAGGAGAGAGTATGAAATAGATTTTTTTTTAAGTAGTCATGAATCTAGGCAATTCACATGCAGCAGTTTTGAAGCAGTTGGCTGCAGATCCGTCCATGCTGTTAACATTTATGTGAATAGGTCTTGCAACACTTAGAATGTTTCAGAGGAATCTTTAGGTAAGGAAAAAGAACTGACAGATAAATCTAAACCTGTCAGCCCTATATAGATTATAGAATTATTGATATGGAATTTCATAAAAGAGAGAAAAAATAATACAAGGACTTGGGGAAGTAGTTCTGACCAAACTAACTTGGTATCTTCATGTGTAGGAAGAATTTTGTTGACAAAAGACAACAGTGGTAGAGTAATATGCTGAGAAACCACATGTAATTTTTATGTTTAAGAAAGTGCGATATAGAATTAATATGAATTTTATTAAAATGATTTTATATTATTTCAAATAACTGCTAAGTTTGAAATTTGAATGAGGAACGATCACCAAAACTATACGGTGCTAGTTTCTCTGGGTTCAATGATTGTCCCTGCGATTGTGTTGGGGGTACTTACATGCTTATAGAACACCAGAACAGAAAATATATTTTATCTGAACAGTGATAGAAATACTGTAATTTGGGGTTGTTGTTTTGTTTGTTTGTTTGTTGTTTGCTTTGTTTTTGTTGTTGTTTGAAAAATCTGAGCCAAAATAGTTATTTCATGGAGGAAGAATAATTTTAAAACAAAACAAACAAATTTTTTAAATGAAACACGTTTGGGGAAAAATCAAGATAATATACCTAGAGATACTGCATAAAGAGTGAGGGAAGAGCTGATTTTTACCATTTTATCTATTTATAGAACTTCTCTTTCAACTCTAGATACAGTAAGTCTGTACATAGGAGGTGGGGAGCAGGGAAGCTGGAGGTATGGTTGACTTGTTCGGTTGCCTTTAGTGAATAATTCTTCTGATTAAATCCTGCACTTTGAGTCCTTCATTTCAGTCTGTGTAGGAGATGTAACTACTAAAATATTCTTTATTTCAAATTTTTCTGGGCTTGCCTTGTGTGTCATAATTAAAACTAACATTATTTTTGAATGCATTAACGTGTCTGTAGGCCATTTTACAAGTCCCTATTTGTTTTAAAATGCTTATATTGCTATGAAAATTAACATTACAAGCTTCTGCTTTATTTTTGTTATTAGGCAAACTCCAGATACCAGCTAACATTTATCGACAAAATCCGAATGTATCTCTAGTAACTGTATTTTCATCAGGTCTGAAAGAGCAGTCTTCAAGTCTGTGCTGAATATTAAGCAAAGAAAGTACTTTTTGTTTGTTTTGCTACAACAGCTCCACTGAAACATCAAGTCTTTTCTGTGTAACTATTAGCAATCTTTTCTTATATTTGAGATGGTGGTAAACATCAGGATTAATAAATCTGAGATACTAGAAATTTTTATCCACTTTAAATTGTTCCAGGCAACAAAATATGAGTATGTTTTTAAAAGCATTTGTAAAAATTAAAGGCAAGTTAGTTATCCTAATTGCAAAGACCCAGTTATTTTGCCCCAAAGTAGGTAGGATTATGAGATGGTTATAATTTGACATGGTAGAAATTAAATCTCGTTTATGGATGATTTTTTTTTTTAAGTCATTTTATAAGCGTTAGGGGAAAAATGCTTTTGTTGGGGGATCAGCAAATTGTGATGAGAAAGTTTTATCACCAGGGCTGGTAACGGTAAATTTATGGGGGCTTTGGGAGAACCAGAGAGTGCGCCATTCTCTCCTGGTGACCACAAGTTGGACTGACTGAATCACTCCTTATTTTATTCTAATAGCATTCTGGAGGCTTGACATGTCTGGCAATTTCCTTAGCTGCTTTCGCTCTACAGTAATACATTTATTTTTATATCTTCAGTGTCTCCTCAGATATAAGGACCAGTGTTTTCAAAGTGATTTTTGAGTTTTAGTTTCTCCACACTAACGGTGTGCAGGACCACCTCTGTCTTAACCAGAAGCTCTGGTTGCCTGAGATTTCTGAAAATTGTCTTGTCTCCTGGCCAAGGCTTATGGTGCTGGAGAATAAAGATCTAGAACTCTTTCCTATACTCTGCATTGAAACCTGTTTTGGATGTCTTCTTGGTAACTACTAGTAAGTTATAATATTAATTTAGAGGGTGTTAAAAGATTTCAAAATTTAATATCCAGACTAACAAAGATGAAAAATATTTCTGCTACACATGATCATAATTAGCTTTTCAAAGTATAACATAGATCAATGGCTAATTCTTACCAATAATTGAAGAATTAGTTGAAGCCTGAAAAACAAGAACAAAAATGGATGTTTCAGAATGAAAACAAAGCTCAGGATTCAGAAACATCCTTGTTCAGGTATGGACAGTGTGTGATTAGAGGTAGTCCCATTAGGTGTGGTCTTGCTAATAAAATTAGCAATTAGGAGGTATCTGCCAAGCAGTTCATACATTAGGCAGTAGACAATGCTGTCATTTATCTCACCCTTAAAGCCCAGTCATCATTTTATATTTTTTATTAGTCTCACATTTCAAACTATGACAAGTTTAAAAACTGAAACAAATACATTCAAAGCTTTTTGTGTAACAACTTAGACCCAGTAAATGGAATTAGCATGGAGAACGTTAGCACTTAAGCAAAATAAAACAATTTGATCCATGTTGATTTATGAGCTTGTCATCAACTAATATAGAAAACTACAGTGATTGTAAATCATAGGGTGCTACGTATAAATTGAATTTCACAACTAATTTTTGAATTGTCCCCCTATCAAAAAAAGAGAGTGAAAAGAAAGGGAAATGCAAAAGGTAATAATAATATATTTTTGGATATGGTAGTGCTAACATAAAATGCTGCTGCTTTTCAGATGTCGTTAACAAAAATGAAGACATTTTAGATAGTGCCCACATCACCGGTGCATCCATTTTAGTTAACATGGATTAACATTTCTACATGCTCATACAGACAGCTAAGGAAAGAGTCCACTCGATTCTTGAGCAAACTGCAGGTTTCCAAAATCATGGTGCCAGCAATGTTTGTGGTCCTGCCATGCATAGGGAAAGGTTGTTGAGACTGTTTGAAGCTTCTCACGAACTCTTCATGACCATCTACATTCCTAGCAATCTTTACCATACGTAATCTTGAAACACAACCTTTTCTGTCTATCATCCTTTTAATTATAGCCACAAAGGTATAAAAGCTGTTGTTGAGGTGTGAAGCCGTAAAAGGGACTTTAATGGCCATGTCCTGATGTCCTGTTTTCAATTTCTTTACACCAGGTTTGCCAACAACTTTCTTAAAAAGCCTTCATTGTAAAATGCACAAACTTTGTTTCAGCCCCAAAATTCAGGTTTTTCTTCCCTGAAATTGGATACAATGAAAAAAAAAAAAAGGGGGAGGGGGGGGGAGACAGGGGAACAGAAGAAAGTTAGAAAGAAAAATGCCTTCCAATCCACCCCGAACAGATGGCATTCTCAGATGAATCCATTATTTGTAGAGTTTTCTAGACTCTTTCAGAAGACTAAATTCCTATACAGTATTCATGTTTCTTTAAAAACTAATTTAAAAGCAAAATTTTAATGCTTGACGACTTCTTTCTTTTTGTGAGAGTGCTGCCAGCGTGCTTTGTTTCTTTTTTCCAGTGGTTGGTTTTGCCAGTCTATGGCTTCTTATACCATTGTTCTGCAAGTGAAATATGTTTCAGCATTGCCTCTTAAACTCATCAGGTTGTTATGTTAGCCATAAGATAAAGTGGAATAAATTCCAACTGTGTTGGACTTATAAGCAAATAGGTGGCTTTCAATTAATTGTTGGATCTTTGTGTCAGCTCTTTTGCCTAATCTCTTTTTGAAGCTTTTAGTACTGCCATTCACTGGAGAATGACAGGAATTCCTGTGGGATTTATTGGCAGCAGCCAGCTGCTGTTGTCTGGTGGTAACGCTGTGATCTGTCACAGGTAAAGTGATTTAACAAATCGTGTCATGCAGTGGATGTGTTATTTGGGGGCTGTCCATAAATGCAAAAATCAAATCTTATGATTTCTTAATTGTTTGATTATTGGATCTTTTATACAGGTGTGTGATGCCTTCTTGAGACAAGGCATGCTTCTCTAAACAGTTTGTATTTTCTTTGGCTAATAAAGTATTAGGTTACACTAGTTATAGGCAGATGTACTGATTACTATCAATCACTGCTGACATTATATTCAGGAGTTTTCACAAATATCTTACTAAAACATAGGCTGTAATCCTGTATGTATTTTTCCATATCAAACAACACAATACCTCTGTGTGCGATAAATTCAGTGCTGTTACCAACAGAGCTAAATTCATGTTTCATGAACTGAATATTCATGCTTTAATGTGGTTTCTGATAACTTGTGAGGTGCTGCAGAACTTTTCATGCCTAAGATGTAATATTCCACATTAAAATGTAGGGTGTGCTTCAGCTAAACAGTCAAAAGCGGTCACAAGAACCATATATATATGTATCTACGCACACAGAGACAGTGCCATTTTTTTATTATTATTATTAACGAGGTGGTAAACCACTAAATTTGATGTTAGAAGGTAACCATTCTGAGCACCAGGGTGTTCTCACAAATTAGTTTTATAGTGTTTCAACTTTTCAAAGCCTCACTGGGAATAATACTGATCAATATTTCAATAATACTGGGAATAATACTGATACTGGGAATCAGTGATCAATCTGATCAACTGGGACTGATCAATCAGTCCTGCACTGGCTGTATAATCATGTCTACACAAAAACATCACAGAATCAGTACATTCTAATACAGGCAAATAAGTTTTAACTGAAAAAAAAAAAGTTTTCTCAAGGCAAAAAAATGGAAGTCAACCATTTATTGAATCATAGAAAATGATTCTAAATTGATTGTTGTTGCCAAGTTGACAATAAAGAGGAAGCTGGACAAAGTCATGTTATGGAAAGTTTTCTATTAAATTCTCACTCCAGATCCGCTCAGAATATGTAATATTTCAATTCATGTCTGAAGCTCACATTCTAATCTTACCACTGGAAATTTTGCCTTGTCTGCCTTTGTAGGGTAGATACAGAGCTGCACAAAGAATAGTTTAGAACTTCCTGCGCATGTCTAGCTCCCAAAAGAAATCCTCTACTTGAACCTAATTACTGATTTCTGTTATCAAATGAAGATTAGAATTATTTGAATCTCAATTCAGCTTCTTTTTGCTGTTTTTAAAAGTATAAAAAAGCGTGCTACACGTGGAGTCTTATTCTATCAGGAGAAAAATCTCTCTCCGATTATGCACATGCACAGAGAGTTTCAATTTTTAAATTCCATTTCTACCGGGCAAAATATGCACATTGTGTCTTTTCTTCATGGAGTGCAGACATTTACTTTATAAAATCAAAATGTTGAGGACTAAGTCAAAGTTCTGGCTGAAATGGTTGCATGTCCTGCTGCTTTCAGCTGATTGACTTCTCTGCCTCAGATGAATAAAGCAGCATACGCACGTATCTCCCAACTTTAGACAAAATTGAAGGAACACTTTATGTTAGGTAAATTATGTCATTGCCACCCTACAGTATGGAGATTGCTGAAATGGTTTTGGAAGACTTCACTTAGGAGGAAGCACAGTTACTTTAAAGGCTGGGATGTGAAAACAGTTTGTGATCAGCGGAGAATTCCCATTCATCTAGAGGGAAATACCAGGCATTTCTGGCCTATAACACTGTAAACATGCCTTACAATAGCTTATCTTTGAAAATGCTTGTCCTGCTATATCCTATTACTAGTAAATGATATACAGATAATTTTGCTGTGGTAACTCCCCTGTGCTGTTCTTTTGGCATTGGGGAATGCCTGGATACTGGTAGAGGACTGCCCTTTCGTTTAATTTTTTTTTTCCGCTCCTGTGATTTGTCAAAGTTTGACCATTTTCAATTTACTGAGTAACATATATCCACTCAGCTTGTTTTTTTATAGGCAACAGGGGATTTACTGGCAATGAGAAGGACATTCAACTGGTTGGAAATTGCTGATAATTAAGGATGAAAAGTAGGGAAGGATCTATTTTAATAGGTAGATTATTAATACTGTTTATTTTAAGGGATTTATCCCTTTACTTGTGAGCTGCATATGTCTAGAATAAAAAAGAACTCGAACAAATCTTGCATTACTCAGGTTTTATTTGTATTTATATATTTAAATTTGACATCACAGTTCTTGTACTGAAATCCTTCCTCAGATAACAGGGATTTTCTGCATGTCTAAGCAAGAATGCCAATGCAAGCAGTTAGAATAGCCAGATGGAAGAATTTTAGCTAACCTAGGAATATCATATTTAGCAGCTGTAGAAATCAAGTGATATGATGTTGCCTAGGAGGTATGCAGATAAATGTCTAATCCTAACACACATGTCAACGCGATGCATGCATGTCCTAAAAAACACTGATTTTTATTGCCTGAGTTCAAAGATAGGCTTCATTGTCAATATGAGGTTTCTCTTTTCTGTAGAAACGGTTACAGAAAAACTTCAAAAAGGAGGAGAAATATGTGCATCTAATGCAAATCACTATATAAGCGAACAATATAAGATAAAAATTAATGTGGAGATATCTATCACAACTTGTAATTATGCTTTTTCAGAATCTTTTTGGCAACACTGTACAAAAAAATGGATGCTCTCTTTATTTCTTACATGGCACTGCAGTTCTCTTCACTTATGGAATTCATTTGATACTATGAATTATATGGTGTCAGATACGGTACAGTTTGGGATATAAAAGATTTTCATTATGCGATAGGGGGAGAGAGTTAGAAAGAGATCAAGAAAAAAATGATGAAAGGGTAAATGCTCAAAGCTTGCCAGAGGAAATAGAAAAATAAAATGTTTTTTCTTGTAGTATTAAAAAAAGACCATTTAGTAAAATGGTACATTGGGAGCTCCTCAGCTTATTCCTCAATAAGAGATCTCATTAAGTCAAACAAATTGTTCTTAAATGCTCTGTGCATGAGATCAGATTTCTCAAGAAATTTTGAGATACGACTGCAATAGTTTATGTTTTTATGAAGTATAATAAAATATGAAAAGTATTTAATGGATTGTTTTAATATTTAAAAGCTACCAATTAAAAATAAGTGAAATTTTAAGGAAAAGATATCAAGATCAAACTGTTCCCTGTTGAAGCATAGTTTTTAATAGCATGCGTGTAATTGTGTAAGTGGCATTCAGCAAAAGTTCCAAGTGCAATTCAGTACCATCCTTATTGACCGAAAATCAAATGAGATGTAAATTTTTAAACTCTCTATGAAATAAATAGGTAAATAACGTTGGTCTAAGAATCCTCTTATGAGTTTGGCATCTGGGAGACCCCAATCAGTTATTTCCTCTGACTTGCTGTGAGCCTAGGGTACCTTTTGGTGGTCTTCTGCAGAAACCCAAGTTTACTCACTTTCAGGACTTTTGGCCATGATTACTCTTAAGTAATTTTATCAACCTAGTATTCTGCTCAATATACATGTGCTCTCCAGTGATGCAGTTCTAGGGACTATATAGTTTCCAGTTTCAAGTAGTTTATGTCTGGCTGGTTTGTTGCTTAGAAAGTGTGAACTCAGATTCATCTGCAGTAAAGTTTGTAAGCAGACACTTAGCTTCCCTATACATCTCATTTTCTGTATATTACTATTAAGGATAATAACGCTTTCCTTTCCCACTACTGTGTTGTACAGATAAGCACGTTATTTGTGCAGCACAGGGGAAAAGACATCATAAACATTCATTTATCAATTTGCTAAAACACATCCAAGGAGATTATGCAGAATATAGATGCATTTCTAAAAGCCTAGGGCTTTTTAATTAATTCATCTAATCTGTTAACAAAATAGAGCTAATTTATTATTTATTAAATTCTTAGAGCATATGTCAGTTCAGCAATTTTGTAAACATGAAGGATACAAAATACTTTTTCCACTCAAGGATACCAATTTAAAGTAAATAAGACTTTTTAAAATGTCCCTGTGTTCTTTCAAGTGCAGTAATATTTAATCTAGTTACCACAAGATCCCAGAACCACAGAATATCCTGGAATACATGGGACCCACAAGGACCATCGAGTCCAACTCCTGGCTTCACACAGAACCACTCCAAAACCAAACCCTGTGTCTGAGAGCATTGTCCAAAGGCCTCTTGAACTCCAGCAGGCTCAGTGCCGCGACCACTGCCCTGGGCAGCCTGTCCCAGTGCTCGACCACACCCTGGGTGCAGAACCTTTCCCTAACCCCCAGCCTGACCCTCCCCTGTCCCAGCTCCGTGCCGTTCCCTCGGGTCCTGTCGCTGTCCCCAGAGAGCAGAGCTCAGCGCCTGCCCCTCCGCTCCCTTAGTGAGGGAGCTGCAGGCTGCCATGAGGCCTCTCCTCAGCCTCCTCTGCTCTGGGCTGAACAAACCAAGGGACCTCAGCTGCTCCTCACACATCTTCCTTTCCAGACCCTTCACCATCTTAGTTGCCATCCTTTGACACTCTCGAATAGATTTATGTCCTTCTGATACTGTGGCACCCAAAACCGCACACAGTGCCTGAGGTGAGGCCGCACCAGCACAGAGTAGAGTAGAATACAAGATACCAGAAGACAAGCAGGTACATATTTTTCAGTGAAATTTTACATTCTAGACCTAATCTCACTGAATTCAGTGGTAATACTGATGCTGACTTCAGGGGGAGCAGGTCTTCATTCTAAAAGTATTTATAGTATGATAGCTTTATGCATGTGAATAGCATACTTAACTCAAAACTGGTTTCGTGTTTATCCTATATAAAAATACTTGGGTTCTGCTTAAAAGATCTGGCCTTTGAATTACACACTCCTTAGTATCGGAGGCCATGACTTTTGTGTTTTTTTTATCAGCACAAAGCACTCAGCTTGATGCTAGTTTCCACTAACAAGTGGAAACACTTCAAAATGTATTTGGGGTAGAAATAGCATTTGCATTTCCTGCTAAACTTGAACTTCAGTCTTTTCTGTTGATTGATTTGTATTGTTATAGACTACTTACACTTGTCAATCCTGTTTTTGAAATAAGAATGGTAATACACTAAAAGAATATTTTACAGGGCTATGCAGTGTTGTTTTTTTTTTTTTTATTTTAAAAATGCTGCTAATTCTCTTTTCTTACTGTGCTGTCAGTCACCTACAAGTAGCAGATTTAAGTATGAAAACTCCAGAAAAATGTAATTGCTCTTCCTGTTACAACTCTTTCTCCACTCCTATCTCTTCCAGCAGAAACTTTCAACCCCAA
Organism: Cygnus atratus; assembly: GCF_013377495.2. Classification (NCBI taxonomy): domain Eukaryota; kingdom Metazoa; phylum Chordata; class Aves; order Anseriformes; family Anatidae; genus Cygnus; species Cygnus atratus. The sequence continues at coordinate 2,297,859 of NC_066365.1, forward strand.
ATATATAAAGTTAAAGGATTTATTGAAGGCCCTGCTTCTATGAGGTTATAGACAGAACACCATTTTTGTTAGATTTTGTCTGTCTCTACAGTCATATTCTGTATTAGTTTCTTAAGTGACATTTTGGTAGCTGATTTGCACAATCTCTTGGTTTTCATGTATCATATGCTTGTTTCATCAGTGATAAAATATTTTAGCCTGTCCATAAATAATTATAACTGTTTAACTACTTTCTGGAAACCATACTGTGCTTTTCAATGATGGATGTTTCACCCCAAAAGATTGTGTTTTATCCAGAATTCACAGCAGGTCAGTAGTAAAGCTAGGATTAGAACAAAATTAAAACAAATATTGAACTGTTTCCTAACACTGATTTTGTTCAAATAAATACCACACTTCTGTCAGTTGCCCTCAGGGTTTTTTGTAACTACCTGTCCTTGTCATCACTAAGTTTAATGGTAATTAAACCACTGATATTTGTTCATGTCCCCATAGTGCTTTGTGTAAACTTGACATTTTCTGAAAGTAAAAGTGTGCAAAATACTTCTCCTGACTGATGACATGAAAACCCAAGATTTGTCTTTGTGTTGTTGGCTGAATACAACCCCACAGGATCTCCCATAAAAATTATTGTTAAATTTCAGGAAACAGATAGGGAATTACTTTGAACTTTTTTAAAGCTGAGGACTGGAAAGAGGGAAAAATCCACTGGAGTAATGTCATTAATTATACTCAGAAAAATACAGCTGGTACATAGAAGCAGGGAAAATCAGTAAAAACTGATAATCAGAGTTCTGTTGAACTTCTTTAAGTAAGAATACAGTAAGTACCTTGAAAGCAAAGGTTTTTTTAAATAAATAGTTCAGAAGCGTATAAATTTGTAAGAGGAAAGTAGCTAAAATAGTAGAAAACATCCTAAAATGGAAGAGATTTTTGTATTTGACCACAATCTGTTCCATAACACACGTTTTGGTTCTCTTGTGTAATCCTTAACTTCCCAGTGTTTTGAAACTGCTGATTTAATACAGTGAATGTAAATGGAAAGGAAACTTTTGGCTTGAGCAAGTAAGAAAGAGAAGCCTACACAAAACAGACAGCTTATAGCCTGCCAGCCAGCAAAACAGGCTGCAAAAATCCATTGCAAAGTAAAGATGCCATTAGATAACAATGTTTGACTAAAGCAAATAAATCAGTCCCTGAAGTTACAATAAGTAAAGAAATGATAAACATTTTGCCCTATAAAAAAAAAAATCTAAATGCTTTGAGAATATTTTTAGTGTGAGCAAAGTGCCGGTCATTTAAGAAGATTTAGACAACCTCCTCCTCTCCTCTGCTCCTTTGCTGCTTAGCTTCGAACTTGCATGGGCTGCGTATGGGAGAGCCTTGTCACTGACTGTCAGGGGTGCTGCAAGTTTATTTATAGCTTTTAGCATAGTGTTTATAGTTAGTTTCTTACCCGTCCTTCTCTTTTGATATATTTAGTTCACTGCCTTGTGTTTTTAAAGTTGGATATTCAGTAGAGCTGCTTTTATTAAGGAAAGAAAATTTAGTTTCATGCACATACAGACTGGTGCCGTATTCATCCAGAGCTCAGTTTCACTATAAAAACGCCTCTGGTAGCTCATATAAATATGTGGTTCTAGACCGAGAATAAAGCAGCATGCAAGAAGAAAATACATTTGTCACTGTATGGTTTGCTGATGCATGTTTTGATCTGTTTCTCTTGACTTTCAGCTTTATCTTTGCGCTCACAAACATCAACTCCATTAATCTTTCCTTAGCACATGAATTAGGAGAAGACGTTTTCAGCCATGGCCTGCATATTTAAAGTGGTGTGATTAGGTCTGTAAGAACTCATCTATAATTTACACAAGGCAGCTGGCCAGACTCAGAGCTGAATGTAGTGTTTGGTGAGGAATACACTCAAAATATATATAAAGGAACATATATCTCATCTTCTTGTCAAGTGTTGCAAAAAATGCTTGACATGTTCACCAATCAGTTTTAACAAGCCATCCAAATCGGTCTGCAGTAAGCCCTGTGTTCATGCTGTAATTTGTGACTTATTATATGTAGTGATTCATTCCAAGTTGCTACGTTTTCAAAGGCCAGCCTAGTTAAGTACTTGTGTGTTTTCTGACTGGTTTTATCTCTCTGCATCAAGAGTTTCACTAGCAAATACTATTCGCAAAGCTAAGATGACAGTAACAGTGACGCTATTGGATAAGTAAGGTTTGTTTGCCAATCTATGAAAATATTTTCAAAAGATACCTGTCCAGAATAGCTGAAGGTAGGTCTCCATTTCTTTGTGGACTTCTATATGTTCTGATGGTTTCAAGGTTAATTTTGAACGCACCTGTCATGCTTCAGATGATAAAATTTGTAAGATCATCTTGTTTGAAAAGGTAAGACCTGCAGTCCTCCCTCACATGAGCATTTATTTTCACTGTTCCTTCTGTGTAGACATAGTAACTTCAACAGTTTGGGAGTTACCTCGATGAAATCAGGGTTCAGAATGTTGCTGCCCAGTCTGTTGTGCATGAAAGTAGAAACTTGCCTAAAAATACTTTAATCAAGGTGGATAAAGTCTGCCTTTGAAAACATCACCCTAGGTAAATTTTAGCTGTATATACAGTAGTTGCCATCTGAAAAATAATCGCTTATCAACTGTAGTGCAAAATATTTGGGATTTTCTGGCACATTCCTTGGAAAGAGAAGCACATGTCTCTGAAGCAATTGCTTCATTTGATCTTGTTACTTTTAACACACTCTTCTAATCTATTTTTCCATTCCCCCCAAACTCCTGTCTTTAGCTTTTGCAGTGTCCTGAAGATCCTTTTCTCCCTCATCTGTGTTGAAGTCCAGCTGCACTACTTGAAATGTTTATATCTAAATAAAATTCTCACATTAGTGGCATCTTTCTGTAGTAGATCTCTTGGAAAAAAATTAAAAAAAAATAACTTTGCATGCAAGTGAACTTGCTCTGCATGACACTGAGTTGCTGATGTAATCCAACAGCCATTGCCTGGTAATCTGTGGGTGAAAACCCCAGCAAGCCTCAGCTTTAGCACGAAACGTTATCATGCATTCAGCATCCCTTTTCTTTTTAATTGAAGCCGAATCATACACGATTAAAGGTAGTGTATAGGAAGCGTGTTCATGTCTATATATCATTTTAATACTGATTTGAATGTGCATTTTAGTGCTTCTGATTGAATGCTGTCAGTCTAAATGCAGATTTTTTTTCTTCCAGTCCATAAGAAAGGATAAGTGGATGAATTAATCCTTTGATACTATTACAGACATGACAACATTTCTGTTCATTGTAGTGTGTTCAAGTTAGCTCTTTGAGAAATACTCATTTTCAGCTGTAATGCAAGATTTTACAGCTATGAAATACATTTTCAGTAAAGTCCATCTCTAGCCTGGTCCACCTGTCTATGGCCTTGTCTCTTGTTTGAAAGAAATAGCAATTGCATGCAGTTGCTGTCTGTATGGTTTTGTGTCCGAGACACCAAGACACATTGCAAGGTTCCAAGATGGGTGATTATAACCAACCGAAGTATTCCAACACTTACTTTTAAATATGAGCAATTTTGAAACCAGTGAGAATCTACCATCAATGGCACGAATCTTTTGTTTTTACACATTGATGAAATTCCATTTAAAGTGAATGATTCTTCTTCGCTTATGCCAAAAAAGATTTGATCCAACGTAAATTCTACTTGTACTAAAAATCTAGATTTTAATTTCCAACTTATATTGACCTTTGAGACAATTACATCTTTCTTATTCCCAGCTGGAGTTTATTATTTCTGGTAAATGATTTTTCTCAAAGATAAGAGTGTGATGTGGTTTGGTTTTGCTTACGCTAATATTTCTTAAACTGTCAAAGTGACCACAGAGTGCTGGAGGTTATAAGAATCAGTAAGCCAAGCTGTTACTTCTAATATTGTACCAAACACTAAAGTTTTATGAGGATTTGTTCCTGAATGCCTGCTGCTGTTTTTCACAGGTAAAACCATGATTTAGTCATTAACCTGCTGTTTGTGTGTGGCAGTTGTTATTAAACGCAAAAGAAGCTGAAATAATGGGAAGCATCTGTTAAATTGGCAGAGCAAGGAGCTCTACAGGAGGACACTGTCCTCATTTCACCCTTCATACCCGTGCATCAAAAAAACAATTGCAAGATGAGAACCAGTGTTACAGAACCTCCATGAAGTGACATAGGGGCACGAGTGTTTGATCTGGGGATGGCATTATAATAATTATCTCATAGGTACGTGCTTGATTTAATTGGAACTGCGACACGTTTGGCCTCTCAATGTGGACTTTGATCAAAATGGCTGCAGCATTGGGTTCTTCCCAACAGCTTGCAACTAGCAGAGTAAACCGAAATGGCTAACAGAGAGCTACATGTAGTGTACTTGAGGCAGCAAGCATAGAGCACGTGAGAAAAGTGGCAGGCAGCAAAAGCCAAGTTACAAAAGGCTTGTGCTAGCTATGAACCACTCATAAAAGGGAAGAGTATGTGTTGCACTAGAGAAGCTGTCTAGAAAGTGCTGCAAAGCAAACCACATGGATGGATTATGACTGGGAAACGAGCAGGAAGAAACAGGTATGTGTTGCGTGGTACTGGTGAGAAAAGGGCCGTAGTCCTGTGAGTCCCCATGTCTCATTCTCCTGCCTTGCCCCCCTAAGAGGCAGAACAAGAAGTCTTCTGTAAGGTATATTTCTAGGTAAGGTTTGGATTTCTCACATCTGACCACTAGTATTTCAGACCATACAGTAAACCAAGAAGAGACCAAGCAGCAGGCATGGGAATGATCACAACCTTTCACCTTTTCCTTTACCAGGAAAAATGTTATTAAGCAGAGAGGAGTGGTTTCCTGCTAATCATACACTGCTGTAAAACTTTCCAGCAGTCTTTCTTGTCAAGACAAAATGAAACAGCTGAATGGTAAAAGAAGGCAATTCAGAGTATTAAGTGCTGAGACATAGGACCAAGCCTCCAGATTTCCTCATGCTGAGAGCAGAGGCACCTCAGATATCACCAGCTAAAGCCCAGTCACCAGACATTGATCTGGTTTCCTGTACCTTCTCATAGAAAGGACCATTCAAACACAAAAGGGAAAGACCTGTCATCTAGGCTAACCGAGAACCTTCTTCTGGCAGCCTCTCCTTTATGGTCTCCTTTTAAGAAAACCCTGTAAGCATATTTCCTCTATGAAACAATGAGAGCAGGGGGTGGAAATCAGGAAAAATCTGTTCATTTTCCACTGTTGTGTACCTGTTACTGTGAGCCCTCTAAAGCCAAAGACACTCTGGGTAGCAGTCAGCAGTCCTGTATTTGATGGCCTCCTTTGAAAAAAAACAACACTCAAGCCAGAGTTCTGTGCTCCTGAAAGTGCCAAAATCTGGCTTGGTCTCAGTTCCCAGTGCTGCTGCAGGCATCGCTGTGTTGTCACTGGCGAATGAGTGAGTACACTGCGCACTTTCATGGGGTCTCGTTCCTTTTCAGTTGATCAAATAGGTGTTTTGACCCTGGTTTGCAAGGGTGTATATTTAAGCTCAGTATATTTGTCTGGATTACTCTTTATTAAGAATCAGGGGACTACTAGGGCCGAATTGTGACAGATTGGATGGCTATTTATTAACATGCCCAGCGCAGTAATTTTTACAATCCTGACCTCAATGTGACTGTTCTTTTTGCTGTCAGCAAGTAAAATTGAAGTAGTATTTAATTCCTAGCAAAGGCCATAAAGTGAAATTAACATCTGTGGGGTTCTCTCCACAGGATGCTGTTGTAGCAAACAAATGGCAAAGCCCCAAATTTGCCATGAAAAAAAAAAAAGCCTATTTTATTTTTTAAAAAGCAATGAGCTGAATTAATTTCTCTTGGTCTCCAGACAGGGCTGCAAGCAACTGTGTGGCTAGAATTGTATGCATTTGTTATCACTTTTGGGGTACAGAGTAGGCCAGAGACTTGCAGTTCTGTGAGGATTCTCAGGTACCTTTGTAGCTTCCTTTGGTAGCACTTCAGCACTTGGGATTGGGTTTCTCATTTTTTCAGTGTCGTCTTTTTTTTATGGAAGAGTTGATGGAAAGAGATCATTCTTAACTTCCTCCCTAGCCCTATTTTCTGGCTATCAAAAAGTCTCTAAATCCTAAGGGGAACTAATGGAGGTGTAGTGGGAACTAACAACTTTTATTACAGACTTGCATATCTTTTCTGCAGTAACCCACTGCAGTTCTAGCCCTTCCTCCTTGTTTTCTGCCAGTTTTCAGGGGGAGGTATGCATAACAGCACAGTCCTGTGACTCTCTGAGTGCTGAATAGTTTAGGAATTTTAATTAATAAGCCATTTACTGGCGAGTGTTATAGATTACAAACTTCACAGATGTGTGGACAATGCTTTTTCCTACCTTAGTCAAAGGAGATTTACCTGTTGAAGTCTTCATGAGATTTATCAAGTGCTTCAACATTTGTCATCTCTTTCCTACCACACTGTGCCTCTTTCCCTCTTACTCTTGTACCTCCTGTTGCTCTATTCTTTACATTATCCCTTTTTTTCCTAGGTTTACTTAAGTTGTTCTTCATCTGCTCAAGTTTCTTCACTTCTACTTTGCAGTTCCTTGGGGATTGTTGTTACTTCAGTTCCTACACAAGCTTGCCAGCTGAGTTTGGACAAAAAACTCATACTTTGGATAGAAGTAGCCCAGCTTACAGTACCATACAAGTGTCACTGTAAATCAGTCATCCGAATATTTCATGACTAGTTTGAGTTCCAGCCCAAGCACTTGACTTGCAGTCATGAGTGCCTTTCTCAAGTAACTAGATCTATTCACATACCAAATCAAAGGTCTGCTGCCTTTTTTTTCCCTTAAGCATGCTCCTGTTTGATGAACCACTACATACATGTGTTGCTTTTACCATATAGGATTTAAGAACGATGTAAGTGTGAACACTACCATGGCTTAGAAGAACACAACAAGATTTGAGCATAATGTAAGTTGTAAAAACTAATTGAAAAGATAATGTAGAATAATAAGGAAGCATTGGTCTATTCATACATATTGCACACATTTAAATAAATATAGAAACTATTCTTCTGAGAAAGGCACTCTTTTGGACTACTTAAAAGCAAATATTTATTTTCTGCTTCCTGTTTAAAATGTGCAGTATAAGGATGAAATTACATTGGAAACAAAGCTGTTGTTTCATCATTACTGCATGAATAAAACGAAGCTCATAGGAGACAAAACTCATACAAGCTTAATTTGACCACACAAAGAACATCTATTTTCAGTTTGGTTTGTATATGCTATATAGTATATTGAATACTTGAGACAAGATGTAGATTACAGATTAGCTAATATGCATGCAGTAGGCTGCACAAGGATATAGCATAGCATAAACATGATGTGGTATTTATTAAATGTATCTACAATGGTATTTTTGCTCCGTATGAATTTGGATAAGCTTCTAAACATTGACATGTTTACATAATATCCGACCAAAAGTGTCGGAAGGAGAGAGCTTTTCATTACGCCACAGAAAGGGCAGAACAAACAACTATAATTAAGATTTCTGTCTCTCAGGTTTAATTGCTTTCTGAAGTTTCACCTTTGAGTCTCAGATGTTACATTCTGCCTGCAACTGCTTGCATTTTTATTTTGCCTGGAAAGTCTGAGCAAAGGCAATTCAGCTGTTCCTGAATCTGGTGAAATTGAGTGGTAAAAAAATCTCTATACCAAAGTAAAAAATATATGTATATGATTTGTATGCATTTGTATTTATACAGAGAGTGACTTTTTAAACACTTTTACAGCCAAAACTGCTGGGAGCTGAAACTTGAAATACGGCTTGGAAATTGCCATCACCAAGAAGAAAGGCTATGGAGTTCTCTAGAGAAAATTGGTTTTCGTCAGACTGAGTTATGGGCATTTCAAATTGAATATTGAGAAAGCAATATTGAATATTGAGGCTTTGCAGGAGCTTTTCAAACAGGCTCACAAACTGAGCAGATAAGAATAGCTTACACCGACGGTTGTCTCAAAGAGCTCCTTAAAGGAACTCTTTGCTCAGCAAAAGGCTCATTGGTCCACCAGGCTCTGGCACTAAGGTGCATGTAGATGAACGGATAGCATTTAACCTAGTTGTGGTCAAACTTTAAGTTGACAGCAGCCATCTCTGATGGAAAGCTTTAGTTTTTTGGCCTCTGGTCTTTTTTGCTGAAGGTTGGAAGTTTGTTATAGGAGCTAAAAGAGAAGTTTTGTCCTGTTCTCTAGGGACAGTTGCCTTTGACTGCAAGAGACCGGAATTTGCTACTCCCGAGAGCTTAGGGGAAAACCAGGACCTTCTCTGCTGGTGCATCCCCCCAGATGAATAGGAATCACAGCCTTTTGTAGGCTGAAACCTTTTTGTGCTTCCCACCGCAGAAACTCATCTTCAAGTATTTTATAAATGACAAGGAAAATCCATACTGACAGCTGTCGGTTCTTTTCTGAACAGACATCACAAACTTCTTTTTCCTCTGGTACATCAGCATAGCAGTGTTTATGCTACTTTGTCAATCAGTGCTTCAGCCTTAAATCCAGTATAAATGTGCACCAAGAGCCAGTGAATTCACCATGACTAAAATCAGTTTTGCTCTGCCCTTTTTTCTTTTCCTTGTTTAGACTTTGATTTAAAGACATTGAGTAAAATCCAGATCCTGATGCAGTCACAGGTAAGATTCCCTCTTTATGTCAAGGGAATTAGAATTATAGCTACTGCATTAGCATTGTAAGACAATATGATTCAGGAGCCAGTAATGAAACAAGATAAATTAAATTTTCTCCTTAAATTATCATAAGAGCTTACTATTTGGTATAAATAATTGAGAAATGTTGATTATCACCCACTGTACTTTCTTTATTTAAAGAGGAGAAACAATAATGTTAGAGATATGAAAGGGAACAATTCTGACCACAAGAGTGATAAACGTTCTGATTTTTTCCCCTCAGTTGGAAGGACCCACGTAGATAGAAAAAGAAGGTACATGTATTTTTGACAACTCGGTATTCTGTTATTCTAGCAGGTTCTCAGGAACAACAAACTTTAACAGGTACCACCTTGAATTTGACAAATCTTTCATGAAAGTCATTATTATCTGCTAATTTTTATAGCAGTCATACACCCACATCCAAGAACCATCTGTTCTGCATAAACATTTTCTAGCTGTTTGATGAAGGCAGATCTTCAATCAAACTAGATGTTCAGGTAGTTTTCAAAAGCAGAATGCATCACAAGAAAAACAAAGAGCTAAGATACTCTTATTTTTTAACTCCTAAATAGTTTCCTGCTTAAATAGGTAAGTAGACATTAGGATAAATATAAAGCATCCCTTTAAGCTGTGCTCAGAGTAAAAGCATTGAGAGAGCAAAGGAGACAGTGAAGTGCCTGTCAGGAGACAGTAAAGTGGAGCATATAGGGGATGTTTGCTGAATAAAAGTGACTAGAGCTCTGAATTATAAAAAATAAAATTAAAAAAAAAATGGAATAGCAAAACTCATGATATATGTGAACCAAAGGTCAATTCCTCTAAAGCGATAAAGTTCCATCAGATAAGAAAGAGGAGGAAATTGTTTAAGTAGGACATTTCAGCTTTGTCAGTGTGGTAATACTATAAGGCATGCATAACTGTCTGTTCCACATTTACCATATTTGTAGGATTTTATATCTTTTTATATGTTTACAATGTAGGCATCTTTGATCAGCCAGTATGTGTAAACTGTAGGGCAGGAGTTCTCCTGTGTTCTTATCTCTGCTTTTACCTTACACTGGGGTTTGAGCAAAAGCATACCACGGCTCTGCTCAGCCCCGCAGGCTCAGGTTTCCTTCCCATGGGAACTAAATTGTGTGTGGACGGGCAAGAGAAGGAAACAGCATGTGCTGAGCCTCCAGCAGGACACTGATCTCTGTGCAATTGGAGCTGGGGCTTGGAGGGGTAGACCTAATCCCATTTCTTAGACCAAGATGTTTCACTCTCAGTAAACAATCTTTCATTCGTGTGTTTAAAAATTGGCCTTCAACTTAAATACCAGGAAGCAGAACGTTTTAGGTGACTGTTGGTTAACAAAAAAAAAAATAACTTTTCAGTCTTTAGCCGAACTGAAGAGTAAAGCCCTGCATTCACTTGTAGCTTTCCTTCCTGCAGCCAGATACTGACCCTCACTAGACCCACGGGACCTTAGTATGAGAGTGCAATGTCTTGAAATCCATATGTTCAAAACCAGAACCCAGCTCCGTAAAGTAGAAATTTATTCACCTTCTAGTGGGGACTAAAATTTTGAAGCTCAGCTACAGTTTAATGCAATTCTTTGCGTTCCTATTTTATGTTGTGTGATTTGGTCGTTTGGCTGTAACCTGTGTAAATGTAACTGCTCGTGTCACTCCATTCAATGGTAGCAAGGGAATAGCGTGACAATTAATACCAAGTTGTGGTCAGATTTGCTTCTAAAAGTTTAATATCAACTATATCACTCTCAAGTTGTTTCAAACACTGAAAAAATAGTCTTTAAAGAATACTGTTCTGAAACATGCAGGTGCTGTGTGCAAGTAGATGAGTCAGATTGATCTCACAAACAAATGTTACTAAGCTCAAGCGTTGTACTGCAGTTCCAGCCTGAGCTCCTTCCTGCTTTTCTGAGCAGAAATGAAGCATACTGAGTTGTGCAGGGTGTCTGTGCATTGAAAGATCATCCCTAACGAGGTGCTGCCCCTAGGGAATCCCAAATTCATTTCGCCAGCCCCAAGACTCTAAAACTCTCTGTGAATTGTGGTCGGTAGGTGCTTTCCTGGTGTAATTTTATCTATTTAACAGGTCTCTGCAGTGGTATGGCATAGTCCTATAAATCAGAGGCAGAATCGCTCCACCTCCATTAAATAAAGACCAGACATTCAAATGTTAGCCTGCAACAGATAAAAAAACCAAAAAAAAAAAAAAAGGCAGCACTCCATCCATTTTCAGGATAAATCTACTGTGATGATCAAAATAGATAATTGGAGCAAAACTGAGCAGGCTTTGTGAAGGAGCACCGCTTGGTAGCATGCCAAGAAATCCCTTCACAACAGCAGCAGGAGCTGGCACACCCAGGGCGCTGCGCTTCTGCCGTTCTCCAGAGCTCATAAAGTGTGGAATTTGAGGACCTGTCAGACAGACGGCTTCGGAGAGGTCCCAGGGAATTGTGCAGCAGATAAATCACTCCCTGCTAACGTCTGCATGGTGGTTTGCGACTTTGACAGGAAAAGAGAGCGTTCTCTAATAAATGCTACAGGGTTGTAGAATTTGTCTAAGTTCAGGATAACTTTATTGCTTTCATCTCTGCTACCACTCAGAACAAACAGCTCTGTGCCTATTACCATTAGGAGCACTAGAAATTAGGGAATACTATCCATGCACCAAGTTTCTCTGTAATTACACCCGAAGAGTCTCCCTGATTCACACCTTCTGGTCCTTATTTCCTCGCGAATAGTTCAGTGTCTGTCTGGTTCACTGTCTGGTATCTGCTGATATCAGAAACAATTGTTGAATCAGCTGCAAACAGAAAAAAAAGTGTACTCTTGACGTCTATTAAGAAATTTTTGCTGCCTGATTTCTGTCTGAAAATTACCAGGAGAGCATCATATTTTGACTGCTGGGTTTTATTTGGAGTAAAATAGCGATAAAACCACAGGTCAGAAATCAGTGTTGCATTCTGCCCAGGTGTCAGCTGAACAAAAAGATGGTGTTGATGCTATAAGCAAGCAGCCCAGAGTGCTGGGAGAAAACTGGGGAGGAATTGCAGTGTCTTTTTTCTATGGATGTGGGTTTCTGGCCAGTCACGGTCCCTGACAGAGCCAACAGTTCCGTGGTTGTCTCTTGCACAAAAATTGGAGAAGTGCAGATCTCTCAGTTTGTTATCCTGTAGCTACGTTTTTCTGTCAGTCTTCAGCAAATTACCGCAGTTCCTCATGAAACTGATTCATTTTGCTCAAACAGCTCATAGCTATACCTGCCAGAGGATTTGCAGGTGAACAAACAAGATTTCCAAATAAAGTTGCCTTACAATTAGTTTTCTGGCTTCCCACTTTATCAGAAAAGTCTGTCATTAGAGTATTTCACTTGTTCAGGATCAGTTTATCAGCAAAGTGCTCATAGCAACAATGTTCTTTGTGCTTTCTTTTGCACCAGCATAGCAAAAACCACACTCAGAAAGGAAGACATTAAATTTGAAAAAAAAAATGGAAGAGAGGCACAGTTTTGATGGTGCATCAAAACCTACACAAACAGCTTTTGGGTAAGGCAGGTGTTGGACTCCTTCTGCCCCTCTGTACGGATGGGAGCAGAAGGCTGGTTGTGACTTGTGAAATGTTGTTCCTCTTGCCTATTCCTCAATGTTATGAGAACAAAGATACCGGGACAGAAACTGGCATGCTGAGACTGGAAAGCAGAGAGGAAAATATTTCAGAACAGACCTGTGCTGCTGGAATCCCAGGTGAGTGTGTGCACTCTGCAGATGTTTGTAAGCACGAGAGCTTCTGCCAAAGGCCTGCATCTAAAGAAAGAATTGCAGATCCCTATTGCATAACTTTTGGGTGCAGTGTATTCAGCCACCCAGTTTGTATGAATTAACAAACACTTGCAAATGAGTTTGTGAACTGCAGAGCAAACAAATTAGGTTTGTCCTTCATCTTGTTTGGGTAGTTTTTTGCTTTTCTCTACTAAGAAAGATTTTTTTATCCTGTTTGCTTTCTTATTTTGTTACTGTTGTCTTTAATGCTATTTTTTGTTGATGGTGGTGATTTTGCTGCTTTTTTTTTTTTTTTCCTCTGAAATGATCCAAGGGAGAAAATGACACCATGATTCTCATCTTCTTTTACTGCCTTGGTGGTTTATTTGGCCTCCCTTAAATCCAGAATTTGTGTCCTCTGTACTGTTTAGCCAGTTACGTAAAATCCAGTGGCTCACAGAGAATGTCTTGTCTCTGCTACCCTGTTGCTTCTAGTTGTGTTCATTGATACATTCTAGATATTCTTCAACATGTTTTTGTCAACGTGATAAAAACATAGCTTATATTTGAGGGATGTTTTATAACTGGCTACTGCTTTCAGCTAAAAGACTGACTCTCTTGCCCCTCTTTTGAAGGCCTAAAAAACATTGTAGATCCAAATGGCTTGGCACACAGCCCCACATTTTTGTTCTGTTGCGCATAGTGTTCTGGGTGGCAGAAAGAGAAATGTTGACTGGTAGAATTCTTTCCATCTAAATCTTTCTTTTTTCAGGGCTTGCCCTTCTTGTTATTCTGCAGTCATGATTTCTGTTACAGTCTAGACTAGCTGTAATATATCTCAGTGGAAGTAATCCTTTTTAAAGTCCAATAATAAACTTAATAAATTAGCTTTGAGAGTATTCCTCTATGCATTTCTGGGATCTGCAAACACTCTTCTGCAAGTAGCATAAAAGAACTTCCCTGCTACATTTTCTCTACTTTTTATATCCTTTGGGTATTTGCCAAGCTCTTTGGTGCATAGCTTAAAATAAAACTCACAAAACCCACAAGACATCTTTGCAACATCTTTGGCTCTGTTTGCACCAACCATTAGGGGCATAAAGAGCTATGAGGGATGAATTATGCTTCTGTACATATATTCCTATCACAAAGAGAGTTTATACACTTGAAATTTCATGGAAGCCCTGCTGCTAGCTGGTCCGTAGTGGCTTTTTTTAATGCCATCAGTTTGGCTAGGCTTTGGATGCTTTGGCCTTTTGTAAGTTCTGCAGCACATAGTTCTGACTAAATTTGGATTCTAAAAGGGATCTGACGAACAGACAAAAGGGTTTTTCGTATACCAGGCTCTGATATTTGAAATTTCTGGTATTTGAAACAAGCTTCTTGGATAATTTGAATAATTCTCTATTTACGATATCTTAATTTAAGGTACCAACAAGTCTGAGGAAAAAACATTTTCCTTGGAGTTCCCTAGTAAACCACAGATTTTGTTTCTGACCCTTGAATTAATTTGCCTTAGCTGCAGCACCAAAAGCTAATGTGTGCTTCTCTGTTGTGTTAGAATAATTTTTACAAGGTTGGAAGTTGTCATTCTACAGTATAAGTTTTCTTAAGCCCACTTTGTTGTGATATATTTTCCAGTGTAATAAAAAGACATACTCTTCAAATCTTTCTAAGGTTTCCTCAGCATCAAAGATCAGTTTGGTTTAAAACTTCTCCCCTTCTGAGTTGCTGTAGCATTCTATCCCATAGTCTTTGCTTTACGTATTTCCATAGAAATTATTTTAGAGCATCAGCTTTTACTGCTCTCTTTCTGCTTCTCGTGTTGAGACATGAATATATGAATCTTATGTCATGTTACAAGGTTTGGGGAATCATTTTGTGACCTGTGATCTTTAGCCATTTGTGAAGGAGACATTCACCAAGACTTTCTGGATTAATTCATCTAATCATTTTGTGATGGTGGAAAATTCTTCCTCTCATACATAAGGTATTCTAACTTCATGAAATGCCCATAGAAGCCATCTCACGTGTTATTATTTTGTTATTCCTTTCAGAAACTGTTCTTCTTTAGCTGAGTTACTTTAATTCATACCTCTGTCCTGCTGCTTCATTTATGAAGTCCTTCACTGCCTGAACACCACACCCTGCTCCCCAGAAAACATCACATCCACTGTACAAGCAGCCCAGGCCCAGCAGCGGTCTCCTCTCGAATGACATCAGTAATATCTCGCAGAAGGATGCCACCTGAGCCCCTGGCAAAAACTGAAGCGAGCTTCATCTCATAAAAATGCTCTGGATTAGCTAGTTGCTAGGCAGGCCTGTACTGTTTTTTTTTTTCATGTATGCTGTGAAACTTCAAACAACCGGAGTCACATCTTCTTCCTCTTAACCATTGGGTCACATGTGACATGCTGCCTCAGCTAGCATTGCTAACAGTGTGAAATATGGGCAGAAAATGGAGGGTTTAGACAGAATTATAGATTTTAAGGGCAGAAGAGATACTCTACGTCTTGCTTAACTCAGAGCATAGCATTTTTGCCTGGTGATTCCTGCCATGAGTAATGCTTTCTGCTGGGTGAGGAAGCTAGCGGCTGTCAACAGTTTGATTTTAAATACTTATGCTATCATTTTATATCTAGCACCTAATTTCTACTTTCTCTGATTTCTCCTTCATTAATGTATGCAGGAGAAAGAAGGGTATTTCTTCAGGTGCAGATAAATGTAGGAAGTAATGTTCTAAAAGTAGAAAAGCCCTAGACACAGCTTCATGCAGTTAATGCCAGTTGCATAACAGCAGAGAGTTGTGCTGCAGGATGATGGAGATCTGTGCAAGCCATGGACACTCACAGAGCCTACTGCACAGAAAAACTATGATAATTTGTCTTCATGAAGGAAACTAAATCAAGGTTCAGTTTCTTTCTTTATCTTGCAGGCTAGTGTTTCACTGATTTTGTTGTTGTCGTTGCTGCTGACAGGGAAAAATGCATTATGATGAAGTAAGCACATAGCCACTGTCCAGGCCTTTGTATATCCATAGAATGCACCACCTTCAAGAGTAACTTTTGAAACTGTAGTAAACCATCACATGCCTATATCTAAATGACAGGACTGACACTTAGGATGTGTGTTTTGTCCCAGCTTGGAGTACTTTCTAGCATCCTTCCTAAAGACATACATTGTAAACATTAGGCTTGTATTAATACCCTCAGAACAATGTGCCCTCCCTGCAGGTCCACATGCTTTCAGCTCTTTTAAGCTTTATTAGCTCCTTTGAAGCAAATATGCAGAAATGGATTTTGAAACTTAGATACTTAAAAACAGTTTAGGTAAGTAAAAATTGCTTGTGGGAGCAATTGAGTAGGTTGTAAAATTGTCCCATTAATAGTAAAAAAAATTGAAGGAACAAACTATTACAAAGAGAGACAGGACTTTTTTAAAACTCATGAATTTAATGTTTGCTTCTGCAATTTGTTAGCTAGAACTTGCCTAAAAATGAACAGCAGTGATCCTATACAAAATATTAACCTGGCAATGTAGACACACAGTCAGTTGTGAGAAGAATGAGTTGTGTGGCATGGATTCACCTAAACTGATTCCTGGTGCGACGGCAGGGAGAAGTGCCCCTGCAGTTCATGCAGTACAGACAAGTGAACCCTGCCCAGGTACGTGGCTTCTGAAGCAGAGTACCTGAAGGGCCTGATGTGATATATATTCAAATCAGTGAGAAGCTTTCCATATGAAGTATGTAAGATCACAACTGATTTACATTAAATGCTTAGTTGACATGCTTAGTTTCTCATTTTACCAGAAACTCCTTTCCAGGCAACAGCAAGGCAGAAAGTGGGTTCTGTAAAACATTGCTTAAAGATGAAGAAACTCCATGTCAGGCAAATGCATTCAGGCAGAACTCTGAATAAATCAGTACGGTGAGCAAGGCGGGAAGAAAGGTTTCACGTGCAGAGCTCCTGCACTGGGATATCCCCGCAAGACATCCCTAATCTCTACATGAACCGTTCTTTGTGGATAAGACAAAATATTTTTGGAGTTTAACATACCACTACTGCTAACATGTCTTTAAAGCATACACATAGTCTGAGCTGAGTCAAAGGTTTTGCCCTGCACTGCTTCTGCTTGTTGTCTCTGTGCATCCTCAATATTGTGAGGATTAGGTATAAAAGCAGTTGAGGGATTGAATTGATATTGAATTCTGTCACATGGTTGCACTGTTATTAGACGTGAAAGTCCATATATGCTACAAGAATTGGCCAAGAAATAAGGCATGAGGCATTCTTACTTATCTTGTTTATCTTAGTTATCTCATCTTGTTTCTCCTATTATATAGGACATACACCACAAAACACTTAAGGAACTGGCAAGCTAAATTTTGGAACTGTCCTAAGGCAGAGTTTCTTCTAGTGGAAGATTTAGAAATTTGGAAGTCTGTCTACAATAAAGAGTGGGGCAAAATGCTAGCATTTCAGAATTCTTCATGAAGAAAAAAGTTCAGTATTTTAAAAATAAAAATATTTTCTTCTTACGGTGACATTTCAACCAGATTTCTGCTTTCTCATGAAACAAAATGAAGGTGAAATTCATGTGTTTTCACGTTTTGACTTCAGCAGATCTGCATATTCAAATAAATGCTTCCAGTGCTGTTTTTTTTCCAACAAACTGTATGAAATGACTTTTCCTTCTCAGATGGTTTAACCCAGCCCTGTGACATTATGTATTTTTCCTTTTTTATATCTAAATATGAGTGAACTTTTATACATCACGTTTTCCTATTACAGGCACAGGGGCCAGGTTTCTCTGTAAGGAAGTCAAGGTCAGTTTTCACTTGTGGAGGCCTGTCAAGGTTGCATGCCTCAGTTTTCTACAAGAGGTCAAAATCCATCTGAGGAAAAGCCTCATCCGCAGAGGGAGGTTGGCCACCCATCAGCGTCCAAGACCTGAGAGTCACGAAGCAATTGCAGTGGCCTCAGACCACACGCACAGACACATGGCATCTGCATCTACATTTCTTTATGGAGTTCCAGGCTGTCTGGTCAGTCTTTGTGCAAGTTCCAGCCCAAAGCACCCTGAAGCAGAGGGGATGATTTGGCTCTCCACCTTTCCATTTTCTGATCCTTCCACAGAGCAATGTGTATCTTTGGCTCTTGTCTCCGGTCCCCACAGACCAGGCATCAGCCAGCTGGAAGCACAAGTAGAAACTCTAATATAACTCAACTAGTAGGATTTTTAGGTTGTTATTAAACAGCTGTCCAAATACCGTGCAAGAGTTTTTTAGAAGGATTCTTTCTCTCAGGTTATAGTGAAGATTTTCAGGCAGGTTCTTAATCTCATGTTTTTATTTAAGAACAGGTTTCTATTGAAATAATATTTAATTCTGTATTCTTGAGAAGGATTTGGGTTTATTGTTGTGTGGCTGTAAATGGGAAGTGAGTTTGGGTCATTATGTGGCATATTGTGGTTTATTTGGTAGAGATTGGCGCAAAAGTCGCAAGTCCTATAAAGAGAAAATTTCATGCTTCTGCAAAATGTTAGCTGTCCTTTAAAATGATGTAACGATTTTTATCTCTGCAAGGAAAGGTAATTATCTAAGGAAAATTCAGGCTCTTCAGACAAGTCCTTCAGCCCCCAGCCATTTTGATGGCCCTCTGCTGAGTGCACTGCTGTCAACCTTCTCCCCAGTCTTCGTGACATTTCAATGGTGACAGCAAGCAGCCTTGCAAGGACACTGTCCAGCTCTCTCAGCACCCCTGGTACAGCCTGTCTGATCCCATGGACTTGTGTGGGTGACAACTTTGCCTCGCCTTATGGTGAAGAGCGAGGCAAAGAAGGCGCAGAGCAGGCAATGGCCCAGCTGAATTGCATCTACACTAATGCACGCAGCATGGGCAACAAACAAGAGGAGCTGGAAGCCATCGTGCAGCAGGCAGGCTATGACTTGGTTGCCATCAAGGAAACGTGGTGGGACCACTCTCATGACTGGAGTGCTGCAATGCCTGGCTATAGGCTCTTCAGAAGGGACAGGCAGCACAGAAGGGGTGGTGGTGTGGCTCTCTATATTATATAGAGAGTGTTTTGATGTTGTGGAACTCGAGGCTGAGACTGGGAATGATAAGATTGAGTCCCTATGGGTTAGGATCGGCAGGAAGGCCAACAAGGCAAGCATCCTGGTGGGGATCTGTTACAGACCGACAAACCAGGATGAGGAGACAGATGAGGAATTCTACAGGTAGCTGGCAACAGTTGTGAAATCGTCGGCTCTTGTCCTCGTGGGGGGCTTCAACTTCCCAGACACATCCTGGACATGCAATACAGCTCAGAGGAAGCAGTCTAGGAGGTTTCTGGAGAGCGTGGAAGATAGCTTCCTGACGCAGCTGGTTAGAGAGCCTACCAGGGGAGGTGCCCCGCTGGACCTTCAGTTCACAAACAGAGAAGGACTGGTGGGAGATGTGGTGGTCAGGAGCTGTCTTGGGCAGAGTGACCACGAAATGGTAGAGTTCCCTATTCTTGGCGAAGTCAGGAGGGGGACCAGTAAAACCGCTGTCTTGGACTTCCGGAGGGCTGACTTTGAGCTGTTCAGGACACTGGTTGGCAGAGTCCCTTGGGAGGCAGTCCTGAAGGGCAGGGGAGTCCAGGAAGGCTGGGCACCCCTCAAGAAGGAAATCTTAAAGGCTCAGGAGCGGTCTGTCCCCACGTGCCCAAAGACGAACTGGAGTGGAAGAAGACCAGCCTGGCTGAACAGAGAGTTGTGGCTAAAGCTTAGGAAAAAAAAAAGAGGGTTTATGATCTTTGGAAAAGAGGGCAGGCCACTCAGAAGGGTTATAAGGATGTTGTAAGGAAGAGTAGGGACAAAATTAGAAAGGCCAAAGAGCTCAATCTGGCTACTGCTGTTAAAGACAACAGAAAATGTTTTATAAATACATTAACACAAAAAGAAGGACAAAGGAGAATCTCCATCCTTTACTGGATGCGGGGGGGAACTTAGTGACGAGAGATGAGGAAAAGGCTGAGGTGCTTAATGCCTTCTTTGCCTCAGTCTTTAGCGGCAAGACCAGTTGTTCTCTGGGTACCCAGTACCCTGAGCTGGTGGAAGGGGATGGGGAGCAGGATGTGGCCCTCACAATCCACGAGGAAATGGTTGGCGACCTGCTACAGCACTTGGATGTACGCAAGTCGACGGGGCCAGATGGGATCCACCCGAGGGTGCTGAGAGAACTGGCAGAAGAGCTGGCCAAGCCGCTTTCCGTCATTTATCAGCAGTCCTGGCTATCAGGGGAGGTCCCAGTCGACTGGCGACTAGCAAATGTGACGCCCATCTACAAGAAGGGCCGGAGGGCAGACCCAGGGAACTATAGGCCTGTTAGTTTGACCTCAGTGCCAGGGAAGCTCATGGAGCAGATTATCTTGAGCGTCATCACGCGGCACTTGAAGGGCAAGCAGGCGATCAGGCCCAGTCAGCATGGGTTTATGAAAGGCAGGTCCTGCTTGACGAACCTGGTCTCCTTCTATGACCAAGTGACGTGCTTGGTAGATGAGGGGAAGGCTGTGGATGTGATCTACCTTGACTTCAGTAAGGCTTTTGACACTGTTTCCCACAGCATTCTCCTTGAGAAACTGGCTGCTCGTGGCTTGGACTGGCGTACGCTTTGTTGGGTTAAAAACTGGCTGGGTAGCCGGGCCCAAAGAGTCGTGATGAATGAAGTTAAATCCAGTTGGAGGCCGGTGACTAGTGGCGTCCCCCAGGGCTCAGTGCTGGGGCCAGTCCTCTTTAATATCTTTATCGATGACCTGGATGAGGGGATTGAGTGCACCCTCAGTAAGTTTGCAGAAGACACCAAGTTAGGTGCGTGTGTCGATCTGCTCGAGGGTAGGAAGGCTCTGCAGGAGGATCTGGATAGGCTGGACCGATGGGCTGAGGTCAACTGTATGAAGTTCAACAAGGCCAAGTGCCGGGTCCTGCACCTGGGGCACAACAACCCCAAGCAGAGCTACAGGCTGGGAGATGAGTGGTTGGAAAGCTGCCTGGCAGAGAAGGACCTGGGAGTACTGGTTGATAGTCGGCTGAATATGAGCCAGCAGTGTGCTCAGGTGGCCAAGAAGGCCAACAGCATCCTGGCTTGTATAAGAAGCAGTGTGGCCAGCAGGTCTAGGGAAGTGATTGTCCCTCTGTACTCGGCTCTGGTGAGGCCGCACCTCGAGTACTGTGTTCAGTTTTGGGCCCCTCGCTACAAGAAGGACATGGAGGTGCTTGAGAGAGTCCAGAGAAGGGCAACGAAGCTGGTGTGGGGTCTGGAGAACAAGTCGTACGAGTAGCGGCTGATGGAGCTGGGATTGTTCAGCCTGGAGAAGAGGAGGCTCAAGGGTGACCTTATCACACTCTACAGGTACCTTAAAGGAGGCTGTAGCAAGGTGGGGGTTGGTCTGTTCTCCCATGTGCCTGGTGACAGGACGAGGGTGAATGGGCTAGAGTTGCACCAGGGGAGGTTTAGGTTGGATATTAGGAAGAACTTCTTTACTGAAAGGGTTGTTAGGCATTGGAATGGGCTGCCCAGGGAAGTGGTTGAGTCACTATCCCTGGAGATCCTTAAAAAATGTTTAGATGTAGAGCGTAGTGACATGGTTTAGTGGAGGACTTGTTAGTGTTAGGTCAGAGGTTGGACTCTGTGATCTTGGAGGTCTCTTCCAACCTGGATTATTCTGTGATTCTGTGATTCTTCAGCCTTTTCCTACTGATGGAGCAGTAGGATCTCTCATTGTTGTCTTTGATGTCCCTCCTAAGTCTAAACTTCAGATAAGCTTTGGCTTTCCTAACACGATCCCTACATGTCCTAGGCAGTGTTTCTGCATTTCCATCGTGTCTTTGGTAGTGAACGTTCAGCTGTGCATCGCCCCTTGGTGGCCCATGCAGTGCCAGTACCAAGTTATTTCTGACACCTTCCAGAAGTCTGGACTGCTCGTGCTCTGCCATTCTGCTCTTCCAGCAGATCTCATGGAGGTTAAAGTCCTCCTTGAGAGCTGTGGCCTGCAATACAGAATCTTCAGGTTTATTTAAAGAAGACTTCATCCGCTTCCTAACCCCACTTGGGTGGTCCATAACAATTTCTCACCATGATGTCCCCTTTGCTGGCCCGCCCTCTGATCATGACCCACAAGCTCTTAACCAGACTGCCACCTGTCCCATAGTAGAGCCCCATCTGTCCAAGCTGCTCCTTCACGTGGAGGGCCTGGCCATCCCAGGGAGCTTCTCCGTCTCCATCACAGCACTCCACTCGTGTGAGCTGCCCCACTGCATCTCTGTCACCTCAACAACGTCAGTTGTGTCACCAGATGCAGAGCTCTGCTTCCCGCTGCTGGTTTCCCAGCCTCATGTTCGTGTGTATGTACAGTCCTCAGTCCTTGCCCTGCCTTCTTGTTTCTGACGTCTCTTTTGTACCTGTCTTATGCCTTCTTTTCTTATAGCTCTTTATATCTAACTCATTTCAGTTCTGAAAGTCGCTGCTAGTTATCGTCAAAATTTGTAGCTTCAGACCTCTCTGGAGTAAGGTGTGAAATGGTCTGGGGAATGAAGGTTTGTGTGATTCCAGTTTTGTATTGATGAAAAAGGTTATTACAAGAAAAAAGGTTATGATTTTGCTTTTTATCAAAATGCCTTTTTATTAGAAAAATATAAATAGTCCTGCCTTATTAGGGTGAATTTTAATGAGTATGAATTATGTAACAAAGAGCCTGCATCCTTTCTATTTTGTTATGCCAGCACTACCTGTTCATTCTGATGTTTCTTTTATTTAAAAATTCCCTAGCTATTATCTCTCTCAGAAGACACAAAACCAGAACAAGAGGTCAGACTGTAGTTGCAGTGTGTGTGTAGGAAGCATATCGTGTTTACCTTACCTTTTATAGTTCTCTCTAAAAACAATACCGAGGAAAGTGACAGAGTTGTACCAAAAATAGAAGAAAATTTGTACCAGAACAGATTGGTTAATTGTATTTAAAGCACACCATCAGCTGGGGTTGATGCTAAATAAGACAAAGAAAGTCCTAGGCATAAATTGTACTTAGTGTTTTGTGGATATAGTTATCATTAAGCAGGAAAGTTAAAAGTAGAAATGTGAATTTCCAAAAGACTAAGAATATCCCAAACATTACCCACTAGTTCTGCCTCTTGGTGTGCTTTTTTCCTAGAAAAAAAAAAAAAGAAAAGAAAACAACAAAACACAAGTGCCTGCTGGAAAGCATTCAAAGCTGAGTCCTTTTACTTTTAACGAAATATGACACTGCCTCTTACTTCTAATTGAAGCTGTCTGGCGTGCACGCCATATACCAAGCCCGCTGCAGATCATTAGCAGAGGGGAGCGTGAAGAGGTTTCTGAATGAGAAATCTGGGGCTGGGTTTGTCCTGCACACCTTAGGGGTGTCACAGCAGTGTCACCTGCTGCAGCAGTTGTTGCCTCAGATATCTCAGTCTTTCTCCCTGGAACACCTCGTTCTGTGGTGCTAAGGAAATTGCTGCTCTTTCTCCTGTGTATCAAAATAATAGCCTGCTTTGCTCTGCCCTCCTTTCAGTTGCTAAGAAAGTCATCTGTTCGAAGCTAAAGTTACTGCATCTGGTTTGTAAAATGTCTAGAAACTTCTTGGCATACCGAAGCATTTTGAAAGAACATACTACCCCTTCTACAGGGCCTCAGCACAGCTCTTGGTTAATGGTGGCTTGTCAGTTTGAACGTTAGCTCTTCCTCCGAATTATATGAACGTGGCCCCTGTCAAAGAAAATGAGAAAGATAATTGCTATCTATATTTTTGTTGTTTTACTTCTTTACATTTAGTGCAACCTAGATGCAGGTCTTTTTCCTCATTATAATTTATAACAGCGCGTTGCAAGAAGGGGGAGGTCACAAACAGAAAAGGACAATGCCAATGCAGAAGGACATACGACCTGCCAGCATGGGATAGGCAAGCATAGCTGGGGTGGCTGTGAGGGTGTCTCCACTTTGCAGTGGAAAATACACAGTAAGTACTCGCAGGGACATTTTTTAATAGGGACTGGCTAAGTTGGTTAGTCTCCAGAAGTTTAACCCAGTATATCTACAACTATCAGAGCTGGTTTTCTTTTTCTTTTTCTTTTTTTTCAATCCTAAATATTGCAGCATAGACTCCACCTTGGTGACTGCTTTGAAAACAACACAAAAAAATACCCCCTAAGAAGAATGGGCAGCCTGGCACAAATGCTTAGCGTTGTGTCTTGTGGGAGCCACTAAAATTAGCTGCACAGCGTGGAGAAAGTAGACCTCTAGAGCAAAATCTTTTTAAAATTAAAAGGAAAACACGACATGTATTTTTAGCAGTAAGGCACTTTTTGCAATGTCTGCTCTTTCCCACTTTGTTGCTCTATGTGTGTGCTTCTATGAAGTTTTTACTTTGGTGTTTGGCAGGACTAGAAATATTCTCTGCTAGTGTAAATAATATGGTTCTATGAACTGCTGTCTTTTACACCCACTGAGGATCTGGTCCATTTTTTTGAAGATATGTATGGGTATATTAAAGTGACTAATCTTTAAAAAATGTTCTGTTCAACCATTGCCCACCCTTCCGCTCCTCGACTACAGACGTGCACTTCTGAGACTTGTTTTCAGTTCAGTTTGGAATAATAAACTGAATGTGCAAATGCATTCTATCCTTCTGACCTGTTCCAGCTGCAAAGATTTCCCATACCTCTTACCCCCTCCCCTTTTTGAGCTGTGATTTAATTTTATTATTTTTTTATCATATCCCTTTTGCTATCCGTTTTCCAGCTGCAAATTCCCAATGTTATATTCAGTGTTTTCACCATATGTTTAAAATAAAGAGTCATCCCTTCCCACCCCTTTGGAGAACAGAGTCAACCAATAAGGATGTGGGGGAAGACTTGCTAAATATTGAAAGGCACGGAGGGGAAAGGAGGGCATTCACAAAGATTCCCCTGTTTCTTCTCTCAAGCAGTGCTTGCTCATTGCAGCTGAGCATGTTAGGAAGTTATTCCCATGGGGCTGTGCTTTCAACAGTCATAATTTACATTATGCCAGCCCTTTTCCTTCCCACATGTGCATACATAAAGGAGAATATTTTATCTCTCGCATCTTGCAATATAGACATCAGCAACTTGTCTGAGCAAACAGAAGGATGACATTTCTTGGCATACACTGCTTTTCCATGTTAAAAAAGTGAAAAATCACTGCATTTACTTACACCTTCCCCCTCGCTCTCAGCATATGGACCCTACTCAGAGAATTGAAACCAAAAATCACATTTTTGGAGGTACTGAGAAACCCCAGGGGTAGCTGATGTCATTGGGTGATGTGGTTAATGGCTGCCTTTTAAATGAGGACTCCTATATCTAGAAAAGTCAAACTACTGGCTCATGTATCTGAGCTCCATCAGCAGTATGTTATGTACTCCTAAGAGCTGTCAGGTGGGAGGAATCAAGGTGTCTGGGATGAGAGCAGCCCCTGTCAGCCCAGCCTTTCTCCTGCAGAATGGCATAGGCTTCTCCGGGATGGTGCAGCCAGATCACAAGCATCCATGGGCCATATAACTTCACCGGTCCCTTTGGCTCATTTACTGCCGTTTCTAGGAACTGAGATTATCCAGCCAGCCCAGTGCCTCACACAGGAACTGCATTTTAGATTGCTTCTGCAGAAATCCTGCAGAAAATCCTGCAGGATTGCTCCTCCTGGTCACTGTCATATGCAGTGAATCGGTGGTGTGCTCTATTGTTCCTAGATTTCCAAGCCAAATTCACAAGATCTTTTCATCCCACAAGCATCACAACAGGCACTTCAGGATTTTAGACAGTGTGTGGTAGAGCTAGCTATAAGGGAATTGTGAGTGAAAGATCACCCTCTTTATCTCCAAGTGTGTGCTTTACCATTGTCAGAAGTGCTGATCTATTGCTTTTGCTGCAGTCTTTATATTCCCATCTCTATTTCTGGATGAGTTCCGATTAAAGTTATTCTGAAGGACATATCTCAGAAAGGATTCTGCAGCAGCTAAAGTCACATAGGGATTTTACCATGTATGGAAAACCTCAGCATCAGCAGAAAGCAGCCCTCCTTCAATATCCCCCTTGGCCTTTTCAACACAGGAGTTCAGAATTCCTAATACAGAATATACCAGTTAATGAACCCAAATAATACGTATGGCCTGGGGACAGTTGTCCTAGAAGACTGGGCGCCCCATACATCAGCAATGGTAGAAACAGTAAGCCTGATGTTTTTGCAGCTCATGATTAAATGGAATAAAATTATTTCTTTTTGCACCTTTAAAAAGATACATCCTGCTGTTGTCTATAGATAATGTCTGGACGTAGTGGATCTGATCCTGTATCAGAGATGTCCCTGATGAATTGCCGTCAAGAGCCACCCATAGTACTTTCCTGGCACAAGTGTGAAAACTTTGTCTTTCTCTTCCCCAGCTGCAGCTAGGGTGATGGAAGAGAATTCCTCAGGTCCGTGCCAGAGTCCATCAGCTGGAGAAGAACGCACCATTACCCAGAGTTAAAGACTAGAAGTATGTAGCATGAACCTCTGCCACAGCTGTGATCCACAGAGATGTTTTATTTAACATTCGATTGTTGGAAAAGACATGACAAGGCCCTCTTGGAAAGGTCCACACACCTTTGAAGCTCACGTCACGTTGTTGGGTGACAGCTGGCTGAGATTGCCAATGCTCAATCCAGCACAGTGCAAGGCAGATTTTTATTCCTAGTCCATACGCAGCGAAGAGCAGAGGTTAACTGAGATTCTGGGAAGAACAGCTTTAGAAGTTCAGACATTTCAGATATTATTAGGGCAATACTATAAGTGACTCACTGCCAGTGTCTGCATGAAGCATATTTTCAAGAGCTTGTCAGTCTAGAGAGGGGAACGGGATTTATGTGCACTTGTTATAAGGAAACAGTGAACTTATCAGCAGGGCACCAGTATATTTACTTCATAGCAAGTAATCTCTGGAAAAAGCTAATCTGTGCATGCTGTAAAGTAGAAAAGAGCTATAGCTAGTTTATAATGTAGCCGTATTCTTCTGCAGAGCTTACAGATATTATTGAAATAGAAATAGCATTTCCTCGGTTTTGTGAAATGAGGACTTAAAAATCATTTCAAAGATAAGAAAAAGTTACATCAGTCCTTTTATAGCAGGAACGATTCTTCCAAGTCTTTGTGGTTACATCAATGTATAATTTGGACCAAGAATAATGAATTAGTGTCTCATAAAATACAAATAAACAAGAAAAAAAGGGCAGAAGATGTTGATTATTGTAGTAAAATTATGTTTTATGTCTCTCTGGCTTTCCTCTGCAGTCTCAAGTTATGAAAAAACAAATTAAGCCTTAATGTAGAATCAATGATTTTGATGAGGCTGAATTAGGCTTTTAAGTGAGGAGGAAAGATGGATCATAAGTGATCCATTCGACTTTCTTGGCTTAAAGAAACTGGTAAATTATGTTTATATAAGAAGTCCGGAAATAGTTTTCTGGGTTTTAATTTTTATATTGTGTATTTACTTAGCAAGTGTAATGACGAGAACTACTTTTCCAGAACACTGACAGCAACTCCTTTGGGTGACTGGGGAAGTGGAAGAAAGTTTATCATTTGAATCATTTAACTCGGCCCTCACGGACAATTACTGGGCTAGCTGGGTAACAGAAAGCAGACTGCCAGATAAGACTTAGGCAAATGTTACAGGTTGTAAGCTCAAAGCCTCTGTTGAATTGTTAGGGTAACTCTTAGCTGTGGGGAGAAATGAATGCTGAGCATACATGGTGAAACCCTGTAAACCCTATCTGAGCTCAGCGGAGCCAAAGTAGCATAAACAGGAATAGAGTTTGATTCAGCCTGACGTTTATCTAAAGGACAGTGCATTGTTCTTCATCTCCTGTTAAACTGGAGATGTCAATTTTGGTCTACAGCTTAGTAAAGCAGTGAAAAATCACTATCAGCTGTGAATCTGGCCCAAAGTCTGCTAAAGAGATCTAAAGGTATTGCAAACAGCTGTGTTTCTAGAGCTGTAATGGGCGGTGAGGTGGGAAGGTGTACTTGCATCTTTGAGGTCATATATAAAGTTGTCTAAGTCAAGCAATTGCTCTGGAAGAGTTGGAAGATATGCAGATACAGTTCTGGTAAGAATGTAGATATTCTTATCTATATATATATCATCTAAATATTTTTGTATCTACATATATCATCTAAATATATATAATACATATATTATCTATGTATATATCATCTAAATATCATGCTGTATTTGTAATATAGCAGTAAAACAAAGGGCAATTACATAAGCGTTACCTTTTCCTTTGTTTAAGTCCTACAAAAATATACAAGTAAACTATTAACAGTTGAAGGTTGTCTGAATTATGATACCTTGCCTCTGACTTCTATGTGTGTTTTTTGGTGTTTTTTTTTTTGAACTGTAGGAACTTTATTTTTGGTCGCTGTCTGACCAAAACCCTGGGCAGTAATAATGTCCCTCATTATTAGGCATTGAATTGCCAAAAGCAGTGTTAAAGAAAGAACTGGTTGACAGGAACAAGATTTGCTTTCTCTTAGTACGTTTTTTTTTCGTCCTTGAAGCTCTAGAAAGGGGAAGCAATTTCACTTTTATTGAAATAAATGACAGTTCCCATTCACTTCAGTTGCCTATGATTATGCTGTGTCTCAATAAGATCAGAGGACGCTTGATGTTTTTCATCTGCATGCTGTGGGTGTGTTGTCTCAGCTAGTAAAGTCTTGCAAGGGGTAGGGCCTTGCTTCGTACGTAACCCTGGTGAAATAACCAAGACTACTGCAGAGTAAAGCACAATTCAACACATAAAGGAATGTCAGAAGTAGACCACTAACCCTCCTCAATGTAATGGTTCTGTGCTATTAAAGGTCAGGGGGATGATGACCCTGAGGACCACAAAGGTCTTTGTGCACAGCGAAGTGTTTTCTTTAGGGACTTATTCGCTTAAGCTATGGAATAAAAATATTCTCTGCGTTTCAGTGGAAGCAGAATTGAATTTATATCCTGAAAAACAGAGTACGCAGTAAATTCTGAGCCACCAGAGTGTAGTTTGGTGAGTGTGATGGCACGTATTAACCACATGCAATGCCTAGTTTGCAAACTGAAAATGCTACTATATGCACCAGAGCTTTCTGCCAGTCTCATTTACATTTTATTGAAACAATTAGAGAATAATTCACTTTTCTCATTTGCCAAAAGCCCAGCTAAAGCAGTACATTCCACCATGCACAGTTAGTAAAAAAGATTTGGGTTATTTGAAAGCAGGACAAGACAGTTTCAAAGCCAAAGAGGCTTCCCAAGAAAATAGCAGCCTTTCGATTCCTGCCAGGGCCACCATCCATCAGCAGCGTCAAGATGAATAAAAACAGTGCATCTTTCCAGAAAGGCTCTGTAAGGGGGAGTGAAATTGAGGGAACAGTAATTGTGGCACGGTTTAAAGCAGTTCTGGCCACTGGAGGGCTCCTGTATTTTTCGAGCTGGTTGAGAGGCTGGGTCGTGCCTTTTGCTGCGGTGCAGGTTACGACAAAAGCTCTCAAACAGCTGTCAATAATGGTGAAGCCATCTCCTGTTATATAGAACAAGCAGAAAAGAAAATAGAGTAATTCCTCACAGCGTGACAGCATTAGCACTTCCTCTACCTGCAAAAATTAGCTTCTAAAAGGTAAAAAGTCCTGTTGTCTCCTCCCTTCATTGACTCTAATGTCGTTACAGTGAGCCTCTGTAGCCTGCAGTGGGAAGAGGTTTCAGACATGGGAATGTGTTGCTGGGGAATTGGATGAAAGGTAACTCCAGCAATACATTCTAGCTCCACACCTTCTCTTTAGTGAGAATTTAAGCATCGCCACCACTTGTGCATTGTGCTGAGGATCGCTCAGCCTGCTGTGCAGCCAGTGAGTGGAAAGGCATCTGTTTTGTGCGGCCTTGGGGGACGTATAAAAATGAGTCTGCATTGAATGCTTTTGTCCATTTTTTACCAACAAAGATTAGAAGTGATTCCTTAGCTCCATAATGAATAATTATCATAATGAATAATTATCATGTATGAAGGTATTAGCACAGTGACATATAAATTAAATTAAATGTTTTGGAAATGGGATATGAAGTAAAAGGCTTGGAGCAGAGCATTTTCAAGAACTTTTGGCTACAGTCCCCTTTCCAAGTTAGGGCACTTAACATAATGAGGTCTTGAATGCATTACTAGCAGCAGCAGGTCTGCACAGACACAGCAAAAGACCTGAGCTGTGCAGCTCAGGACTGCTTCCCCAGTGGCTCCTACAATCCCCAGGAAACTGTGGTGGGACTAATTTTTTTTATTTTTTTTTTTAAAAAAGTCCTTTCATGCCATGTCTTATAAAGCAGAGGGGTCAAGAACTGAACTGCAGCCTCTGAGCAAAGACGTGGCAGGTATGTGGCTCATGAGTTATTCTGTAGCTGGCTGGATGTAATTAAAAAGAAGAGCACCCACACGATTGTTATGAGGGTCTCCGAACAGCTTTAGTGACGGAAACTATTGAATATCAAAATAATAAGCACTTTGTAGCTCTGATGGAGACAGTCTTCTGTTATTATAAATTTGCATTGCTAACCTGTAGGAGCTGTGGCTATAAATCAGGATCAGTTGCGTTACATGCTGTAGAGACTTTGAATAGCAAGACATTCACAAAGAATTCTGCTGTCAGGCCAGGAGATAATAAATATAACGTTGTGTATGAAGAAGCAGTAAGACAATAATGACTGCTCTGAGAAAGGATTTGACACAGATACACTAGAAACTTCATTACCGTGGGCTATCTAAATAAATGTGGGCAGGTTTTCCACTTACTGCTGTTTACTTTTTCTTATTCCTTGGTAAATCTGAAAATTCGGAGATTTTAGCATTGACTAGATGTTTGTTCATAATTGGGACTTTCATTTGAACTCTTTATCTTATTGTAGGTTATTTGGTTAAAATTTTACTGAGAGCTTGTCATGTGAAATTTATCAGCGGTTTTCCAAAAGGCTAAGTGAGGTATGTGATGTGTTCTGCATTTTCTGTACTTTCTTGAATATAATCAGGAAGATTAGTTTAACAGCATCTTCCTCTGCTGAAGCATTGCTTAGAGGATGACTGTACATTCACTCTATCTTCCCTCATCCCTCAGGATGTTATAATTTTTAATGTTATAAATATCAGGATAATGACTCAATGGTCTATTAGGTTTTCTTAAACGTTGTAAAGCACAGCATGATCAGAAGCTTCTTTGAACTTACCACTCCACTGATTTTTTTTTTTTAAAACAAACCACAGCCAAGTCTCACTCTCGAATGCATTACAGAAGCGCCATAGATTTAGTTGATGAAAATCACAAGATCTAAGTTTACACAGACATCTCAGTCTTTCTCCCCACAGACTGCAAAGTGACAGGCTTATGGAACCACTCCCAACAGAGGAAACAGGCCACTGTCTTCGTTGCTTCTTTTTCCGAGTTAATTTTCCAGTATAGTGTCAGAAATCAGCGCCTTTGTAAGTTCATTTCAGTTGTTTTTGAGATTGTCCAATTTCTAAATTGAGAGAGTCTTTGAGTAGAAGCAGAAAAGGACTTGTTCCTGCAATTATAAGATTTTAGGGCAGGTGTGTAGATTGACCTGTGCACTTGAGGTCTGTCCAGTTCCCACTTAGGCCATCCAAGTCCTAAAATACACAACCATATTCATGTTTTTCTGCTACAGTGCTCTGAAAGCACCTGAATCTCTAAGTGATGCTCTGTACATTAGCATTGCTAATGACCGAACAGGTCTGCAAATGGCTCCATCTTGACAGGAAATTATCTGATCTCCTGTGGGGTCTGCCTGAATGGTTCAACCCAGTAGATGCAGGCAGCATGAGACTGCCATCATATTTTGTGTGAGGAAGCCTATTTTACATGAGGTATGTGTTGGAAGGACTGACATCCAAGTCTCTTCCCTACCAAATGAAATCCCTAACTGGTATTTTATAGAGTCTCTACAATATTTCTCAAAATGAGACTTCAACAAGAGCCTACAGCTGAGCTCATAGCCTGGTTGAGATACATGATAAAGGCTTTATCATACAATTCAAGTGATCTCTCCAGCATCTGAATAAAATCTCTGACGGCTGCGTTAAAAAACAAACCAGTTCCCTCTCCTTCTGCCTTTAAAAGGAAGGGCCAGTCCCTTGGCCATTTTTGAGAGAAAAAGCCAAGACTTGCCTCAGTAGGGCTTTGAAGGCCGTGAACCTCAAATGAAGGAGAAGTCGGCCTACCATAAAATACCTAACTTTTTATAAGGTAAAAGCCCCTTAGCTACTGCCTTTGGTGCCCTGTGAGCTGGTATGGTGGCAGCCTTTGGCAGCTCTTTCCTCTGGGCACTGAGCAGGAGGAAATACAGGTGCTCAGGTAAGGACTCTGAGCTCTGTTCAGAGCTTGCCTTAAATTCAGGTGTTGTAACAATAGGACATGAATTACCTAAATCTCCAACATTCCTTATAGTGTTTCGAAACACTTTATCAAAAAGACCAAAAAGTAGATGATTATGAGAGGATCTCATATATGGGACTGTACTTTAATTTTCTGAAAACACTGAAAATATTAATTGCCTCTAAGCTCTCTTAGGACAGAAAAAAAAATACTGATTTCTCTTGTAAATGTTGGCATCATTGTAATAAAAATGGTAACTTATCTGTGTGCTTTTTAAAGAAGCAAGAAACCAAATTGGGTTTGGAAGGAAAGAACGTATTCAGAAAGACGATGGCAAACAAGTACTTCTGGCTCCTTGAAGAGAGATCCTCTGGTGGGGACTCAAGAGTTTGTCCTGGAAAACCTAGGCCAATAAAGAAGGAACAGATGGAGATTATTGAGATTAATGACCCAGAGAAAAAAGCAAATGTGGAATTTCATTGAACAGGAATGGCCCATACATGAAAAGTGGTAAATCTAAAATGATTTTCATGCTAAAGATGTTTGGAGAATCCCAGGGATGTTCTTAGTGAGGGCTGCAGCAGCAGTGGCAGAGTAAGCGAGAAGAGTGGCTAAAACAGAACGCTCCCAGAAGCTCCTTCTGTAACTCTGAAAAAAATACTTACCCCTTCTTGGCTTTTTTCTTGTCAGTGATCTGTGCGTGGGGAAAATGCAAAAGCATTATAAGTCTTTATTCATAAATATTAGTAAAGTACTTTCCATTCCCTGAACTGAAGGTGTTAGAATTAGAAAAGATCAAGAGGAGAGGACTTCCTCTTTTTTCAGTGTGCAGTGCTCAGCCATTAAAAGAATAAGGATTCAATGTATTTAAGATGCATCAAAAAATGATGCTGTGAACAAATGTATCCCAATCCAGTCCTTATGGGATCTAAGGTTTGAGGGGTAGTGCTGTGATCAAGTTTTCTGTTTGGGCCCAAGACTTGCGTGGTGAATAGAGAGAAGCACCACAGGACTGGGGTGCAGAGCTAAATGCTAAGAGCATTGGGAAGGAGCTGAATGTTGCGTTATTAAGCACACACAGGGTAGCAAGAAATGGAAACAGCTATGGGTGAATCAGCAGTGGGTGGTGCCTTGCACTTAGGAAAGTGGTGTCACCTGTTAGGCTTGCAGCCACTATGTTTCAGAAAGATTTTTTTTATTATTTTTTGGTTTTCATAAACACCCTGCAATGGTGAAACTCCGCTTTCTGTTGCTGATGGATATAGTGAAATTTAATCTGCACTCTGTGACTTTACCCGTTTGGCAGAGGAACCACTTCAGCTACAGAGGAAGTATCAGTAGGAAATTGTGAAGTATTTATTTGAGTCTGTACTATGAGAGTGTTTCCCGAACCACAGCTGTAGGCACAGGCTTAGGGTCTGCATTGGTGAGAGGGAAATAGAGTTCTCCTGATGGAAATAAATTAATTGAATCTATATGAAACAGGAGAATTCCCCCTGTTATGCTTCCCATTCCAGTTATTTTCTTGCTATGGGTCATTTATTATTGCTGCCATACTTTATTGAAAAGGGTATTTTATACAGGGAAAGGTTTAAAAGTTTAAAAAAAAAACAAACTTGGGTTGTGGAGCGCAATATTAAAGTATTTATAGTGAATGGACTATAATAAGAGTAAATAATAAAAGAAAGTGATATAATTCCTGAGAGAACCACTATAAACAGTAAAAAGTAGCTCTGTGGTGCTCAGGAATGTACCATGAAATCAGAGCATCACAAGGCTGGACGTAACTTCAGGATATCCTTTAGGCCATTCCCTTCTCCTCCCTGCCTCCCCTGCTCCAGGACGTATCAGCTGTGTTTTTGTCACTCCTGATGCCTGTGTCTAGTGCTTTCTTAAAGTTTTCCAGTGGGATAACCCATGATGTCCTGTACCAACCTTGTCATTGCAGGGCTTTTTGTAACGTGAAGATTTTCGTAGATCTTCCTTCATCCAGTTCAATCCTATTTTTACTTGTCTTATCCACTATATATGGGAAGAAAGAGAATTGCTCCCATTTTCCAGCACTTCAATTCATTCTTTTCTCATGGGCCCTGTCTTACAGACCTGTTACCATTTCTACTGGTTTCTTCTCAGCTTTTTGCAGTTGTTCAAGTTTTTACTGCAATGCAGAATCAAAACTGAACCTAGAGCTCTAGTGGAGGTCTTACCAGTGTTAAAATCAAAGATATTTATATGTATCTCCCGAATGCTATGACATGATAGCACAAGTTTTTCTTGAATTTAAATACTCTCTTCATGATCCCAGATCTTTTTCTGTTCTCCATCCTGTATTTTTAGGCTAAAAATTTCTGTATCAATTATGTTTCTTGCACTAGTCCCTACTGATTCACATAGAAGAGGAGGGTAGGTGCTTTCACTCCAGTCTGAAGATTGTGCTTTGTTTGAATTCTGTCCTCTTAGCATATGTCAGTCAGATTCATGTCATCTTCATAAACACGTGGTCCATCTTTTATTTGTTCATAAGAATACCTTGTCAGAAATGTTAAAATCTTTCGCAAATTCTTCTCTTCCTACAGGACTTGTTACTTTGCTCTACGAGTAAATTGCATGGGCTTGGCGTGATTTGTCCCTGACAAATTCATGCTGGTTTTCGTCAGTTCTTCCTTTTGGCCACAGTCCCTGGTTATCCATTCTGAGATTTGGGTTTCTTTTTCCTAGTAAAATACGTCATTCATTTTTATTTGGAAGTTCTGTTTGCTTCTCCTCTTATTTATGCCTGTCTTAAATAGAGCCACTTTTTATTTGCATCAATGTAGACGAAAACCAAACTACAGAAATACAGACCTCTGTACGTACTCTGACAGGAGTGTTGGGTGGTCTCCCAGAGCTCTTAAAGGTGAAAGAAAGAGTAACAGAAGCATCTGATAGGAAGTAAACTTCAAGGCATTTTAAAGAAGAAAATACATCTTCTGTCCAGCGGAACACTACAGAAATAAATATAAAGGAAGACTGGAATTTCATGTACAAGTTAGAGCCTTGTGGCCCACATAACTAGCACATCAATCCTCAATAAGTTTCCCTCACTTTATCAATTCCTGACATGCAAACACCACATCCTCTTACAAATCAGAGATGGTACACCTGAAATCTAACAACCCTTTTATAAGTAGAGTGGTTTTTCTCCTTACTCTGCAGTTTTATTGCATTTTTTTTTAATGTTTGTGTTTTCCTTGTATCTGGCAGAACTGTCATGGCACTATGATTTTGCATGATTTCCAGAATGACCTTGTTTTTGTAGACATGCTACCGTTGCCTGATCTGACTATAGACTTTAGGATGACGTGCATTGTTTTCTTCATGGGAATGATAAAATGTAATGTGTGTCATCAAATCTCTAAAATCTGTGCAGCTTGATGTATTGTGCTCATAAAAAGATGAGACCACCTCTCCAAATATACCAGTTGGTTTATAAGGGTAACAGGTATTATGCGTGTATCCCTTCCTGAACTAGAAAAGAGAAACACAAAATCAAAAGGCTTTTGTAATGCATTGTGTCTGCAATATGAGCTTAGTTTTGGGAGTATACAGATTTGAAGTTTGCTTATTTTATGGCCTCTGTAATCACATAGGAAACTGCTACTTGTTTATGCGCTAGCATGATTCCTATTGTCAGGTAGGCAGTTTCTTCTCAATTCCGAATGAAAGAACATCTTGTTCTTTCTGTTACAGTGGTACAGTACCCACATGCTCATTTCCTAGATGCTCATTATAATTTACAAAACAAAGATCCCTGTTTTGGATAGCTAGCTTTCATTTAATATAAATAGAAAGAGCCAAAGCTGTCAAAATTCATTCTTTGGGCAACCTCCCACAGCTGTGCCAAAGGAAAAAGTAAGGGCTTAAAACCCACCAAGGAGGTAATAATAATGAGAAATCAGAACTTTTTGAAACATTTAACATTCTTGTGAGGAACCACATACAAAATGCGTAAGTTTATATATTCAGAATAATTTCTCAGTGACTTCAAGTAGAAAAGAGAACACAAAGAGTTGCAGCATAAATGTAATGATGGTATGGGCAATGAGTCTGTATTAATGAGTAAGTGGAGAAAATTTGGGGGGTTTGTTCACATGTATGTGCGGTGTTCAGAAATTGATACCTGCTTTGCCTTACTGCCTGATCTATGCTGCTGCCTTGGGCCAATTATTTAAACTTATCCTGATCAGGTTGATAGCCTAGGTAGAGATGTAGCACTGGAGTGAAATGCTTGCTGGTTTGTGGTCTGACCCCAGATAAAATCACCCGAAGGAAGCCATACTCTATTCAAGCTGGAAATTACAGCCATACTGTGGGTAAGTTTGTTGCTACCCTTACCTTTCTGCAGTTGCCTCCAATTTTACAGCCAGAGGCCTTGCATACTAGGGTTTGTTTGTCAAACAAAGCACGTACACAATAACCAAGGGTGTGGATTTACTATGTGTAACTATTGTATATTAAAATCTTGGTGCATATTTTCGTTGTGCAATAACGTGAAGCAAACAGTGTTTGTACCGCGTGTCCGTGCCATGCGCGCACGGTGTTGATGCTGTAAATGCATGCCAGCGCTCATTACCTGCTGGACTAACTTCCTGTGGAGATTAGAGCTTAGTCTCCCCCAGGAGTGATGTGTGTTGGGAGCACGAAAGCAGATCAGCAGTTTCAGAGAGCGAGGATAAGGGGAAATACAGAACCTCCATTGTTTTTATTGAATCCTTTTGGAGATCGTTTTTGAACAGACAGCCAGATCAAATAAGCAAAGGCCAAAGGTAAACATTTGGTTACAGAAATGGCTTTATTCACACAGGGGTCTTTCCAAAACAGATTTTTGACTCGCAAGGCTCTTACTTTCCTCTTAACCATTTTCCTCAGTTAATGGAGTAAGGGACCCACACTGCAGCTGGCAGCCCGGATCCCAGCAGCAAACAAACTGTCTCCTGCAACCAAGGTGCCCATTTTCAAGACCCCTTCACACAGACCTCCCTCAGTAAAAGCTGCCCATGCCAGGCACTATGCAGAAAGTAACCTTCTCCTTTCCTCATTTTCACCAGACCGCCTGCCAGGACTTACCTCACCCATGCGGCCTGCTCTTGGTTCTGTCTCTGCATGTTTGGGCTGCCTGGGTTCATTTATTATGCTTTTTCCTATGTAGGCACATGCAAACAGGCTTTAAAACTCAGGCCATGCTGCTACAAGGCCGGCCATGAACCAGCTCCAGCCAGCAAAATGTATGGCCACATCTTGTGCCGCTCAAGTTGTTGTTCTCTGCCTGTCTCTCACGTTTATCTGCGTAGATATGGCGATGCAGCTATGGCCTTGGTTCTCCCTCCGTAAAGTGGAGAGAGTAACGTGAGCCATTTTTGGTTGAGGTTAGTGAATATACTAATGAACAGCAAGATATAACAACTAGTTATTACAATTATCATCATTATTTTGTTGACCTTTTAAATATAGCAGACAGCGCCCGCTGGTAGTGAGAGGGAATTAGGGTGAGGGAGATTTAATAGTCCTGAACGACCTAATGAAAAGCCTTATCTGGCCAGTGCCTGCTTTCAGTAGCTCAGGATTTCTACCTGTTCATGTGTGAAAATGTGAAAATGATCCTAATACAATTTTCCACACGTTTCAGTAAGATGTTTATATGTGCTTTCCTGATGTCTCAGTACATCACCCGGGAATGACAACACTTCCTTACCTGTACAGAGTAGAGGTAGATAGTAATATCTATCCTTCATAATATAGTTACTTTCCATCTCTTGCGAAGCCTGTAATTTTGTGATATATAACCCAGCCAATAATACTGGGCAGCATGTATAAAATATGTATGTTGATCTGTATCAATTATAATATGTACACTTATCTGGAATCTACCTCCTTTGTGATCTGAGGAGATACACTGAAATAATACAGAGCCTAAAATAGATCTTGTATTGAAGAGCAGAGTAGATAACCAGTGGTGTGTTTTTTTTCTTTCCTTCCGAAGTAACTGCTGTATGAAGTGCTGTCTCTACTCAGTCCAGAGACTGCTGTTTCAAGGAAGAGTGAGGTAATCTCTTCCTATTATCTGTAAATTATTTGGTCATGTTCTGCCAAACCTGATCTGGCAGAAGGTAGGGCTTTTCTATCTTCGTGTTTTATGAACCTCTGAGTAAACTGTTGAAGATACTTTGGTATAACATAAATATTTACAGTACTATGAAGAATATTTCCTTTTATTTTCCTCTCCCTTTGTCTCAACCCTGCAAATGCACTGTATTGCATAGATTGGCTGGAAACAATTAAGCATATTGTTTGCTTCAGTCATTCAGGCTTTGTTTTCAGTGTTGGCTTTTAATGAGGAAGGTTCTCCTAGTAGGTGACTTGTTTGTTTTAACTACTAAACATAAATACTGGATAAAAACCCTGAACCTGAGGAGAAAAAAAACAAAACTTTTTAACTTTTAATATAACCTGTTGTTCTTCCTAGCACAAACATTAATATTTGTCACAGTTGGCTAACAAAGCAAGTGGAAACAATTTGACCTGCCAGTTCTCAAATGAAACAAACTTCTAACATACCCAGTGGCCCTAAGCTCCCCCTCTCCTTGTAAAAGAGTTCAGTTATGTCCCAGATAATGAGGTCTCACCCACTGGTGCCAGTATTACACTTCAAGTGAATTTATAGAACAGAATTCTATAAAAGAAATCCGACTGGATAACAGGACGTGGTACCTTTATAGGCTGAATCATTTTATCCCCTAGGGTTTTCTTTCTTCTTTGGATTTTGTTTTTGACAGCCTTTAAATCTGTTGATGCAGTGTCTTGCAGAAACACTAATGAAACCTGGTTCCAATAAACAAATGCAATGACAAGAGTAAACTTCCAACTTCACTGCTCAAGCAAGGTAATTGTTTGCTTCAGTGCAAGATGCAAAGTGTGGCTTACCAAGAAGAGACGGTTATCAGGCAAAGTGACATTTTCGTCAGTGATTTGGAAGCAAACGTTGAGTCACTGCTGATCAAATAGACCAATGATATCAAGACTGGTGGAATGGAAAATGATGACAGGGACAGGACAGTCATACAGTGCAATCTGAAACATTTGGAAGCTGGATCTATGTATACAAAATGTGATTAAATGCAGCCAGACGCAATGCTGCTCATCCAGCAGCAAGTAACATTGGTCACTAATTTCTACAGAATTAGGGATTATCCTAACATTTCTAAAAAGTAGTAGGTAGAAGTTAGGAAGCAGTTTTACTTCATAGCTATCACCATGCCTTTCATTTACATTTTATTTGGATTTGGTTATGTGCGACCTGCTCTGTGTTTGCAAAGTTCCTAATAGATCTCAGACACAATGTATTTAAAAGGGTTATGTCCAAAATGTTTTGCTACAAGACCACAGTCTGTAAGTTTGGGTCCTTACATTAGACTGGTGTTCAAATAAATACATTTTAACAGGTTTCATATACATTCTGCTTCAGGAAACACAATAAATAAATTACAAGTTGGTTAAGATCTGCTGTTGCATCATTTGTAGGGACTTCCATTAAAGATTTTTAATGGCTTATTGTTGTATGTCAGGCAGCAATCAGTGGGTGGTATAGGACCTAGTCCTAATTAATTAGCAGATCACAATAAGCAGTGATTATACGCTTACGGTAAAAAATGAATATTCTTGTCTGGTATTTGGAGGTTTAGAGTTTAGTAATGAGTTTGTAAATGTGAAATCAATTTTCTGTAAATTACCATCTTAATCACATGAAGTCACTAAAGAACTAAAATGTTTCCAGTAGTATTCATAAATGAGCTAAATAGCCCATAATGTAAAATTGCTGATTCTTTGTGGCATTCGTACTATCAAAAAGGCCAAATACAACAGCTTCACACAGCAGGCAGGCTATTTTAATGTAACTGCCTAAGAAGGAGGAGTAGAAAGATGGAGCTTCTCTTCTGTGAGAGTTTGCTCTGTCACCTGGACCTAACATGTGCATCAGGTTCTCCATCCCTAAAGCTGGAACAACCCTGACTATTGTTTTAAGATTACCCATGAAAAATAAGTTTAGAAAAGAAATACATGCAATCTGAGGGATGTCCAGACTTCTATTTCTTCGTTCTCCAGGTCAGGTAATCTTCCTAGCCTAATGATAAGGTGATATTTGATGTGGTGTGCAATATAATCCTAACAGCTCACATTGCCAAAGCCCGTTCTACCTTCAAATCCTCCACTCTGGGAAGAGAGTTGGGAGTCCTAATCAGCACAGGGTGAACCCAGTGTGCACCAATTTCCTTGCTCTGCCTCTGGAATTAGGAATAGAGGAAAACACTACCTCTCCTCAGTGGTCACGGACATGGCACAGGTCAGCAAAGATGCAAAAGGACTAGGAAAGTGAGCCCAGAAGCTCCACAGCATTTCAGCCAGATGTGGGCAGCCACAACGATTAACTCCCTGGCAGTGGTTTGCCCAGTTCCTTAATTCTGATGTGGGGACACCGACTTCCTCTGCGGTCTCAAGCAAGGAGATAAGATCAACTAGCTGAAAGTGAAATACGTCTGCCTTCCAGTTCAGGAGATGAGGTGAAATACCAGAGTTTCTGCTAAACACTGGAAATTGATTTGAGATGAAGACTGTTGAATATCTCTGGTTGGAAGCTAAAGTTTTAGTTTATAATTTTTTCCCTTTTACTCTTTTGTTATGGAATACTCTCAGTGACTTATTGTCTCCCACTGTTTGCTTTTTCCCTCACACTAAATACACATTTTAATCTGTCAGAAGCTAGTTTTGCTGGCTAGAATGAAAATTGGAAGAGAACTGTGAATACCTAGCAACTGGAGTGATTTCTTGAAAGTCTTATCTAAGGCAGAAGATGCAATTTGTATGGCTTTCAGCTAGTGCCCTATCTCTCTTTAGCCAAAAAAAAAAAAATCATCCTAGGCTTAGGGATAATTCTCAGTAAAACCTTTATGAATGTTTATCAAATGTCCCTTTCCTATGAAATTGTATTAACAAGCTGATGAAGCATGGACTAGATAGGGGGTCAGTGAGGTGGACTGAAAACTGGCTGAACTGCTGTGCTCAGAGGGAGCTGGGCCTGCTCAACTGGAGAGGAGAAGGCTCAGAGGGATCCTGTCAGTGAGTACAGAAACCTGAAGGGGGGAGTAAAGAAAACAGGCCAGACTCTGCTCAGTGGTGCCCAGTGACAAGGCAAGAGGCAGCGGGCACAAACTGAAATACAGGGAATTCCATTTAAACATAAAAACGCACACTTTTACTCTGAAGACTGTCAAACATTGGAGCAGGTTGTGCAGAGGTTGTGGAGTCTCCTTGCTTGTCTGGATGCTCGACCAAACCGGACTGGATGCAGCCCTGAGCAACCTGCTCCAGCGGACGCTGCTTTGAGCAGCAGAGGTTGGACTACACAACCCCACAGGTCCCTTCCGTCCCCAGCTATTCAAATTCTGATTTAGCTTCTGCAAGCTGCATATTTTCATTCACCAAAAAAAAGGTAATAGAAATATTCATCTAGTTAAAAAACAGTAGCTTTTAGATTTCTTCATAATGATCTTACCTGCATTTCTGATGTAGAAATCCCCAGAATCAGCTCATTCCCAGCTTGTCTCTCTCTGTACCATTATATGGCAGGACTGCCTGTCTGAGGCTATATTGGCCCCATGCAGAAGGGTGTTTGATACCGTTTTGTGACACTGAAAGTCTCTCCCAGTTTCACATATTCATAGGATGATTCTTTCATGTATTCATTATTTCATCATACTCTTTCATGTAAAGTTAAGGAAGGATTATAGCTGAGGCTGTTCTCTTTTAAAATCATTGATCTTAGAAGGTCTCACAAAACACTTTAATCTCCTTTACAATTTTTTTCCTCTATTTCATTTACCCTGTACTTCATTATTTTTCTTTCTCTGCCACCGTTCACACAAACAGTAGTTTTTCTTCCTGCCTTCTCACAACAGGATCTGCTGCATTTAAAACACCATTTCTTCTTCAATACAGCCCCACTGGTTATAACGAAAAGGCTGGTTAATATCAGTGCTATAGTGATGTTTTTATCTGAATGCTCTCTCAGAAAGGAATGTACAAATTTTCTAGTAAAGTGTCCATTACAGAAAGACCCAAGCTGGATTAGGGCCCAAGCGTTCATCCTTTAAAAACAGTTCAGATGCTTGGCTCATGAACTGGAAAATAACTAGGGTTGTAAGAAACATGTTTTCATCAAAGTTCCATGATACAAACAAAAAAAAAAATCTCAAGGAAGACTATATCATATTTAAAAATATGAACAAGGATATACTGTAAAGAACAGGGCAAATCCTGTGAGGGTTTCATAAATATTCACTGCAGTAAAAACAGAAATTTGATGTATATTGCTCATTGCTTGTAGCAATGCATTTCTCAAAATTCTTAACTTACATGCTTGATTGCCAGACATTCATGAGCAACAGGTAGGCATACACAGTTTATATTTCTTTGAGGATATATTTGTCTAAGAATGAGTCAATAATGAAGACAGTTTAAAAACAAAATGAAGCAAAAGGATGCTTTTAAATATATATATTAAATTATATATATATGTATATATATATTAAATATATATTATATATATATATATTAAATATATAAATAAGTTTGAGTTTCAAAATCTTTCAGAAAGGCACAGCTCAGTCTGAGTAACAGCTCCAGACACAGTGTTATTTGACTTGGATGATCCAAGCAAATTCCATCTTTTGCTTATCTTCTGACACATTTCTA
Organism: Cygnus atratus; assembly: GCF_013377495.2. NCBI lineage: Eukaryota > Metazoa > Chordata > Aves > Anseriformes > Anatidae > Cygnus > Cygnus atratus. The sequence continues at coordinate 2,340,646 of NC_066365.1, forward strand.
CCTAGGAGTTTACTCTGCTCATGAATATGTAGTTGATAAAAGAGATCTGGTTATACAGATCTGACATTTTTTGTGCTTGAACTTACTTGCTAGTTAGAACAAGTGAAACGTGAAGCTTGTCACAATTTGTAATGCAAACAGTGCCATTGTGAAATTATAGCAAAATACTTCTACCTCATGAATTCAGGATTTGAGCCAAAATAATTTTCCTATGCTCTTCCTTTTGATTTTGAAACAAACATATTATTTACCCTTTTGAAAATCTCCCAGTGGTAAGGGGATTGCTCCAATTGCTCCACATCCAAGCAAATCCAATTTGCTGTGACAAAGTCAGAGACTTAGTAACTTGTGAAAAGCGTGGTTTGTTTTTTCCTGACTGTCTTGCCACTGTGAACATTTCAGAAATATTCTTACCATCGAGTTCTGGCTTTCACTTTCCCAGTTTTTAAAACCATCACTCAAAACATATCCCATTCTTGCCACTGCAGGAATCTAAATGCCTGTGGATTTAAAGTATGATGACTATGGAATATTGTAACTAAATGTTAAGCATTTCTTTTCAAAAATAAAAACAATTAGACTTTTTTTTCCTTTTTTTTTTTCCTCATTTGACATAGCAGTGAGCCCTTTTATTAAAGCAGAAATGAAAGACCAGCTTCAATTCTACCCTTGACAGTTTTGCCACGTATTCTGCCCTCCAAACTTGATGCTATGTATCTTGTGCTCAAATTACTCAATAAAAACTTGGGACAATTTTTTTTATGCTGTATCAGAAACAAAATATGATTGCAAGGCAAGCAAATTCCTGCAAAAATCTGTCTGCAAAAGCACAATGCCTTGTGGTTTGTTACTAAATATTTCAAAAGCTGCCTTCTTCCAAACACACCACATCAAGGCTTTACTCACAAGCCATCCAAGTACTTCATTTTGGCTAGGCCCACCATATTCTGGGTAACAGTCCCTGGGCTCCTAGGCAATGAGAGCAGCCTGCATTCTTGGGGAAAGGAGAATTTCAAAACAGTTGTTCAAGTATGAGCTAAAACGTGTGATGTCCCCATTGAAGAAACAGCCTTTGCTTTTCGGTGCTGGCATTGCATTGTGTTTAGTGAAGTCAATAGTTATTTTGACCAGTGAAGTATCTGGTTTATTATTCTTTCAAAAAATTTCAGAGTAATCTCATTACCCTTTGAAGTACTAATGAATGTGCACTTGGTAAAAATGTAATAACACCATTTTGTGTAAACTAGGCAAAAGGTGAAAATAAAACTGCAAATAAGAAAATGTGGAAAGAGGTAGGTTAAACAAAACATCGGTGTTTATTCATATCCTGTGTTCCTCTCACTGAATTGATGTTTCCTGGCCAAGAGTGAATATCAGAGGTGCTTCTCAGAGGCATTTAGGCATTTCTCTGACTGATTTCAGCTGAGGCTGAAATGCCATGAGAGGTTGGTGAGCTCATCTAACCCTTGCAGCAGAACTTAACCTGAGGGCCTGCCCTCACCCCTGCACAGCCCAGCTCTGCCCCTCACACTGCCTCTTGGGTCCCAACTGGCCAGCGGAGAAAGTGCCTGGGATGAGGTGGGACCATGCAGCTGGCAGCACGAAAGCCATTTGTGGGGGCAGGAATTGTCAGGCTGCTGTCAGTCTTCCTCAGCCATTTCAGGGACCTTTCCTGAACTGCTTGAAGTGGAACACCTAAACACTTGAAGCAATTTGGCTCCGTATCAGTAGCATAAACTCATCTCTTTCTTCTTACTTTATTTTATTATTTTTTAAGTGAAGAAACAGCTTGGCTGAGCTTTCTGGTTGCTACACAATTGTCCAGGCTTAGCCCTCAGCTTTTTACCACCCAGACAAATCCCAAAAAAGTTACACCCGTTTTGTCTTTTTCCTCTCTCTCTTCTAACAAATCCTCTGCTGGATGCACAGTGGCAAAGCTCAGATCTGAACAGAAAAGCCTCAGCCTGGTCAATGCCGCCAGGGAAAGGTGGTTTGGGAGGTACTTGCAGGTTCACTGTAATTTTCAAAGGGCTGTATGGTACTGACATTTTTGTTCAACTCACAGACAATAAATCTTTTTTTGTAATATTTTACTGGAGAATCAACTTCAAGGGAAGAGAGCTACCCAAATGACATTAATGTCTGTTGGATTTCTGTACCCTGATTTTTTTTTAGAAACTTGAGTCTCAGAATGAGAGACTCTCTTACTGAACAATTTGTTGCTGCTTTTAATAAGAATCCCGTTGCCAACATTCATCTTTGTTATTCTTATTAGTTCATTAATCCAGTCATTTATTTACCAGGACATTTCTGGAATCTTTCAGAGCGATTAAAAGTTTCCATAATAATTTGCGCAACACCATTTTTTCCCTTTGTTTCAACAGATGGGCTTCTGCTCTCTGTGATGAGAAGCACCTTGGTAGAGGAGCAGCAGCAAAAGTTTAGGCCAGCTATGAAAGTACTGCAGGGTGAATAAATATGAATAAAGGATGCACCCCAAATGGGCTCAACGAGATGGATGTAGCTCATGGCATTTGTGGAACCAAAAGCTTTTGTAGGTTTTCACTTCATAGTTGCAGTTCACAAGTGCAAGTGTAGCTCTTAACATAGACATCTTATTAGAGTTTTCCCATCAAGCTCTAAAACCTGAACAGATCTTTGATGCCTGCAAAGTGGGGGCCACTTTGAAAGGCTCACTCAGCTCTGTGTCTGAACTTCCCATTACTTTTTGCACTGTTAGGGAGCGTGCAAGCTACTTCTTGCTCCAGACACAATTGTCAAATGATTCTGTCTGCTCTGAGATATGATTCCATGTAAATTACCCTGAGCAATAAGTACATCTCAGGCACTAGTAGCAGCCATCCCTTGAGACTAAAAAGCTGTCTGTATCCATATAACAAAATTAGGGGAATAGCCAGCATGGTCCTTCATATTTACTTGCTTTACCGTAGACCTGATTCACAGGAGTATCTAAGATTGCTCCCAATTTCATTCCTTATATTACTTCTCCTAAGATTATTCCCAACTTCTTTCCTTATATTACTTCTATGCGTAGGTAGACAAGTGTAACAGGCTTTGTGATGCACCCTCCAGAAACTGCATTTCTGTCCATAGATTGATTTTGCATATATTGGAAGCGGTAGTTGATATAGTGTTATTCTACAAGAGACATAACTGGATATCATCTGAAAAGGCCAGTAAAAAATGCAGGTTCATTTGAATGCACTTTATTGTAAGATTTGCTTTAAAAAGTGAAAAAATTCATTGCACAGAAATTATGTTTCACAGTAAAACTCACATTTAGTATATACACTATTTAGGACAGGCATTGAATTAAAAATGGCCAAGAGTAGGAAGTAATGTGAAAAATGGAAATATGAGCTACATGTTTTAAAAGATACTTCATTTTTATATCTTATTACTACAAGAGTTGAATAGCATTTTCTGTTGCTATAAGCACGACCATACTACTTGAAGACTTAAATGTTGTTCTATGTTTTCTGTAATATTTTGTATGCTCATTTTATATATGTGGATGGACTTTATATAACATATATGTGTACACTTCTAATAATAAACAGGTTGTGATATTCCTAGGAGTAAGCAAGACCCTATCTAATAACAAAGTAGATCATCTGTAATTCTCTTGCATTTCACCTCTTCCCTTAATAATGTATTTAAGAAGTTTCTTCTAAGTTAAGCAGTCAGTGAAGTGTTAAACCTAAAACCAGAAATTGTGTCTAAAATCCGGCTTCTTAGCAACTCAAAACAACTACTTTCAAAATAAGAAAAACAACACTGAGTCATTTATTTTTCAGTATAAGATCATCTCAGCAAATCAAATATCTTTGTATTTTAGAAAGTTAATAAAGCACACTTTGAAGTAGGAGTGAGATACAGAAACTTGAAAAAAACATATATCTGGTATATGGTTTTCTTTTTCAGCGAATCAACCACCTACAGTAACCTTCTAGGATGTTTCTGAAGGATTTCTTTGCTACTGGAAGTAAAAACAAAAGAAAAAAAAAAGCAACCAACCAACAAAGAAACAAACAAACAAAAAACCCGCCACCATTCATAGAATCATAGAATCATAGAATATCCCGAGTTGGAAGGGACCCACAAGGTCCCTCCTCAAGTCCAACTCCCTCAAGTCCAACTCCTGGCACCGCACAGGTCTGCCCAAAATTTTAGACCATGTGACTAAGTGCACAGTCCAATCTCTTCTTAAATTCAGACAGGCTTGGTGCAGTGACTGCTTCACTGGGGAGCCTGTTCCAGTGTGCAACCACGCTCTCGGTGAAGAACCTCTTCCTGATGTCCAGCCTAAACTTCCCCTGCCTCAGCTTCACACCGTTCCCACGGGTCCTGTCACTGGTGATAACAGAGAATAGGTCATCTGCCTCTCCACTCCCTCTCGCGAGGAAGCTGTAGACTGCGATGAGGTCTCCCCTCAGCCTCCTCGTCTCCAGGCTGAACAGGCCCAGTGCCCTCAGCCGCTCCTCATATGTCTTCCCCTCTAGGCCCTTCACCATCTTCGTCGCCCTCCTCTGGACACTCTCCAACAGTTTAACGTCTTTTTTGTACTGTGGTGCCCAGAACTACACACAGTACTCGAGGTGAGGCCACACCAGTGCAGAGTAGAGCGGGAGATTGATAAGGAGAGTTGTCTCCTGATAAGGAGACAACTAAAGGATGTTTTAAAATGATTAAGATGAAATGAGACCTGTAAGCTTGGTGGTTTTGCCAGAAAAAAAAAAAAAAAAAAAAAAAAAAAAACAATATATATATATATATTTTGTATTCTGCTTTATTTCTTTCACTTTGCTATATTATATTCTGCTTTATTTCTTTCACTCAGCTTGGCATGTTTTCAGGAGTATTTCTGTATGCAGGTACTATCCAGCCTATAGCAATAACACAGAGCAGGAAAGTGAGCACATTATGCTGTTCTTCAAAATTTAAGAAATCATGCACATATTAGAAAGCACTATGAGACATTTAGTCTTTAGAAAAATAAGCATTGCTATGATTAATGAACTTCAGTTCTTGGAGACGACATATAAGTCTGATCTCTCAGAAGCCTCAAATCAAAAGCAAGACCATATCATTTTGATTTTTAGCGTTATTAACCTGGGTTCCTATATTTAACTGCATCCTCATGCCTTGGTAAACTACAGCTACCTTTCTGATTGTTAAATGACAGAAAGGGAACTAAGGAAGTAGAAATTCCATGAAATAAACCTATGCTCGAAATGCTGCTGAATTTTGCTTAACTGGAAGGTGAGCCTGACTCTTCTATAAAAGGAAGGAAATGGCTTTAGGCTCATATTCCCACTTGTGCTGGAGGAATCTCTAAAGGCTTGGAGTTTTTAACTGGATAAACAGACAGATATTCACATGCAAGCAACTATCTTTTGCACCTGCCAAAATGTAGTGGAAATCCTGTGACAACAGGTTTTTTGGCAAAAGTTGATATTTTTGCTTCCAGGCATGACCGGATCTAAAAAGTGCAGAGGTGCAGAAAAATATAAAAAAAAAAAAAAAGAGAGGAAAAAGGCAGTATAGTTCTTGAAGCTGAGAAAATTCTGCTTCTTGCTTTTTGTGATTGTTTAGATTGGTTTATGTTTCATCTTGGACCATTTTGAGTATTTTTGTTGTTTCTTTTAAGTAAGATGGTCTTCCACAACCTGTATGCTTGTTCACCTTGTCATCCCCAGGCCACCTAGTTGTCCACATTCAGCTCCAAAACAGCAGAAAAGCACCTCATGAAATGGACTTTTGGCATGATATCTAAAAGGAAAAAAGAAGCTTTTGCGGAAGTGTAGCTCCTGAGGAAAAAAAATAGAAGTGCAAATAAATAAGATGTCAAACAGCTTTTGTACATTCAGGGTTTGGGGAAAACGAGGGAAAGTTTCCTCACCGGGAGGGTTTCTGAGAGCGTCACTAATATGATGGTAAGAACTTGTGAACTTCCATTGCTTTCAGTGAAGTTCCATGGACTTACACCAGCATGGTTTACCAGAGCATTGATTTTCAAAACCCAACTTTCTACAGTTACTTTCTTTGTATTACCCTATGTATGAAAGAAAAAGAATACATATCTCTATTTTATCTTAGAAATACATTTTTTGAACAATTCTATTTTGTTCTTAAATCGTTTTGTAGTTACCAAAGAGATTAGGGAATGGCACAAGAGGAGTGCTAGTCTTTGAGGCAAATGTGTGCCTGGGTAGATTTTTGGAAAACATCTGTTTAACTTTCTGATTGATACATTTGTAGAACAGAGAGTTATCCACTGTGCTTGCAGTGAATTTGTGCCCTATAGTGTCATCAACATAACACAGCCATGATTTGTGCTGTTACTACTTTAGCTGAGAGATAAGTCATGCAGTGTTTGTGGTAACTTTCTGTTGTTGTTCTTATTGTTTTAGGAGTAAAAACATTTGTGAACACTCTTGTATATACAATTCCAGAGCCTCAATTACTACAGTATTTGTCTGGATTTATTTTGGCACTGGTTTTAATGTGCTTGTCTACAGCATTTGTTTATTTGCTTAAGTCTTGTCCTAAATTTCTGAAAGAAACACCCAATTTCCATTCAGTCACTCAGTTGCTTTCCTGAAAATTGATACCGTTGTTGATTCTGGGAATATGGTGAAAATGAAATCTCTATGTTTGCATGTATTTCTTTTTATTTCTATTGTCACCCAAAGTCACTGTAGCAAGTAAATCTCAGATGGGCTCTGAGTATCCAGCGTCTGCCAGAACGTTGCAGTGGCACATCCTAGACTCTGCTGCAATGAATTCTCTAAGAGGAGACAAAGATGATTTTACAGTCAAAAAAAAAAAAAGATTTATTAAAAATAAAGATAGAACTGATTGTAAATAGGTCTTTAATACAAACTCAACAGAAACAAAAATAGTTTATACACAAGTCTTTTCCATCCCTTACTAGGTAGGTCCTAGCTTGTAGGCTTGATTTTGGTTGCCTCAGAAAACTTCTGACTGGCAATAGTATGTCCAGAGGCCTCCAGGAGCTTCTCCAGCACTTTTTTGCTTCCCGTTGTGTCTCATTTACCTCATGGCTTCTTGAACCTCGTCCTCTCAAGCCTGCTCAGTTAGTCCACCACAGTAAGGAGCAGTTTCACACTCTCAGAAAAAAACACCTGACCCTGTCATTTCCTCAAGGAATATTTGTGAGCATAAAGGAAGAATTTAAAAAACAACTTCTTTAATTAAAAAAAAAAAAAGACCCCAAAACACACCAAAATGTTTGTACATTCTGTTTCATAAGAAACAAAGAAACAGGTTTTGTAAAGGCAGACTAAAAAATGACGGAAGCTCAGCAGTAATGTCCGCGTTTCCTACAATACTGCAGAAATACAGCTGCTGCAGGGTTGCAGTGTTCCTGTTTTTACAACTGTCAAGAAGCCTAGAGATGTTTGCTGAGATCCTGAGAGTAATAGTCATGTTAGAGAATTTCCAAGGAATTGATTTCTGGTTGATATCACACAGCATCCCACTCAAAAGACGGGTGAAGGAGGACATTTCCTCTTTCTCTGGCACGACATCACCTGTTATTACTTTTCTTCAGGAAAGTTTTACTGCTTTCAAGTTACATTTCCTTCACAGCACATGTCTGAAGGAGCTCTGCCTCACGGAAGAGCAAAATTATTTCCTTCTATATCCTGTGATACTGGCTAACATCTATATTACGTGCTATTTTGTACCGTGTTTTATAATCTGCTCTGATTTGCCACTCAAAACCTTTTTCTTCAAGATGCGTCTAAAGAGCTCCTGATCATTTTCATCTTTTCTTTACCACAATTTTGCTTGAAACCATTCCTAACTTCTTCAGCAAGAGAGGAAAATATGATGGCATAGTTCTCATCACTGAACTCAAAGCTGTGTCAGCCTTTCCATTATATAAACTCCTATTTTGAAGAGTTTCAAATTCAGCTATTACACAGTCTAGGCTGGAAACTGGCAGATTAAGGCTTTGCGTGAGATGTGTTTCTGTTAATAAAAATACAAAAAACTGCATTTAGTTGCCTTTGTGCTTCATTAGTCCTTGAGAGACCTGTCAAGTAACATGTAGAATGCTCTTTATGTGCTTGCAAGATCAATTTTCCAAGATGCTATGTGCTTTTAGCTCTCGGTTTGCCACAACTGCTCAGTTAGTTCTTCAGTATTTTTCTAAAATGTTTTGTTCTCCTGTTTTTGTTTGTTTGTTTTTTATTTTTACTGTGTAGACAGTCCTATAACATGACTAAGAATGCTTTCTTTCCTTTCAGTAGCACGTGCACATTAAGAATGTGCATTCCTATTCCCTTCTATTTCCATGCTATTTTTTAATACAACAGTTCAAGATTCTTTGTATTGAATCATAAGTAGTACAGTTCTTGCTTTGATAGCTAATTGCCACAGAGAAGGGGGACAAACATTTAACTGACTCCATTGTTTTTATGGCCAAGAGCTCTTATTGCACCCTATTCTACTGCCAAATTTTACCTATAAGCTCCTTCATCAGAATCAATAGGATATGGTCCAGTTGTTCTGGTAGATCAAAAATCAGTTCAGGTCAGACACTCAGGGAAATCTTTCCTGTTCTCTGACAGAAGAATAATTGTGATTACTTTGGAAGGAAATAGAAGAAAAGGGAAGGTGTACTTCCTGGCAAAATATGATTACTGATAATCCTTGTTTTCAGAGTTACAGGAGAAAATATATCTATTCTTCTGTGTTGGACTTCTGTGTCAGTTAGATGATGTCAAATTTGAAAAAAGTTCTTAAAACACGACCTTTATTATTTTACTCATTATTTAATACCTTCTGTTGGTATATCCATGTTAAGGGAGAGGTATTTTACCACAGGTAAGCACTGAATCCCTTGTAGACAAAGGAAACAAACTGTGAAATTAACCCGGCGGAATGGGCGAAGTGCCAAAGGAGGCTAGGTCGCAATTCAATAAGCATTTAAGCATATGCTTAAGTTTATCCCTTTCCATCAAAGGACTTATATAGGCTTAACTTTAAGTATGTGCTTACATCCCATTGAAATCACATGATTAAGTGCTTTGGTGCATGTAAATTACTCAAAATCATAGCAGGACAACTAATGGAGATAATATTTTGAAAGAGCAGAAGATGTGTATTAATAATAGATTACAGGTAAATACTTGCTGGCCCAATAGAATTCCTCTATTGTATGCCTTTATACCGTAACTGGTTTTTAATGACAAAACCCTATATTCTTCAAGCGCCCATTGATTTCAGGTCTTTCCTCACTTCCTTTCATATTTCAAAGCCGGATTTTCCTTCCTTCCTCCTTTCCTCCCTCCCTTCCATTTTTAGGGGTGAACTTGGCTGTGAACACGTTGACTTTGATCTTCAGATACTGAATTCCAGAACTTTTGACCTGACAAAATAGCCAAAATAATTGGACTTAGATTTTTTATCAGGAGAAACAGACATATTAACCTCCTTTTGTGTCAATATAACCAGGGAGCTTTCGTTCATTTTATTATAAATCTCGGCTGTGATAAAGCTTCACTTCTTAATTGTAAACTATAATTTTTTCCAGTACAATGCTTCTGCTATTTTTAGGCTCAAAGTTCTCTATTTCTTTCTTTCTTTTGCTAACCCACATTTTCTCCCTGGCAGTCTCTCTGTGTTCTACTGTACTTCAAACAATTTGGCAACTAAATGAGTGTTTGAGGCTGATTTAATTCCATTAGCATGAGATGCCAATTAGATGTTTGTAGAAAGACTTTGCTGAATGCTATTTCTTGAATAGCTGAATGAGGCACGCTGGCCCGCAGTTATTCAATCCCAGCCAGACTAACAATAATGTAAACTGAATCTCTTTCTGCATGGAGTCACGCTGCACCAAGAATAAACAGTTGATTCACTTTAATTCAAATGGTCTCTTGTTTTAATCATTAAAATAAGATAAGCTCTCAAGAAACATTCTCATTTGGTTGTACTTTGCCTTGATTCATTTTTATATGAAGCCTTGGCAGACTGACCGATTTTGAAGATGAAAATTGGATAACTTGGAGCAAGGAATTGGGAGCCAGGCTCCTTGAATTCTTTTCCAGCTAAGCTATTCACTCAGAAATAATATATCAAAAACTGTGTTTATCCAAGTTAGACAGAGATAATGAGCAAGCACAGTTCTCATGAAAGCCAAAAAGATAGACTTTCTAGTCAATTTCTACTTTTTATGCAAAGAATTTCAAGAATAGGATTGAAAGTCAAATGATAATGCTGTGATTGCAATAATGGCTTTTCTCCTAGTAATTCCCAGTACATTGCAAACCCCCAACTCTATAGCCCAAAGGGCTAGAGAGTGTTCAACAGTTTTAAAATTCAACTTTCATTTAGGACCCTGGGCATGAATTTCCAAACCTCTCTGTAGGCGCATATTTATGAAATCTTCTGCCCCAAGCAATGATAATGGTGCTGTTATTGAAGTAAGTCAGGGCAGCCTCTCCATAGTTTCACTATATTGATATAGTTCAAGTTTAATTATTGATAGGGCCATAAAGGTGGTTGGAGGCTTATTGAAATTAATGAATTAGAAAGCATTTTGGTAACTAGTATGAAAACTAAGGATGCCTGAAGATTTTATGTACTGTGTTAGATATTATTGTTACTGTTATTCTTCAATCATGGGAAGTTTGTCTTTATAATTCTGGTGAAAGAAAAAGAGATTTGCACAGTGGTGCAAAGCAGAGCAAGGTACAATTACATAAATAGCAATGGCTTTTGTCAGTCCTTTGCTCTACTGCAGTTATACCGCTTCAAGTAAGAGTTTCTCATCTGTGATCTTCTGGCAATATCCTGCACAGAGCCATACTATTGTATTTCACAGTCTGTTACTATGGAAACAAAAATATTTTTAGTAGTGCCTTTCAGCTGAAAATCTCCGTATTTCTAACGAACGCTGACTGAGCTGCACAGCACCTGTGGGGCAGGTTAGTGCTCCACGAGTGGGAGTGATAAGGCAGCGAAAGCTAAATGACTGCTCTAAGCCACAGATAACACTCCACTCGGAGTGGGGTTCATATCTCTTGGCTTCATCCTTTGCTCTAACTGCCCTTGTGGAGCACTTTTTTCTCCATGAACGTGAGCTAATGTACAATTCAGTAGAAGATTTCATGAGCTAAAAAGATAAACTGGATTTAAGTAATAATTCATTTTATTTCGAATTAGTTCAGTTATTTTATTAAAAGTATTTTTAGGTATGTTAAATGATTTTTTTTGTTTCGGTCTGCATTGACTATTCGCTTCTGTTTACAGAAATGTGAAAACAGAGGATGTCTTCTAATGAGAGAAAAGAAATCATTTAAGGTATGTTATTAGTGGATTGGTCTGCTATCCTTTTTCCATTTTCTTAATCAGAATAACTTCACTTTTGTTGATAGTCTCTTTTTTCTTTCTACTTCTAGTCCAACCTATGTAATAAGTGCTTGCAGGAAAAAAAAAAAAAAAGTTTTTTCAGTTCCCTCTATACAATGACTGGTATTCTTGGTACAGCTAGGGTGCACCACAAAACACACACCAGTACAATCACTGTTAATGTGCAATTTTGTCACCAGTTGCAGCAGCTCACACGGACTAACCTATTTTCTTATTTGTGAACAGTCTATCCAAAACAAGGCTTAGCTGATCTGTGACTGAGAAACTTGTGTTGATGCTATTTCTTCTATTATTAGGGAATATACCTCATTTTCAAAACGAGTTCTTGCAATACTACCTTAATTCTTGTTTCCAGAAAGAGCTGCCTGAATTTTCTCAAAAACAGGAATAACTGTGCTATAGAAGCCACTTAACACTCTTAGGAAAATGACTCCTGAAAACACTCCGAAAACTCCAGCTATGTAGCTGCACAACGGGTGAAATACGGATGAAATATGAATCCAAAACATAGCAAAAAGCAATTACAAAACAGCATTTTGGCTAGAATCCATAAAATCTGTTAGCTATTCTGCAGTGATACGGCTATCATCCCAGAGCTGACTTAAAAAAGGAAATTGAAAAGATACTAAGGACTGGGAAAGTGATAATTTTATCTGGAATGTCATGGCCAAATTCTGAGGACAGCATTTAAATGTCTGTAGAGGGAGGAAAAAAAGCCCTTCAAAATGACCTCACCCAGAAGAAATCCAACTGCCATATGTCCACTTGGCCTGCACTCAGTGCCATAAAGACACTAAGATACATGCAAGGAGGAGAGGGGGTGGTTTCTCCTTTTTAGAGAAAGAAGTATGATGAAATAGCTGTCAATTTGCATCTTGTTTTGTTTATGCTGACTTTTAATCTGCTCCAGAGGCTTGCCGAGATGTAAAACACAGTAATTTTAACATGAAAAATAGACGTCCTACAGGAACAGCTTACTGTTTCCCCTCTGCCAACCTGACACTATTTAATATCTAGCAAACAAAGACCAAGGCATATATGCACTTTTATAAACCTGGAAAGCAGGGGCAAAACAATTTAACGATCCCCAAATAGTGGATTAGGTAATAGTTTTTCCACTGCTTTTGTGATCACCATTAATGAGCTATAGGACTGTCACTTGTGATGTAATTAATTTTTGTTTCAGTTTAAATCCAGCTACTATGAAAACAATGATAAGTGGAATGCAAATTGAGTCCCAGAGTATTTCTCTCATATGGGAGAGGCCCCTGTTCTCATACCCTTTTAAAATTGAAATGGCTTATTCAAAAGCGGTGCAGCTGAGGGGCTTCCACCCAAAACACATCAACACTTAATTAAATTGTGGTGCTATCTGAGAAAAGAGGTGCAGCGATTTCAGTGGCTGACAGCTGAATTTACACACATTGATTTCTATTAGCTGAGGCCATGGTTTCACAATGCCCAGAGTTTGGCAGCGATTGGGCTTCGTGGCATCGTGCCCTCACGCCGTGGTTCACTACTCCCAGCTTCTGCCAACACAATCTAATTTGTCTGCAGGCTCTTTTCATGATATAGATGAGCTTAGCTGATTTAAAATCTGTATTTCCTTCCCCAAAACTTCTCTAAGACAATTCACAGCACAACCTTTTGAACTGTCAGAGGAAAGCTGCGCTAGAACCTGGAGTCAAAAAACAAGTGCTGGGGGAAAGCTGGGAACCGTCGCCAAGCTAATTGTAACGTGAGAATGCAACCTGGGACTGCAAATATCGATTTGCTTTCCAAATGAGATCATGCTCGAAGTTGCCTGCTAGGTCATCGGGGGACTTTCTGTGCCCTGTTCTATCATTGAACCTGGCTGTCAATGTTCCTCTAAAAAAAGCCAAAAAAAAAAAAAAACAAACCACCCCACACAATAGAAACACCATTTTCTTTACTTAATCTTAGGATGTTCCAAGGCTTGTTTTACTGTAGTAGATGAATAGTTTCCTTTGAATTCACTGCTTCATTTCCTTCTCTCATATCGGTTGATACTGGAGTGATGATAAAACATTGTTTGGGATTTTTTTTTTCCAAAGATTTTAGGTTTGGGGAGGTGGTTTGTAAGTAGAGATGAAATTATTCAAGATTTTCAACTTTGTGAACAAAGATAACCCTGAGAAAAATCCACAGATGTGTCCAGTTTAGACTTCTGGGCAAGTGATGGGACAATGCCACCTAACACTTCAGTACTGACACTAGTGTGGGCCACAGTAAAATTTAGAGCAGTGTCAGACCTCAGCGGATCCTCTTGACTGAAACAGCCTTTGCAGGATGCCCCAATACCCAAGGGTTGCTGGCTTATAGAACTGCAGTAAGCTTTTCTCCTATGATACAAAAGGCAGTAAGGAGAGACTGTAGTTCTGTTGTTCCAGGTTTATGCCGTCCTAGTTGGGGAGAGCTTCAGAATCTGGTGATAAATCAGATTTTCAGATGTGAGCACAGAAGGGGCTGATGGGGTTAAAAAAGAACGTATTTCTGTTGTGGTCATCTTGGAGCAGGCTGTCACAATTATGCTGTCAGGTAAATGCCGTAGGTTAGGCCTCCTGTCTTACAGTATTGTTGCTGAAAATGGAGGAAGAGATGTGCTTATCCGAACGCGATCCAGGAGCTCGGGGCTGGAACAGGACATGGATTGCACTCCCTCCTCTGCCTGAGGACAGCTGAGCCTTGGTGTAATTTAAAGGCAAGTGACAAAAGTGAGCTCAGGAGAAAGGGGAGGGTCTCATGCCCTCACCACGAAGCCGATCATTTTCTCCAGGTCCTTTCTGAGTGCTCGAGTCCTCCTGCTTTGCAGAGGAGTCACAGGCACCTCGGGGACCTGAGCTTAAATAAGGCCTGTGGGCTGCAAAGTTAGGTTACAGTACTTTTGGCTTCTTTGTTTCCTATGCTAACGTCTGTGTATTCTCATTTAGGAAAGATACTGATTTTGTTGATGATGTTTGTTGGGTTTTGTGTGTTGTGTTGTTGTTGGTTTTTTTAATAGTAGTGGTATTTCATTTTATAAAATTAACTCATTTTACATCTTGTTTTGAAACAAGAAAGATACAATGAAAACCTAATTCATTAATTTTAAAAACAATAGCATCTTTGATTTTAATAGGATTATTTTCATTCTTCTTCCCTCAGAGAACAAAATATATTGTTGTGCTTTGTTGTTTTTCTTGCATAAAATATTCCTCTAACATGTTGTATCAAACAGGATAAGCAGCCAGATCTGCCCTTTGGACTCTCTTGCTGACAATGCTCTTCTCAGTCCTGGGTTTAAAGAAACAAAACAAACAATCAAACATATATTTCCTTAGCACTTGCAGGTCACGTTAAAGCAGCGTAGTAGTACAATATCTGCATCTGTGTTCTCACTCCTGCACACTTTTCACTCATGTTTACCAGGGGTCTAGAATGAAAGAAATCTGAGTAGGAGCTCCTCAAGTGGTGTTTGCAAAGTGAGGTAGACCCTTCGTATCCTCAGTTTAATAAGGTTTTGCATAACAGAATACATGCGGCATTCATCTCTGCACTTTGTGAGTGTCATATATTTAATAGTTTCAATGAACAAGGAGCTCTCAGGAGCAGGGGTAGATTTGTGATTTCTCTCCTACAGAGAAATAGGGGTTGTTAATGCTACCTAGGAGGAGAGACTTTTTGAAAGCTTGGTGATGGAGCTGTTCAGTATGAGGGCCTTTGCAGAGTGAAGTAAGAAGGAAATTTGAAGTCTATGGGAAGAAATTATGTCAGGAGGGCTAACCCTACAAAGTACATGGGAGTTATTGCAGTTGAAAGGAGAATTTGCTGTTTCTGGATGGTGCCCAAGGAACCTTCCAGCTTCTCTCTCTACTTGTTTCTGGAGATCTCATCGCTCCTGTTGAGGTTCCCTTTCCAGCAGTTACCTCGGTCCCCTTCCTTATGTGTGCTTTGAAGCTTTAACTTGGGCCCAATCGTGGTTTTAAATGTACAGAACTGGCAGGACTACCTCAGCCTTTTTTCCAAAAAGATCTGATTGCTGGTAAGTTTGTTAAAAGGAAAGGGCAATTGGGTCTTAAGTGGCCGAGACCCCTTTTCCCAAATGGAACAGAGGGCTTCCAAAACCACAGCTCAGGACATGCCTTGCCAGCTCAGAGCGATGGAACGACTTTATGGTTGTTCCAGAGCAGTATGGCAACCCTAATAAAATAAAAAAAGGAATGAGCCTTCTTCAAAAAAATCTCTTTCAGGTCAGTGATTCCCATAGCGTAGCCCACCCATGACAAATTGCAAGTTTGTAAGGCTCATTGGAACCCACTGGGTCTCATGCAGTGTATTAAATATCCATAAAAGAGTGACACGGTGGGGGAATGCTTGACATCTATGAATTCAGTCTATTCCACTTGCTTTTGCTTCCCCTTGAAAATGGAAAGCAATTACTTGTGTTTCTAGCAGAATCCCCAAACAGTTTTTAACAAATGTCAGTACCAGCCAGTACCACTAATTCTCCTCTGGAGGCCCAGAAAACTTTGCAATTCTGTATTCATTTACTAATTCATCTGGCAAAGTAAAAAGCTCTCATTGTTTCCATAAAATGAACTGTATCAGCTCAGAAATCCCTTTCCTTTATAATTGATCTGCTTTTTCTCCCTACGTAGCCATTAAGCCTGGTTTTTACCTTTGCCTTAGTACTTCCTTAGCATCTGAGCATTCTTATGGTTCTTTTCTCTCATTAGCCACAAATTTTCCATAAATTCTGTCTGGGTCCCAAGCTATTCTCTTAGTCTATGAATATAACTTCCCATTGGAGAAACTTTGCCATTTTTTTCTTCTTTTTGGTTTGCACACCTCTTCTCCTTCTCTCATGTTTGAGCATCAGGATGTGTGCCAAATTGGCTCTTTTTTCACGATGCTGCCAATTACTTCCAATCATTATTTTAGTCTTAAAATATTTAGAGACTAGGAAATACCTAGGATTGCTCCCACATGTGGTTGGGTTTTGTTTTGATTTGATTTGATTTTTTTATGGTATCTGTGATGAACAAAATGATTCACCCAGGCTAACAGCAACACTTCCTAGCTCGTACAGTTGTAATATCTCATTGCTTGCCACCAAACAAGAAGTCTGTATCAGAGCTCAGAAGCAAGCTCCTAAATCCCAACCCAGTCCTTCAGTTGCATCCTTTCTTCCAGTAGCATTGGCTGGAGAAACTGTAAAAGGAGAAGAGAAAGAGGGGAAAACATGACTGCTTTTTAAAGGACACGACTCCCTTTTCCTTTTTTTTTTTTTAACATTCCTTTCTTTCTCACCTTTGCCAAATATGGTCTCCAAGCCCATGACTGTGTTTGGGAAAGCAGAAAGACATGCTGAAATGATCTGGGCCTGCCAGAAAAGAGAACTAAGAATGAAGCCAGCGACTATCCAGTGTTTACTTCTGACTGTGTTATACAACTTCACATCTGTAAGGAAGCAGAGGAAAGTGTGACATGATCTGTTTTAATTAGGCAGCATTGGTTGGATCTTTTCTCCTATTACTTGTTTTCCTTTTCATTATTTTTTTTTCTGAGAGATCTTTGTTGCTTAGTGAGGGCTGGTATTAATTTTTGTGATTCAGATGTAGATTCTCAATTCTCTTTTACCTCATCCTCTTCTATATTGTAAAATGTCCAAGGACCTGACCCATTTCTAACCTGTCAGCAATTAGGTGGGAACCCTAAAAGTCGTGGTCTCTGCTTCTGCCAACAGCTGTGTGCATCTTTTACGTGCTTCCCACAAGCCGTGGGACTCTTTATGGTAGCAATTTTGAGCACATGTGTACACCTTCATAGGACATGGGGAACAGTCGGTGTAGGACAAAGGAAATCACACAGAACATAGGCTCCATTTTGTGATGCTCCCAGCTCCCGTTAGGAGCCAGCAGGGAGAAGGTGCTCCCACATGCCTCGCGGCAGCTCTTGTACGCTGTGAAAATCCTTACCATGCTGACAGACTTATCCTAGGGTTACTGATGTACCGAATTACGTGACCTTGCTAGGTTGCTGCAAATCAGAAATGTGTTTTCTGATTACATCAGTATTTCTGCATTCCCACTCTTTGTAAAAGGGGCACTGAAGAGGTTGCATTTGTGTATTATATTGCATGTAAGGTTTCTTCTGTACCGGCAAGAATTTCCACAGAATTGCATGTATAGCATTCACAGCCTATGTTAGTGATGATTCTAAAGTTGCTTTTCTTCACTGAGTTAGACATATCCATAGTACCTTTACTAGACATATCCATAGTACCTTTGCCAGTTCAAATATGATGAAAACTGTTTCATCATTCAAAGCCAATTCTCCTGACATTACTCGCTGCAGTAATTCCCAAATAATTAGTTTGCCATACTAACTAATGGATCTGTGACGTATCTCAGTCATAAACCACATAATGCATCATAAGAACATATAACACTGTTGCTTGAGAAATGCAAAAGCACAAATCAAACTGTCCAAGTTCAGCAAGCAGTTAGCAGCAAACTTATCCTTTTTTTCATATCGTGCTATGGAGTTTTAATTCCATTTTCTAGGGAAATCTAGTTCTTAAAAGTTTTACTTGGTAATCTAGAAGGACTCTCTTTAGTGCAGCCTCATTATTTAGCCATATAGAGTTCAGTGAAAAAAATATATTAGCAAAATCATGATGTTTTGTATATAATTGTACTTATCATAGAGTTTTTGCTTCTCCAGAGATATCATAAAAAAAAAAGCTACCTGGCTGTTGTTAACTACATTGTTTTGCCAACACATTTCTATCAGACCTTGCTTAAGTAGATTTCCTAGTTTTTCATTTCAAAGTGCTTATTTGTTTCTAATAAGCAGTTATTTATATGCATACTTATTTTCCTCTCTTTACAAAAAGGAGTATCTATGCTTAAAAGCAGGAACGTGGGTGGTTTTTTTCCCCCAGTTTTACTTTTTGGCTGACTTTCTTCTATCCTGGCATAAAAAAACTTCCTAGGGTGTCGTTCAGCCTGTACAGGGTTGTACATAGTGCTCACAGTGTTTAGTGAATCTTATGTGCATAGGAAATTAACTGTTGGAAAATAAATCATCCTGAACTGATTCCAAAAGCATTTAGCAAGTGTGTATGTGTGTGTGTTTGTGCTTGTTTTTTGCCTATGTGAATTTAGTTTTCATATCCATGAACTGGTGCTCAATTACCATAGAAACAGCAATGTTCATACATATACTAAAATCGCTTCAGTACATGATATTAGAGCAATTTGTATCAGTGTTCAATTACATTTTCTTTTTGAAGAATTGCTATAACAGAAGAAATATGTCCTTGAGCAAATCTCTGATCAGTGCAATAACAAAAAAGCAGACAGATTGCTGGAAGCACAATGTGTCATGCAGTAATTTCCAGAGAGCTAACCATATTAACAGAGAAAATACTGGTACCAGTTTTACTTTAACTAGTTAAGTTTTACTGAATGCTACTGTCCCTTCCTGCTGTCCTTAACTTTGTCTGATTACAGAACCATCTGCAGTTTGAAACTGGGTTTATGGGTCACCCTTCTTACAGGTGAACAGGTGGCAAAAACAAACAAACAAAAAACCACTACATTTAAAATGCAAAATATGGGGAAAATACCATAAATATAAAACATATTTGGCAGTGACCTCACTGGACTCTCCAAAAGGCAAAATAATCTGGATCTGTGAGACTACCTTAACAGTTCTGAAAGCAAGCATAGTAACATCAGTCTCGGTGAAATCCCACTGGGAAAGTCATCTTCCTAGCTGATACTGTGCTACAGCCAATGATAAATTGGGTTGTGGTGGTGGTGGTAGGCATTTTTCCCCAAACTTAGGAATTCTTACTGCTGTTTCTGTGCGTCAGGAAGACAGACTGTTCATAAAATTGTCCAAAATGTTGTTGCCTGACAAAACCTTCATCAAATCCATCACTCTGTATTCATAATACACAGCTTTACACATCATAGCTATTTTAGATTTGCTCTTCTTAATTGTGTTGGGCAAATTACAGGTTTCCAGGCGCCTAATTAGTGATTAATGGCTCTCTACAAGGTGTAGAAGCAACTCAAAGAGAATTCGTGGCATGAAATGTTTGAGGTCCCATCACGTCTAATTTCCAAACCTATCTAGGATTGTTTTCTTGCTAAACTAGTCCAACTCGCCATGTTGGCACAACCTGTTTGATGTAACTGACTACATAGGAGGAAAAGCAGAGATGGTGTCTCTACTGCAGACAATTAGGAATGGGTTACACCAGGATATCTTGGCAGTTTTCAGATGTCAGTATACATCTAAACAGTCTTGGAGCAATCTTAATCAAAATAAGGTCATTTCAACTTGGCCTACAAGTAACCTCACAGGGATTTTAGCTAATCTATTTTAACATTCCCACTGCAGCGACCTCTGATTGAATTTTCTTGTGTATCCCTAAGCAGGCAGCCCGCTGTGTGATATATTGGAATTCCACGGTTCAATGATCTGTGGAAACCATTGGCAACAAGCAGGTGAATAGAAAGCCTTGTAGTTCAGAAATCATGGGAGTTACACATGCAAACCTTCAGCAACTCTGTGTTAAGTGATATAAGAGTCTCCACTGACCGTGTATTACATGTTACCATGAGTTAGACCCAACGTTGCACACTTAAATGTTTTTACCCCCAATATTTTACCCAAGGGAGTCTTTTTCTGAGTATTATGCTGTACATTGGAAACAGGAGACTTGGATCAAGGCTCCAGATCAAAGTTTGATCAGTACAATACCTTCCACTTGAGAATTAATATGTCCACAGTATTAGTCATACAATATAGAAAGTAACTCAAATTTCCTATTTCATGCCACCGAGCATATTCAAGTTACGGTATCCATGGAATTAAGGCCTGTAACGAAGGGTTATTTGTTTGGTGTATTTGAAATGAGCCATCTAAGAACAGAAGTGAGGGTTTGGTACATATTGTTAATAAGTCTGAGGGGTCTGCTCTAACCAAGAGATTAGTCTGGTTCTCTGTAAACCAAGACATTGAAATGAATGTCTCCAGCAGGATGGTTAAAACTAGACAAGAGAGCAATAGGACAATGACGTTGGTTGCAAGATGTGCTGTTCTGGAAGAGACCCCCTAGGTTTTCAGATCCAGGTTTCTGCCATAACAAGCAATTGCGTTTTCAAGTCACATTTATGCAGTTGCCAAGTCAATCTTAAATCCGTAGCAGTCAGCACAGTAAGCAAATGCAGGGCTCTTTGCTTTTCAGTAAGCAAGTTGTGTGTTTTGCCTAAGTACAGACCGTGATTTTAACAGATGACTTTGAGTATCCAAATAAATATTTTTAAGATGTAATTTAACACAGGTTTTGATCTATGCATTCTGCTAGTAAAATCAAAATATATTTTGGGGCAAGTACATATTCAATTATCTATGTTTACGCTTTACCTTGTTTAGCTCAGCGACAGGTCACCTGGCAAATCATACAGCGTTTCTTCTGTTTATTCATTGATTGTTCTAAACCTAAGATCTTGCTTCTGTGTAAAAGAGATGTTTTTATCTGTTTTTATCATTAATACTGGCTTTGGATCCAATACCTTGGATTTTGCTTCTGATAAGCATCTCTTTTAACAAAACTCCACAGACGGGAATGCAAACAGAAGGTGAAATACAGCTAAGTGCTGTGCTCCTAGCTCTTATAATTTTATCACAATCTGAAAACTTGCTTATGCACTCAAAACCGATTGTGAGAGAAGGAAAAATGAATAGAGGTTATTCATGGTAAAATAATATTTTTTTTCTTTTTTTTTTCTAAAAAAGAAAAAGTTAAAAAAATGCATTTAAAAAATAACTCAAAAATCAGAAAGCAGATAGGATCCAAAACACATTAGATAAATATATTTTAAAATTCCATTAAAATTAGATGCCTGACCCATGATCTGAAGGCACAGAGCTTTGGTGATATTATAAATGTCCATGAATACGTATATTATTGTTTACATTGGCGATAATATTAGATGGAATTTCCCATAGCCATGGAAAGCTTGTAGATTAATATCTCTTTTTCTAAAGCCAAGAGGGATACAGCTTTAATGCGATTATAAGTGTACATTTCTACTTGTCAGACAAAAAGGCTCCATGTTCCTTCCTGATTCTTGATATTTCTTGATATTTCACACAATTCTATTGCCAAAAATACAATTTATGTTTTTAATCTGTGAAGGTTCTGTAGTGGAAGTTTAGACAGCACCTGCCATTCCTACGTCCACACATCTCAGTTTTTATGGTAGTATGAGTTACTGGTCTTACAGAGTGGATGAAAGAACCTGTGGAATAGCAAGCATCAAAAATCAATGGAAGCCACTGTTGTTATCCATATCTTTTTGTATATATTCATGTGCGAATACATATAGCATATATATTGTGTGTGTACCTACACAAACTTTGACCTACCATCAGCTGGAAAATATTTAAGACTTAAGAATAAATTTTAACAAACATATGTAGTTAAGGCATATTCCCAGGGAAGAAATGTAACTTGTGGATGAAATAGCTTAGGACTTTTTTCGTTTGATACTGAAACTGCTGATGCTCAGCTGAGGAAATGACAGTTCCTCAGGTCTTTTCCTCTGATGCATGCAGTGACGGTTTCCATTTCACAGCATTTATGAGGCCTGTCACTGGGGAACTGAGGAAATAAACAAAAAGGTAAAGTTCACTGCAAGTAGTGGCAATGGTTTTAACAACTTCAGGATCACGACACTACAGTGGCTTGTGTTATTCCAGGGGCTTTATCCACAGCTCACCAGAGAGGGGACCATTTCCACAGACCTCAGTGGGTTCTGCTTCAGACTTTTTCTAGGCTACGCTAATCAACCATTCCTTAGCCAAAATATGTTCCTAGTATCTGTAGGACTGTGCAGCAGAGTGTCTTCAGTTGCACACTGTGAAGGAAACAATTTCTTTCTGGGACTGCATCTGGGAAGCTACCTGCAGCTGTCCGTGTGCTTGCATCTGCTCACACAAAGATGTTGGTACAAAATTTCAACTCATCTCCAATCTGTGGCAGAAAGCCAAATATTTGTTGTGAACTCTATGGGAATGGCAAAGCAATAAGAGATACCTGTTCTATCTTGTGAGGACTTCTACAGAGCAACCATTTCTTTTTCTGTTAGAAACGTATACAGACTTCTAACAACAATGTATGCTTTGAATGCTCTGCCCATTACTTTTCTGCACAGGATAGATATTTGCTTCCCTACATAACATGCAGCACCGCAAAACTCATTAGGTAGCATGAAAGTATTACTGTTCAGTGTATGAAAAGATTTGTCCCTGGTGGAGCTAAGCTTAATGACACTGTCAGTAGCACAGTGCTGGCAATGAAGTATCTGCATGGGTAATTCATCCCAAATGGGAAGGCAAGGAGACATGAGGTTTTCATTTCAATTACTCCCTATCTGTTGGTGGAGGAAATGCTGACCCACCTGGGAGAGCAACTTGATTTTATTGCAGGACTGTGTCTATCTAAAGTCCTCTCCCAGAAGCCGGCCTGTGTATAAATGAGTCTTGTGCAGTGCTGCTTGCTCGGAAAGAGGATGAAGGAAGGAGCGGTTAATGGGGGCAGATACGAGCTGATCTGTGATGAGGTTACAGGGCAAGGTAACAGACCCTATTGACAAATCTTAACTCTGTTTTTATAGTAAAGGAAATCTTTCTTTCAGTGTGATCTTCCTGAAACAGGATTTAAGCTTCCTCTTTCCCCCCAGCGTTTGATCACTTGTGGAGACATTTCCAAATGCTTGAGTGTAATTGGAAAGACAGCCTGATGGGGCTCATTGCACATGCTTGGCAGGAATTGGGAGTGGGGGAGTTGCCTGGAAGAGAGAACCTATGAGAGTGGTTTCATCCACGAGCATGGGACAATGCTGGGGTTAGACGTAATTAATCCAAGCAGGGCTGTGTGTACTATTACCAATGCTGAATACTGAAGAAGTGTTCTTAGGAAGTTCTTAGGTTATGACATGTCCAGTTTGGGAAAGCAGGGGATGGCAGGGTGGTATGTTTTCATCAATTCTGGCAATCATCCAAGCCCAGCTGAAATCCTGTTTAATATCTGGAGCTGTTGGTAACTTTCAGAATGCCCACGAATTCCCAGAGGATGTTATAGAAACCCCCGACCTGTGAAATTTAAGCTCATTGTTATTACTTGCACTGCAATAGTGCCTTGAGGCTCTAATTTGCATGACATGCTCCTATACAGCATTTCAGCTGGAACTTATTGCCCTCTGTAGAATCGACGAGGTCACATTTTATGCTTTTAAATTACGAGTGGAACTTAATCAGCGATTTTTGATTGTCCTAGTGTTGAGAACACTGCTTCCTCCAGACCTTACCTTTCTGCGTGATCTTAGAGTGAATTTTCTAAATATGAGCAGGTTTAAAATATAATATGATTAATGAGTTCTTTTTCTGTGTTATCTTTTGGTTCCTAAGCAACACTTATTTCTACCAAATTAGTGATTTCTTGATGTTCTGTGACATAAAATATACAGGAGTTCTGCTGAATGCCTTAATCGATTTGTAGTGTTGTATACAGGTGTTAAGAATTCCAGACTTGGATCTAAATCAATCCAAAAGTTGTTAGATATCACTTACATGTACAGCTGCTGTAATTAATGTTGGAGTATTGGTGGTTTCATCCTAACTCCTGGTGGAAAAGGTGCCTGCATAAAAGAAAGCTCACGCAACCATTATTCACAACAAGTGATTTACTCAGCAACACCAGGCCAGATAAAAGAGTAATTTTGGAAATGACTTTTCTGTCCAGCTAGGCGTCCTTTCCCACCAGGCAATACATTAGGGTCCCACAAGGCCTCATATCTGCACGGCAACTTTAAAGAAGTTTATCCATGGCATATGTATCTCCAGTTATACTACGTATGTGTCCTACACAGTTGGTTGAATAATCATAAGAAAGGTAGGTAGCAGTGTGTCACCCTAGTGGAAGAACTGGCCAGAAAAGAAAACCCTTTATGTACACTGTATGTACACTAGTTCAAATGCTGCAAGTGATGACCAGGTCAGACACCCGTACCAGGTTGTAGGTTTGGTGCA
Source organism: Cygnus atratus (assembly GCF_013377495.2). NCBI lineage: Eukaryota > Metazoa > Chordata > Aves > Anseriformes > Anatidae > Cygnus > Cygnus atratus. Next base: position 2,365,186 of record NC_066365.1, read on the forward strand.
GATCAGATCGTGAAGGCATGTTCTCCAATTCAGGCCTTATACACGTTACTTCAGTGGTATTACAGAAGAGGTTTCAAGTGGCATTGCTGTTGTCCCAGCTACAGCATTTCCACGGATAGATGAAGAGGTTGTTTCTACTACAGAGCACTCCTGCTGCTTTCTAAGGAGCAACAGAACCCACTTTATAAAAATGTGAATAATAATCTGAAGAAATTCACACAAAACAGCATACATTTTCAAATCCACAATAACTAACATTTCTCTTGACATGTACTATGCTAGCGTATGCTTAGATAATTTACCAAACTTTCACAGAATGCTATTTTATTTAAATATCGAAGAGAGATCTGTAACGCATTTCCCCTTAAAAGCCATGATATTTTTTCTTCTATCATGTTCTGTCTCTTATGGTGTTTTTTGCATATACGTATAAGCAGACAGTGAATACAAATAGTTGCTTCATGGGTGGGGCAGCATCAAATTCAGAAAAGAAATAACATAGAGAAGTGTATGAGTGACACTGATTGACAACTGGAATAGTGCACCAGGCTTGTAATGGATACTCTAGTCTTTAAATTAAGTCTGAGCCCCTTTCTAAAGCATGCGCTTAGATGGTTGTAAGGGCATAAAGTCAGGAAAGTTCTGTAGTCTGTTACATGAGCTCCTATGTAGAAGATCATGGTGGGGTCTTCTAGCTTTAGAGTCTACAAATAACTTTGTTAAGTCAAACTATGCGTGCTTTGAAAATCCCACTGCTTAAACTCACGGTAAGCAAATATGAAAATTCTTACAGTATGTACTTGTATATATCCAAGGAGTATCACTAGAATGTACTATATCTCTTTTGCTATCAAATAAACAGTATTAATCGTGTATTCACATCTTAGCAATATAACAAGGGGATGTGTTCAGAAAAAAAAAATAATATTTTTTTTTTATTAGCAGGCTGTTTAATAGAACTTAGAATATGGAATGATTTCAGTATGAGGAGAGACTAAATAAACTTGGACTTTTCAATAGTCTTCTCTTCAAGACTGGAAAGTATCATTGTTTATTTATATAATCCTGAATCTTGTGGGAAAGATGTATACTGAACTGTCATTCATTCTTTCAAGCAATATAAGAAAAAGGGACGCTTTGCAGTCCAGCAGGCGGTGGTTTTAAAGTAAATAGAAGGGGATATTTCTCACAGTACATTAACCAAACCATGACACACATGCCAAGAGTGGCTGTAAGATCAAGTCTATGAGCAGGTTTGATGCAAAACTATATTATTTCCAATTTGGTCATTGGTTGTGATGCAACTTCTAGCTCAGGAAATCCCCAAACTGCTGATTGCTAGAACAAACCCGCTTCCTAGGCAAGAGACATTTCGTACTGACTCTGGGTAGAGGAGGAATATGCCAGATTCCTTGTTTTGTATTATATTTTGTATATATTATATTTTATATATATTTTGTATATTTTAGCTTCATTGTTTTTTCCAGTACATACAGAAGGAATGCAGTTAGCAGTTTTCTGATAGGACCGGTTAGTTCTGCTTTCAAATTTAGCCCTATTGTTCGCTGTGTGAATAGCTCCAATTGCTGAAATATGTAGGTGACATTTATGATTTATTTCCTAACGCTTTCCAACAGTACTGACATTCTAGCAGCTAATAATTCTGAACTAGAAACCAGATGAACTAAGTGGCCTGCTTAAAGCCACAGGAGTAAGGTGTTGGGGTATCTGTTTTCTGCTGTTGTTGGGTTTTCTATCTTTTTTTTTTTTTGAGGAAAAAAAAAAGGATATTAGCAACCCAAGAGCATTTTCCTGTAAAATCTATGATCTTTTTATGATTTCTGCATTGACTTTCCTCCCTAAATTTATAGTTAGTGATGTCAGTATAATGATGTTGAAATAAGTAAGCAAAATCCCAGAAAAAATGCATCAGTTGCCCATTTATCTTAATTTCATTCAGTGGCTTAACGCAGGCCCCCACAATCCTACTGAGACACAACTCTTTGGCAAGAATGTGGCGAGCTGATTGCTCTACCTACAGCTGATGAAAAGCGACGAGATAAGAAGTGACAAGAAAGTTAAGCACTGCACACAACTTCCTTGTTTTTTCTTACCAGCAATTTAATTATATCAAACAGAAGTGTCAATACTGAGCCAAAACCAAAACAAACAAATAGACCACAAAAAACAAAACAAAACAAAACAAAAGAAAACCTGCGGCTTAGGGAAAAAATCCGAAAAATCTGAATGAGAAGTATATTGTTGGTTTTAGCTCTCTACCTTTGTACACTGAACTGATGGTCAAAATGCCGGATAGATGTTTTCATTTGAGAAATCGCTGTGGCCCGTAATCAATCTTGTGTATCCCAAAGATAATATTCTGAAGGACTGCAAGACCTAGCGAGTTTAGATAACATTGTCCTGATGATCCATATGAATCCTAAGCTGGGACACTGCTGCCAGGAGCGAAAGAGGTGTTTGCTTGCTTGCTTGCTTGTGTTTTCTCCGCTTGTAACAACTCTATTAAAAGAATTGAGAATTGGATGAAAGGAAGCACTTGGTCAAGTATTGCTCATGCAAGTAGTACGTTGTAAGAGCAGAAGCCCAGAAACTGTTCTGTCATGCTTTGTTAGCATACTGAGGGGTTTTTTTTGCTTAATCTTCCATGCCATGTACATAAAATAAAAATACTTCAATACTATTGTTTAGAAGACATTTCCCCCATATATACTCACCCTACTATAAGTATGGAAACAGGTGTACTGATTTAAAAAATATACATATATATATATGCCAAATTGACTCTGAATTTTTTAGATTTGCATGGGAAACAAAGAACCAGTCTGCTGTTCTGCAGAGCAATTTGCCAGACCAAAAAGCCCATAAGAGCAACTGGAGTGTCAGTATTATGAAATAGGAAGGCAGGTGATTTCAGACTGGTGTGAAGCTGTGAGAGCTATGGTTATGAGAATGCAGGCCTAAAGAAAAGAAGAGTTATTATTGCTTTAAGCTTTTCAAAGTGGCATACTGTACATTCCAGGCAGGTATTACTGGTTGACAATACATTCTGTTAGCACAAAATGAATGTAAACAGAGGCAACTGCTTATGCTTTGGTCTGCTGTTTAATTTTGTTTTGTCAGTCAATTAATTTTCCAGTCTTACCCTCCTAGAATCAAGGAATTCAGCATGAATCAACCCAACTACTTTGGGCTTTTTTTTTTTCACAGTACAAAATGAGGCCCAGCACAACCCTGATAGTTCCAACTAGATCTTTAAAATCTAGTTTTCCACATTATTTTCTCACAGTCAGGGAGTGTGTGGGGGGGGAACACACCAAAAATTAAATGTATGAAATACAAACTTTCAAGCACACATATATGTAATACCAGTGTCTCAAGTTCCTTGCTCTGTCATATGGAGCTTCAGGATCTTCCAAGACATCTGTGTAACTGTTGTCAGACCTTGTCAGGCCACTAGGTAATGCTCTGCCGTGTCTGTTAATGACGACTGTCTTGGACACATTCGTGACAATTTAGTGCATGTTACCTTTCTTATGGTATTTTGAGAAGACCGCCCATTTCTCGGTATAAAACTGCACTCTGCAATCCCTTCCTGTGAAGTGTCCTTCTCATGAAATATTTATTTGCAGATCCTGAATCTCCTGCCATTCCTAGCTTTTTTGTTTGTCCCTGTGATTAGTTTTTAAGCATCCACACTTCTTCAGTGACACCAGAATAAGTTTCTAACAGTGTATGTTTCAGTTCGGGTCCAATTGTTTTAATTTTCCACTGAATAAGATGTCAGTGCTGGGCAATTTGTGTTGCACTGGGGCTTTTGTGAGATACAGCGCTATTATATTCAATCAGGTTTTTATTAGAAATGCTCTTTTGGGGTTTTGTAAGGCATAAGAAGGATAATTATGTAGGGATAGTGGGAGTGGTAAAGGCATAAGAGAAATAAAACTTAAACATGTGCATGTTTCACTCTAAGCCAACTTTTCCAGTAGGTGATCTGTAACCAAGAGCCGTCTATAAGTTTATGAGCTTTGCTTGAATATTAGCATTCAACTGACCAACCCCATCATTCTGCATCACTTATGAAACTTTAAAAGCATTATCTGTGAAATACAGTTTCCACTGCCATTTCCCTGCTCTAGTTGTGCTAAAAAATTGCAGCCTCTGACTTCACGTATTCTGACCATGGTGCACCTTCCCAGGCTTCAGCAATACAAAGCACAATGTGTTCCTTTCCTCGGATACCATTCCATTTGTGCATGCCCCTCCTGTGACTTTTTTGACTGGTTCATCAATTTGAGCTAACTGGGAAAGAGGGAAAGAACGCCTTAAGTTCTGTGAGTTTGGGGGGGCACCCAGGTACGGGAAGGAAGGAAAGTGGGGAGAGCCATTCCCACAGCAGCAGCTGGTGGACAAGCAATACTTGCACGCTGGTGTGTCAATCAGCGTGCACAAAATTCCAGGCTCACCACAGTAAATGCTGCCCCGTGGGTATATCAAAGACTGCGGAGATAAAGCTGGAGAAGAAAGAGAAAGGAAAAAGAAGAAACCAAAGACGAAAGGTTATACCAGCACTGTGCAAACAAAATGATCCGGTTGGTTCAATGAGCATCACTCTGCTTAGTACGAAAGAACACCAGAAGAAAACACACTGCAATAGCATGCACTTGGAAATCAGAAATTGCGACAAATATTGGCCAAATCGGACACTATTACAGTGACAGACTTATCTTTGATCTTTTTAACCTTTATCTTTGATAAATCTTTCCAATTGCCCTCCAGGTGAGAACAGGCCACTAGCTATAGGAAGCACTTAACATGTGTATGCACATATATTTGTTAAAACTATGTTGTAACCTCCCTTGTGGTTAGATACAGCTGGTCAAACTATGGGACCTGAAAATTTATTTTATTTGACCTGAAGCTTGTATTTTATATAGTAGTGAGTCATCCAAATGCAATTTCTAGTATTTAACAACTATTTAAAACATCCCAAGCCTTACAAGCACTTCATTAGCATTCTTCCTTCTGCAGCCCATGCACCATTCCAAGTTAAAAGCATCCCTCCCCCTTAAAGCTCGCCTTAGAAAGGGACAGTTTTTTTGCAGCTGTGCACCCATACCCTTGAAATCAGATACTTCACGCGAGGCCAAAGCAATACTTAGAATTATGTTTTGCTACAGTTGTATGCTTCTGACCAACCTGTATTTTTAGCTTTACTGTTGTCTGAAGAAAAAAAGAAAAAAAAAAGAAAAAAAAAAGGACTTTTTGTGAATGGCAGGCAGTTGGTAAAGTACTTGCAGCAGGTTATGCCATTACTCCCCATAAACTATAAAATATTTGATTTACAAAGAGGAAGATTTCTCTTCCACTGCAAAACTGTAGTTATTTTGAAAAGATCCTCCTATTTGAATTTTCTAGATTTATGTTGCCTAGTCCCAGTTCTCTTGTTCTGGCCTTTTTAATTGCTCAAATATTAAGACAAGTTTTAAACAAGACAGATGACCTTGTGTATAAAAACGCATGACCTGGGAACAAATGAGACTGCTCCTGCTGTAGTATTTGTGGCAAGGAAACCATATTGAAGACTACAGCTGCTCTCTGAGAAAGAGATTTTAAAAACAGCGGGCCAAAGCTTCAAAGCAGTAACATGCTGATGGCTATGGCCTTGAAATGTGCACTGTGACCTATTCAGATCATTTGCTCTTCAGAAACTCGCTAAAGCCAGAAAAATATCCACACCCCTCACTCGCTAACATCCAGACTAGCCTTTGAAAATAATCGAAATTATTAAAAGAGAGTTTAGGTCCACATTTGTATCTGAGACTAAGGGGGTGGGGCTTAACTGAGGACTGGCACTGTTGCAGCAGAAGCCCCTCAACACCGCTTACATCCAGTGGTAAACCGAAGGCTTTCCCTGTCCAAGGACACTTCCCATGGACTTCAGCACGATGATGACAGTATCCAAGGCCAAAGCAGAGACATGCCACATTAATCTTTCAAATATAGTCTCAGGAAGACTGAAGGAAGCCCCATGGCAGGTAACAGGCATTACCACAAAGCTCCAGAGGTGACAAAAGGCAAGTCGTGTTAGGGCCGTCGTGAAGAGAACACAGGCCAAAAAGCTAGAACACAAGAGAAGGACGCAGTCTGCTGGGAAGGGGGTTGTATCACAAGGAAAAGCCTCTGGATTTTTTTCTGGAGTAAAAAAGTAAAAAGTAAAAAAGTATTTTTCTTTTTCTGGAGTAAAAGGCCTGGAGCTAGAAGGTAATGATGTTTTGATGCAGCCAGTGCTCCAAGGCAGCCACAACTCTGCTACCAAAGCTGGCCCCTTCCCTACAGCCCCTCTGCAGATGAGAGAGAAGGGAAGGGGGATGTAGGGACAGCACAGTGACATGGCACTGGGGCAGCAGTCCCCTTGGGGCCAGGATCGGCGAGGGCTCCCCAAGGGATCCAGCAGGGCAGGATCTTGCCACCATGTCCTGTCGCATCACCCCAGCCAGGGAACAGGGCAGGCCAGGGACAACCTCGGGCCCAGGCGCCGCTGTGGGGATGGGGACAGCAGAGGGCAAGACGCTGGCCCGCAGGTGGGAGTCGGGAGCAGGTCCAGTGAGGGGAACTGGGGTCAGATATGGACCCAGGATGGCCAGACGGGCCAACAGCAGGGCCAGGGGATGAGATCAGGCCAGGATGTCTGCAGGCCCAGAGCAGCGGGCTTCATGGCCACACACAGCTGTGACAGACCACCAAACTGGGTCCGTAAAGCTCACTTGCTTTTTAGTCCTGAGGGGTGCCTGGGGTGGGACTCAGAAAAACATGCTCCTCCACTGCCTGTCCAAAATAAAGTATTTTGGGGCAGAAAAACTACATTTTGCTCTTGCAACCAAGAAGCCCTTGCTGTGAAAGGATGGTGTAAATGCATAAATGCAACAAATGCTGCTCCTCTGCAGACCAGGCTTCATAACTGGTAAGAAAATGTAACTACCAAGCAGTGGTGCATAGCCCCTTCCAGCTGAGAGGCCCTGCATCATCTCTAATGTCTTTGAGAACTGTGTGACACTTTTCCGTGAGGACTTTTCCTGGCATCTGCCACTAAACTATCCCTTTTCCTAAAGAAGTACTCCAGGCAACGTATCATCTGGTTGGTGTTTCCAGAAGCAGTTGTTTCAGTAGGACTGTACGAATTTAAAGAGTTTGGTTCTGTTTCATTTGGTATAACGAGCCCTACGTAACTAGGAAATAGGGATCTCCAGGAAGGCAACTACCAGCTCTCAAGTGTTGTTGTTTCAGTCATTACGGGGACTGCTGTGAGAGGTATATCTAAGGTCAGGTCCTAAATTTCCAGAGAAACTTCATTGGGATCAGCTGAGTAACTGCACATTTACATCGCTGAAGGCAGCTGAGATCAGAATCTGGACCTCTGCCTATGAAATGCGGCAGGGAATTGAGGAAAATCTGTGTTAAATATAGACAAAGTTAACAGCAAAGTTCTGGTTATGTCATCATAAACCAGGGAGTGAGCCACGGTGGAATCTGATAATTCACAAGTAGCACATCTGTGAATTAATTATGAGGTTCCACCAATGAAGGCAAAGGGAATGATCTAAGTGCCGTGATTCACCAAGTTTTTACTCGTGTTTATAATATGCTGTTTCCAGCGATGAGCCCTGGCAAAAGCACAGCATCCACCTGGGAAGCAGCACGCAGTGAAGTCTTGCTTTTCTCCTTTTATCTTAGCCAGGTATGCTGAGGACGTGGTGTACAAAAAAAATGAATTATCAGGAAAAAACAGGGTAAAAGGAAATGCATGGTTACAGTTCCTGCTCTGGCAAATAGGAGGAATATTATCTGCGTGTAGGCCAAAGTCTGCTTTGCTCTTACTATAGTTGTAGTTGTTAAGCTAAAAATAACAGTTCAGAAAGCTGTTCTTTAAACAGACAAAGTTTTCTGGCCTCAGGCATAACCAGGAAGAGCAGTGGAATGCACATCCTGAACTGCAGCCTGTCTTGTTACTGACAGCTTTGGCTGGAAGGTAAGAAGAAACATGTAGCCTCCGACAGGTAAGGATTACTCTTCTAAGGTTGAACCAAGCATTCAAAGAGCAGTTAGAACATTATCTAAATAGAAGCGTCAGCACTTGGATCTATTTTTTCCTACAAACTGTCCTCCCAAGACCGGATTTGCCATTATTCCTGCGTCTCTTGAGCTCTGAGCGAGATTCCCTCTGAGGATGTGTTTGGGCCTGAGGACTGAGGGATCGCATCCTTCAGGCTCGGCGTGCTGCTCTCACTGGAGCAACGTGCTGGCCGCCTCTTGTACCAGCTGGCAAACAGGGCTAGGTATGGCAGGGAAAGAGAATACAACGTGGCTTATCTTCTCTTCTGGACAACATCTTTATCTGCGTTGTCCAAGGCATATCTCATTTTAAGACAGACTTTTTTCATTTCCCAAAAAACTCTTAGGTGCCCTGTTCCCTGCATGTGACCTGGTCCTACAGCGAGCAGCTCCGTAGCATGGAGAGAGAGGAGGGAAAGGAGGGGAGCTGTGACTCACAGATGTCCCTCTGAGTCACAGCCCCACGGGGACATTACGCAGAGCCCACACCCGGACTAATCCTTTGCTGTCCCCACTAGTGCCACCTCCACTCTCTGTCGTGATTGCCTTTGAAGGAACAGTCTCCTTTAATTTTCAGCTGCAGTTAACTTTATAAAGCCGCTATCTTCTTTGGCTTATACTTGTATGTCAAATATATATGGCTTGGAAAGGTTAGATGGCAGCCTGATCTGAAAGAAGCAGAAAAGAGCATGCTTAACAGCCCCAACCTTGACTGAAGATAACGGCAGACGAGCCTTCAGCTAAAGTCATCCTCCCTGTGCATGTTCAATTGAGTTAATTTTATGGTCTCAATACACACAGAGACTGCATAACAAGTGCTAAAAATATATCATTTCCTAATGGTATAATAAATTCAATTTTAACTGCTGTATATTTGGATTAATGTATTCACTGCGCTCAAGTTTAACTATCTATGAAGCTTCTGTATTTTTCCCTAAGGGAAAAACACTTCCTACAGCTTTCACAACTTGCCTGTTCCTTTCACTGAGCATCCTGAATGGGCTGTATAAACCACGCTTGCAGCTCCTGAGTGTCTACAAATATTTTCTTAAGTGGAATATTAATAGCACATTATCTTCCAAGGCCTCTTTACTTCAAGGTCAGTGGAGTATTTTGCTGGCATAACCCCGCTTTTGTTTTTGCAAAAGGAGGGGGTGAGTTGTCAGGCTGGTAAAGAAAAGAAGGCCGAGCTTAGGGATGTCTGACGGAGGTTGTCCTCGCATGTTTTCATCTGCACTTGGGTGATGACTAACAGGGTTTGGTATGGCTAACAGGCACTGCCATAAGGCAGTCTTCTCATACGCGTATCTTTAGGGAGATAAACTCTGTTGCGTCTGCATAATGATCTTTTTTTTTTTTTTTCTTACCATAGAAGCAATCTGAATTCCAAACTCTTTTATTTGCTTCTGTAGTTCTGCCCACTGATGCTCACCTGGTCAGGAGTGGTCCTCTTTAGCCAGCCGCCTGCCAGTCTTTTATTTTGGATGCGTCAGAAATGTTTGATTCTATGAGGAAATCGTATATGGATAGTTACAAATAATTATATGGATGGCATAATGTATGGATTGTATAATATCTTGTTAATAAGTGTGCTGTGATATCTAGTGTTTAATAATTTTAAAAGCACAGAAATTAAAAATTAACACAAAGTATCTTTAATTAAGAGAAAATATGAACACTTTTTATCAGATATTTAGTGTGATGCTCATACGTCTATCAGCATCCATGGCGCTATTATGGCTTTTATAAAGAGGACGTTGTATTTTGTTTGCCATTTGGCAGTGGACCGGTTAAAGTCAAAACAGCATTGCTAATCCAATTTGCGTTTTACCATTTATAGTTTTAGGTTTCTATATGCATTCTTTTGGTCTTGCATATGTGGGGAAAAGCAGGAGTTTAAAAAAAAATGAATAGAGAATTTTTTTAAAGGGAATTTCCTTGGAGTATATTGAAGGTTTTAAGCTTTCTTCAGTTTAAGGTTTTGGGGGCTATTTTTTTGGAGCTTGAGTTAACATGCTGTAAAGTTAGTTTGATTTCAGAAGAAAGCATTCCACCTCAGGACTTAAACTTGGTAGGCTTTACAATGCAGATGTAGATTTATCAGTACCCCTTCCCAGTGTAGACAAGACCTTGAACAGCACATTAAGATCACCACTTTTACTTCCACGTTCTCCCTGCTGCAGAGTTGTCGAGTGCGGCAGGATGCTCAGTTCCTTCTGAATAACTCTTTTGCACCAGGAATTTTAGAGTGGGGACATTTCCGTTCACATTAGGTTGCACAAAACTGGTTAGATTCACCCCCAATTAGAGTTCCCTTAAGACAGACTTCTTTTTTCTCTCCAGAACAAGGGCAACAAGTGCAGTTATGAACTGCACTTCATTTGTGGAGACATCTAGGCAAGCAAAATCCAGACACTTGCATTAGACGATGTTATTAAAGGTAATTAAAGAATATACACCAACATTCGACACCTCATTACAATGTCATGCTGCCCCTTAGGATATGGTAATGCTGATTTAGGTATTCTTCATTTGAGAAGCTATTTCAGCTGTTGCCCAAGAGAGCACCGCGCTCATATTCCAAAGTATGAGTTTTGGGATGCTCCTGTGCTCTGCAGAAGACTGTTCGAGGAGACATTGCTTTGAGCTGTGGGGAGCAGAGTGAACTTTTAAGAGCATACCAAACTTTCCCTGCCAGAATCCGTCAGTTTTGAGAAATGAAAGGTGGAAGCGTTTCTCTGGGAGGAAGAGCAGCCAGCTCGTGTGCCAGCAGGGACGAGCCGGAGCTCCTCAGATGCAGCAGTGACAGGCTTTGGTCTAAGTGGCTGCTTAAGAGTTAAAGCTTCATAAAATCTAGTTTGAGTAAAAGTTGTTCCTGTCACGATGACTCATGTTAGACAGGTCAGACCTGCACATTTACTTCAGTTTAGCGTAATCATGCATGAATGTAGTTTCTGCTTGCTTCAGTGTCTTTCGGGACTAGGGTGAAGTTGTATTTTGCAACTGAAGCACATTCATACCTCAACTCAAATTAAAAAAAAAAAAAAAAAAACCACGATAGCACTTTGAGAAGGCACATTCCTCGCATTTGCCACAGCCTTACCAGAACTGGAGGGCTTGGGATTTGGGACCGGTTTGCGGCTGAAAACAAACCCGGTACCTTCATACCTGCCAGATGTTTGTGGCGATTTCAGAAACGCTTTAAAGAATTTTTTTTTTGGGGGGGGGGGGGGGGGGGGGGGGCGCAAAGCGTTAGCTTTGGGAAGCAGCAGGGGGCTGGGGGCCGATGGCGGCGGCGGGGAGAGGGGATAAGGAAGGAGGGGAGGCAGGACGAAGCCGCCGAGGGGGCCGGCCGGGGGAAGGCCGGGCAGGCGATGGGACTGCGGGGGGGACCAGGGGAGAGGCGGGCAGGGGAGGGAACGGCCCGGCAGCGCCGGAGGGGGCGGGCGGAGGGCGCCGTGAGGCCGCGGGGCCCGGCCCGGCCCGGCCCGGCTCGGCTCGGCCCGACATGGGCACCGGCACGGGGCCGGAGGCGGGCCGAGGGTGCTGTGACCCCCGGCGCGGCCCTGCCCACCCGGCCGCCACCGGCAGCGGGCAGGGCGGCCGGACTTGGCGAAGTTGGCGGCAGCCGCGCTGAGCCCGGCTCCCCTTCGCTCCCCCGCCTCGGAGAGAGGCTGCTGTTTTTTTTTTTTTTTCTGATTTTTTTTATTATTATTTTTCGCTTCCGTCTCTCGCTCTTGCTTCAGCCAAGGTGAATGGCCCGCGGTGGGCGCGGCTGTGGCGGGCGGCTGTGCAGCGGGAAGATGCTGGCCGTGGGGGTGCTGGCCGGGCTGTCGGTGCTCAGCCTGCTCACCTACGGCTACCTGGCCTGGGACAGCCTCGGACTCGGCCCCGGAGGGACGGAGGCAGCGGGGAGCCGGCCGGGAGAGGAGCCGGGGGCCGGAGCCCCCAGCTCGCAGCCCCACATCGTCTTCATCCTGGCTGACGATCAGGGATTCAGAGACGTAGGTTACCACGGATCCGAGATCAGGACGCCCACTCTGGACAAGCTAGCTGCCGAAGGGGTTAAGCTGGAGAACTATTATGTTCAGCCTATGTGCACACCGTCCAGAAGCCAATTTATCACTGGAAAGTAAGTTTACTACTTCGTCATTCAGCTCACCAGCTCAAATGCCAGCCCTCGTGAACAGAGCACTGGGGTCACACCCGGTCAGGTACTCCTCTGTTTTACCCCGTAGACAGAAAGGTGCCTTCCCGATTCACTTAAAAACCTCCAGCAAAACGGACTTTCTAATGTGTTTGAAGTAGCGAAATAGAAACTTGCACTCTGCGAGCCAATAAGAGTTCAGCACTGTGAGCTACCCCTGCAGAGTGTTATAGGACATTTACATTTACTGCATTGCTAACATACGTGCTTGTTGTCAAGTAATGTTGCTCTTACCGGGAAGTGATCGTCTTGGGCTTTTCTGTGCGATTCCAGCGTGACTTACAGGAGGAGTCCATGTTAGGGAAAGCGTTACGCTTTCTCCTGCACATCGCAGCCTGCACGCTGGGTCACTGGGCATGCTGAACCTTGCCTTAACACGAGTTTCCTTTTGGGGGTTTTATTGAATTCATGGGATGGTTCCTCTGCCCCTCAGGTGTGGATGAGGGCAGGAAATCCAAATTCTTCCTTGGGGTCCTCTGAGCTGCCCTATCACTCTTGTCATGATGCGGTTGCCGCTTTGCAGACAATTAGAAACTTTTCTCTTAAGCCACTGAATTAGATGCCTCACTAAAGTGGTAAAAGCAGCAGGTGGGTATTGTGTGTTTTGCCGTCTCAGGTAAATTGTGTGTTACTGTGATCTGTTAAGTAGACAACCAGTTATCTAACCTAAGGGACTTTTTACATGTGGACATTAATCAGAATTAAGGAGGGGGGACAACGACATGCATTTGAGCTGTAGGAATGGTTCCCAAATAACTCCAAATGTGGACACGTTTGCTCTGGAAGAAGAATGCCTTGTTTCTGTTCAGCCTAACTCACTCTGACAGGAACAGGGAACTCTTAAAAGAACAAAAACAAAATGAGAGGAAAAAAGTTATTTAGTTTATTTTCTCATTTCTTTAAATATAAACAGGAACAAAGCAATGTTAATACTGCTGGTAACAGAAACACATGTTTAAATAAAACAAGCAACTGGCCTGGTGTCTTGCATCTCCATATGGTAGAGCTGGAGATAATTCCTGGTCTCGGTCTAGTTCCCAGACTTGCTGAACCAGGGAGATTTGCACTGAGGGCTGACACGTTATCTAGAGCAAGACTTCCATGCTTTTGTTTTTTACCCCCATTACGTGGACTGTACCTTAGAAGAGAAGTTATTCTGAGACACCTATTCGCTCATTCACAAGAACATACTTGCCCTGCAGCAACTAAAATAACGTCTTATGGGGGAAATTAATGTCAGGATACTGTTTAATGCATCTTGGTTGTCTTTAAAGCCATGCAGCAGTTGGGAGCGAGGACCAGCGCCAGCAGCATGTAGTCAGCCAGCTTTCTGAGGACCGCGGTTTGGGAACCAGTGCGTTAGGAAGGGAATGTCATGCTGCACAACAATGACTCACTCGGCGGTCAGAGGAATGGGACGACCGGGTTCCAGGGCAGCCAGGGTACTGTGTTGGCTCTTGGAGGCTGCAGAGGTTGTCTAAGGGCTAAAAAGAATAAAAGCAGAGTATGGAATAACAGTAATTCAGTATAATTATTTTAATCCTTCATTAAATAGAATTTAGTGTGTAAATATATGCTAACAGTCGGTAGGAACCGGTCTCTTTTCATCAGCTCATCAGGCGGAAATAATTCTGAAAATCTGCCTGCTTTGGTTTTGGAACCTTTTATAGGAAAAAAGAAATTTGCTTATACTTCATTTTTATTTTCTTCGTCTGCTGATCTGAAACCCTGAGAACACTTTTTTTCATCTTGTTCTACTTTGTGGAAAAAGGAGCAGCGGAGAGAAAGGACAGCCTTGCACGACTGAGAAATAAGGGAGGAAATGGTGAGGGGTTAATAGGTTTGGGCAGAGCATTAACAAGGCAGGTCCAGAAGGATGCTGTTATCTCTTCTTGCTGAAGATAAATGCTGGTGATAGCGACTCTGAATGCTTTCTTAGTAGAGGTACCTTAATTAAAATGCCAGGACCCAGAAATTTGTAATCCAGGAGAAGTGCTGTTATTTCTTAAATTCCAGAATGTTAGTTCAAGGCTGAAGTCCACTGGAGGCCCACCTGGATGCTGTAGGCCTCCCAATACACATACGGTGCCTGGTGTGTTCCAAACGTTACCCGACTGATCTGTAAAAAACAGAGGGACTTGTGTAAACCGGAGCCATTGGGGAGCACTGACGCACCTTGCTAAGTGGAAGTTAGACATCAGGCAAAGAGACTTTGAGTGCTCCAAATTCTTTGTAGGTCTCCATCAGTCCCTCTAAGGCTTTTGCTAGTAAAGAGACCCTTCTTCTGGTAGCTTTGCTAAGCTAGTGAGCAAGCATGGGAAGAAGGTTAAAGAAGCAGAGTTAGCTCTTTCTTTATTTTTTCCTTTCGTGCCATAGCACAGCACCGCAGCTGGAGAGTCTGTTGTGCTGCCCATTTCTGCTCCTCTCTGTTTCCTCATATCCAGGGCTTGAGGCCTTGGCCTAATTTAATTTCTTGCTTCCCACCAGTATCCCTCCCCCCATCAAAAGCTTTTAGGCTATCAGCAGGACTAACTTGCACAGCTTTTTATTTTGGGCTGTATTTAGGGGCATGGGGAGGGGGTTGCAGCTGAGCCGTGTCTTGGGAGCAGAGAAGAAAGGTGCAAGCCAGTGGGCCAAGTGCCACGTGTGATGTGCTCTCCCAGCAGGCTGTGCTGGGGCCAAGGCAGGGAGGTGAGGGAGGGAGGCTCTCGGGATGCAGCTCAGCCCTTGCTCGGCAGCTGCAGCATGACCTGGGCGAGAGGCTGCTCCGGCATGCGCTTCTCCTTGTCCCTGAGCCCTGCTGCTGGCTCGAGAATTTGGTGACCAGTGCATCCTGAGCACTTCTCGTTGTTGTCGCTTGGTGCTGGTGTGAGCAGGGCAGTGGGCTGCGTATGCTCCAGATGTTATTGACCAGCTGATAAACTGAAGGCAAGTCTGGCTTTGTTTTCCTCTCAAAGGCTGTGAGTGAACATAAGTCCTCCAGACCAGTTCAGTTACATGATACAGTATTCTTTTTTGTTTGCTCCTCAAAAGTAATAGACATGACTCAATAAAGACAGTAATTCCAGCAGAATATCTCAGGATGCCTAGCTTTAAACTAGTGCTGAGATGCACTGAGTGCGCTGAGTTAGGCATGAACAAATCTGTGTGTGTGTGCGCGCGTACATCAGCTCTGATGGAGTATCAGTATGATCCACAGGGACAGGAGTCAGGTACAGAAGACAGCTAAACTAAAAGACTTCTTATTAACTCATCCTTGTCTTTCAAAAGAAATGAAAAAGAAATGCATGTCCATTAATATTATTTATTGGAATTTACATAGAAGAACACAAAAGGTAATGACTCAGACTTCGAGTCTACCAAGCTCAGTTCCAGTTCACAAGTGGCCACAGTTGGATGGGAGCAAAAAGGTGCAAGAATGCACAAGGATATTTGGTCTGTGCCCAGCAGTCTGCTGGTGAAGCACGTCTTGAGTTAGCTGCTGTATCTCTGTGCTTAATGGCCTTGGTGACTTTTCACTGCTGTAGTCTATGTTTGGCCATAGAGTTTAAGGTGATCTTGATTTATTGAGCACTAAAGGATTATATAACATAGAAAGAAAATTTAAGAAAATTTAAGATTATGAGTGAAGTTTTTTGTATGCATGTGTGTTAGGGAGTTGACTGAGATGAGATAGAAAGCATAAGATCAATCTGTTATGATCGGATGTGGTATTGCTTATTTAGATAATTTGTAAAGTTATATTATCATGAACAGTCATCTCCTTTTTAAATGAAAGATTACTAAAACTTAGTCAGTGTGGACAGTTTCCCAGAGCTTTTAAAGAAATTTTGAAAGATTATAACCAAAAGGAGAAGTTCTCTTTTGAGTAGGTGAGACAAAAAGGCCATAAGCTTAGGTGAACATCTGTTGAGGTAGCTGACCCAGTTCTATGGAGGGTATTATACAATGTAGTTGTATTCATGGAATGATACTTAATTTAGCAAAGGAATTTGAAAAACAAGACAGATGAGAAAAGAAGGAATCTAGTCATAATATGCCATACGTTATTTTTTTAGCATTATATAGGCAGCAGACAACTACTTTGTCTTCTAGGTCCCTGGTTTTCTGGTGACCATCAGGCTTGTAACCTTAGGACCATTATATGCACTGGAATCCTTTTGGGCCACAGGAAGGCTCCTGACATACCCAAGAGCAGGGATCTGTGTTGTTAGAAACTGATGCACAGCCAGGGTTACAGATCACTAAGGAATCTTAACTCCCTTTTACTCCCTTCCATGGGTATTTATGAATCATGGAAGCCCTACGCTAGTTTCAAGAATGAGCTCTGCAGGATGGATGGAATGTGGGGTTGGAAGATGTTGAGATCTGTGGAAGGTCTGGAGAAATAAATCCTTTTTCCCCTTGGGATAAAGTGAAATATTGAGAATTTGCACATCCAAAGCCAACACAAATAGATTGTAATAATTTTATATAAGTTAGAGAACTATATGAATATTACACATTTATAAATATATATAGTTTGTTAGTATGCGTACTCTTGTAGGCATGCCTGTGTAGCTATACGTAGTTCACCATTGAAAAGGACAATGTCTCTGCAAACTAAGAGTTATTTTGACAGACAGAAATAGAATAGAGGAAAGTTTAAAACGTTTTGAATCAAAAGCAGTACAGCGGACTTGCAGCAGACAGAAATACTGTGTCCTGAGGGTTCAGCTTTTTGGTAAGCCTTCTCTTCCCTTGCCTCCTGGGTGCACAGGGGTCTTCTCAGCTGTTTGGTTGCTCTGAGAAAGATCCCATACAATGATGGGTGACTGGGAAGTTCTCTTCTGTGCTCAGAGGTGAAATGGAGGGTCTCAGAGACCTGCATTCTGTCCCCTTTGGTGCCCTCTGTAAACCCTAAACCAGCAGGGCATTGCTGACTTGTCAAGCAGAGGAAGGACCAGGTACTTCCATCCTTGGGCCCATGGCCATGGCACAGTGGCGTGGTCCCATCCCAGAGTTCCTGGTCGTTTCTACCTCCTGTGCTGTCTAGGGGGAGCCTGGCAGCAGCCCACTGTGGAAGCTGGTCCCTCTAGTGGCCCACCACCTCTCCTCCAGAGAAGGCCAAGGCCTCTTATGGTGGGGAAGGAGAAGGGCTCTCTGACACTTGCAGGCCTCCCTCCCTGACGCCTTCCCTCCACCTCCCAACGCATACATTTAGCTGATGATCTGGTTGTGCAGAGAGAAATCTAATGTTATAAGCACATTCAGAAGAAGTTTGTTGTTCTAGAGGAAAAAATACTGGGAGTAGTACTTTGTAGCTAACAAGGTATGAAGGATTGCAGTCCTTAGGACCAGTCCTAAGCATCAAGAGATGGCCTGATACTGAGTCTTCTCTGAAGTAAGGAGATTTGGCAGTCTTTGGTCCTCGGTTTAATTATGATTAGTGTTTTCATTAGGAACCTAGATGATAAAATAAAATATGCTGATTAAATATGCAGCTAAGAAGGAAATGCCAACATTAAGAGACTGCAATAATACTGAAAATCATCTTGACAAATTAGAGAAATAATCTGAAAAAAAAAGTGGAATTAAATTCAGGAGTGATAAATGGAAGATGCTGTGTTGGAGCAGGAGTAATAACTTCAAAAGCAGAGGATGGTCAACAACTGTGCTGATAGCGGTACTTTAGAAGAGTAGTTGGGATTATGCGGAATCATGCACTGAATATAAAGTCAGCAATGTTGTGCGGTTACAAAAAAGGCAGGCATCATATCAGTTTGTATAAACAGGGGAGTCTGGTGGATCTGTGAAGCAGCCCTTCTGCTCCATAGCTTGTGCCCAAACTTGGGCATTGCTCTCCTAGAGCAGTGTGCGTAATTGGATTGAGGCCATGGATGGGTGATCAGATATATCAAAAAGATAACTGTGGAGAAAAGATCAGAAGTGGAGTTGTTTAGTCTAAAGAAGGGAAGAAAGAGAAGGGATGGGATAAGTCTTCAGTGATTTAAGATCAAGACTTGAAGGCAAAGAGAAAGGGGATAATGTGTTTTCAGTGTCATGGTGGATGGTACAAGAAATAAGGGGCTTTCCTGAGGAAGAAAAAAAATTCAGGTCAGATAATAGGGGAAACTTTCAAATGGTAATGATTGTGAAACCCTGAATAGCTTGCTTTGGGAAATTGCTGAGTTTCTTCATTGGCATTCATAAAGAACAGACAAGACAAATATGTCAGGAATGACATAATGTAGTTGAATTTGTCTTGAGGAAAGGGTTGAACTGGAAGGCTTCTCTTCCAGCTCATATTCTTCTGTGGCTCCTTTGAAGAACATATTAAATACAGAAGGCGTTCTGAAGGAGAGTGTTCATAAAATACTTTTAAACATTTACACTACAATTATTTCAGTGTTTGTTCTGAGAGAAAGTAGTCTTTGTGAAAGTTTTGGTTCATTTTTCTCCCAGAAATTCCTTTTTTTTCCTATTCTCTTTTTCTCTGAAAATTTTCAAGATTTTTTCCCCCTAGGCCTTCATAACTCTCTCGGTATGCAGTTACTTATTTCTGCTAACTTCTTACAGGACAATTTGTGGGACTGCTGCCAAAGATGTTGAGGTATCTTTTTCCATGTTCTTGTTACACATCTTGCACTTGGGATGACATTGTCCATATATATGCAGCATACACAGAGACTGAATAAATAATTAAATGTGAGGACTTCCTTTTCTTGTTTCATTCCCCCTCTGTGCTCTCCTGAGATATTTCTGCAGAAAATTAGATCCAGATAGTGAAATGCTCTGTAGTCTGAAACTGTAAGTTAAACTATAAGCCTGTTCATATCAGTTTAATTACTAATGTGCTATAAAAAGGAACATATGGAGGAAAGAGTTGGAAAGGAAACTACTTACAAACAGTAAAGATAAAAAAAAATAACATGGAGGGAGTAACAAAGTTTAGTACAGGTTGTGATAACTTCACCTTGCATCACTTTCTGGCAACATCTCTTACATTTCTTTTTGGAGTAATGCTTGCTAGTTTTGGTCCGCTGTGTATAAGACAAACACAGTGTTCATTATCTGACGTGTATCATTAACTAGATAATGGCAATAGAGCAACATTTTTCATTGTCCAATATGTGCATAGTGCAGTAAGTTAAAGAAACATAGTTGGAAATAAATCTACAAAACCTTTGATTGTCAGTTAGCAGAACTCTGAGAAGGATGAATTGAAATTTTAACCTTTTTTTTTTACTGGAAAAAAGAAATATTGAAAGGAAAATTTAGGCTTACAATAATTAGGGATTTTTGCTCATTCAGCGTTGTTCCTGATAGTTTGTTTTGTAATTGATGGTGCATATTGTTGCCGTTAATAATAAGTTGATTGAATGGCAGTGGTGGACTGCTGTTATATCAGCTCTCACTTCTGAATGTTACATTTCCTTTATGAGACTGGTTAAATAAATCAAGACGGGAAACTGAGCTGGATTTCTTGGAATAAAGCTGCGTCATAAAAAAATGGGTTTACTTTTCATGTTAAAGGGTTTAGACTTCATCATAATACCCAAATAATATTTCCAAGACTGCCACTACCAGGTGGGACTGAAAATTTCAACAAATTAAATTCCAATTTTTAATTAAAATGCTTTCTGTTTGATAGAAAGCTTTGTCAGATTTATGAGCTAAAGAAGAGAAATATCTGCCTACTTTTTGTATTTGTGACACTTTCCTGGTGGTAATGTCAGACCCAGCGGGTTGCTTTTGTAATTGTGTGCATCTTAGTTCTGGTTTTGAGTTTTTCTGCACTTCTGGATTTTAATCAATTTTATATTTCATTTGTTGTATCAGAGCCTTTGAACACATTAAAACAATATTGTTTTAAGGTAGTGGAGATATTTAATCTTATAAAATGTTTGATCATTTCTGACTCTTTCAAATGTGCGCCTAATTTTTGTTCTCATGATACATCTATCAAAGCAGTCCTCATAAAACTGAGCACATTCTTGTAGCAATATCTCATACCCTTAGAGTAATATTTCATTAATATGTGCACAAGCACATAAAATACATACAGAAATGCAATCAATGAAAAATATAAACATTTGTTTTGTGTTACCACATGTCAAGGAAGATGAGTAGTTGAAAACTAAGCCATCAGATTTATGGAACTTGTGGTTACCTTTTGAATTCTTTTTTTTTCCATTTGACAAATTAATATAGTAATCTAGTTCATACTTCGGGGAGTTGATTTTTTTTTTCATGTGCTGTAGCAATTGGTGTGAATTCATTTTTATATGAGAAGTTTATAATTTGTTGTGGAATCGGGTAATTTCCAGAAGAAGCTAAAATATGATGTTTCATAATGGATACAGCTTGACCCAGGCAATTGGCTCTTAATTGCTTGATACATCACACTGCTTTTTCCATCTTTTACTCCAGACCAGTACAGTTTCTTGTGGTGTGGGTAGGTAGCACTTCTCATTAACTTCTCATTGTAATTCTGTGAGACTTGCCAATGCTCCCCTGTAGTTTTTGCCTCGATTTGTATTGCTCCATAGTCAGGTTTTCTGCCATGGGGTGAGTTTGCTTAGTTTTAGAATGCATGTTTAAGAAGGAATGAGGTAATTTCACCAACCTTACATTATTAGATTAATATAAATAGTACAAGATAAATATTGTGACTGTAGGAGATCCTGTGTGGGATGTGTTTATTTTTTCTGTCAGTAGTCTTTTTATAATGGCTACCCAATTTATTAGTTTTCGTACTGGAAACCCAGAAGATCTATTTGGTGACCTCATCTTGTCTCTGTAAATCTAAATTGGTAGACTGAAATGCAATTTGAACAGTTAAGAAAGAAATCAAGATAACACTAATGGTTAACAAAGTTGAAATATTAATATAGAAGATGTTTTAACCATTGAGGTTTGACTAAAATGGCTTTTGACTTTTTGTGGTCTGTGATGAAGTAGAAAAGTTTTAAAGAGGGAACTTTATTGTACCTGCTGGCGCATAATAAGAAATAAGTGAAAAATGTTTCATGATTCCAGTTCAACTGCACTTGTAACACGTTAATGAACTGTGTCAGCTATCACCTGCGCGTTGACTCAGGCTGTTGTCACCACGCTATCAAGCACTAGGTTGGGGGGGAAAAAAAAAAAGCACTGCTAGAGTTAGTAAACAAATCTGGGATAATTAAATGCTTTTTAATATGAGATTGTGTTCCCAAATGCATATATGAAGAGACTGTATTAGATAATAAGCATGAAAGTAGACGTTACTAATATCAACAGTGTGCTGTAGCCAAACCTGTGTCTAATTTTTCTTGCACTTGAACACCTGATTAAATAAGACTTCCTTCCGTGCATGGCATCATTCTCACTGCTGTGGCATGTGAAATTTGTAGGTGGTTGCTCATGATCCACAGATCAAGTGCATCTCACACCTGCATAGGGCTGTCAAAGGAAGCGGGGAGGCTGCTGAGCTGATGGCACCAGCAAGTGTGGCCTGGGGGGTCCTTGCCTGCAGAGGAGGGGGAAATGGGAGAAAGTGCCCAGAGTTCATCACAGTTGTCATCTGAGGCACCGAAAGTGCATTCCCACCCCACATGGTGGAGGAAAAAGCAACGCAGTACCTGCTTTAAAAGGCATTAGTAAGTAAGAGAAATGTATTTGGTTGTTAAGATTTACAAGGTAAATGTAGAAGTGTTCATTCCAATATGTGGAAGCTTTAAAAGACATTAAAAGCAGTACAAAAGAAGGTCCCACAAATCTTAACTTGCTTAAAGTCACAAACCTCCGCAGATACCAGAGAATCAGAGCCAAACTCCCTTCTGCCTTGGTTTGCTTATGGCACTATGTGAAAGACAGTCTTTGCAATGCATCTTGTTAGGTTATCAGTTTCCAGCTTCTTTTGTACACATTGCATGTTCGGATTATCATTTTGTGCAGAGATGAAGATGGTAAGATACTTCAAAATGTGATTAATTAATGCCATCAGGTTCTGTTCCTCAAGTATTAGTTGCATTATGGCACAGTGTGATGGCATGTGCGCAGTTTTCATGGTGCTTAGTGGAAAATAGAAATTTTTCATTTTCAAACATACAAATACTGAAAAGAATCAACATACTTCTTCTAATATTTAAAAATACTTGATGTTTCATACTAAAGTTTGGGTGGAGCAAATGACATCCACAAGTTACTTCCAATCTAAAGGATTTTATGGCTCTGATATATCACAGCAAACATCCCCTGGGGGTAGTGTGGAGGGAGAGAAAGAAAAAGGACCTACTTCAGTGTTACTTCTACCTTTATAGAAGTGCTCCTGGTGAAAAAAAAAATTGTCTGGAGTGTTTGATCTGTGGCTCTCATAACCAGCCTGAGCCCTCTCTGTCCTGAGTCAGCATTATCATAGCCCTGTTAAAGTCTTGTTTAAGAACACAGCATACTGGTAAGGATATAATAGCACTAAATTTAGCATTATATCTGAAAGTCTGAACAGTTGCCCGTACTTTTACCAGACCTATGCAGGAAGTATATACATTATAAAACCCAGAGAGGCTTGCATGTGTCGGGTATATACTTCATTGGAGCTGCTTCACAATTTGTAAGATTTATTTCTGTCATCTTTCTTCTTAACCTTGTTGTTGCTGTTACAATATGGAATGCATTTCAAAGGGAACACAAAGATAACATTTTGTTCATTCTTAATTTTGCAACTGAACAGTTGTGGCCCTTTTACATTGCAGAACATACAAGGCCTCATTTAAGATGAAAAAGAATGGGCCTCTGTGATAAACTCGTGACTATTTGGCCATCTTGGTCATATGATGTGTATATGCTGTAAATGATGCGGTCTGATGGAAAGATTAAGAGCTTAGGTAATACTGTTTGGCACTGTTATAGCCTTGTTGAGTCTTTACTGTGTCACAAATTACATTTTACAACCTTTGGCAGTAATATCTTTCCGACAGTGAAACGTCTCGTAGCATCTCTCAGGGTTTTAAGCTTCGCAGTTGATTTCGATATTTTGTATGTTTTTGCCATCTGAGACAATTACCTGGCTTATGTTTGGGGTTTCCATTGTTAGCAACTTCTGTTTCCTTGTTCTCTGTCTCAGTGTGAAATGTGGGCACTGCTTTACCTGGTGGTGGTGAAGCTGTGTGGGGCTGAGTTGGTCGCAGGCCCAGCAGTGGCTCTTCAGCCTCCATGTGGAGGAGTCCCGTCTTGCCATAGATGCTCGCAGTAGAAATGCTTCCACTGACTTTGGGCTCAGATCTTTCTGCACAGTACGTTGTATTTCTACCATGCAAAACGTTGGCTTTTTTCAGCCCCGAAAATGTAGCTCAAGTAGTGTGTTAATGGCTTCTGTACTAACCCCAAGGCTCTTATCTGTGTTGTCAGTAGAAGGCAAGTGGCTTTCTTTAGCATCCTTTTGATGCTCTGCCTGCTGCTGTTAAATGTGACCTTGAAGTGTACCAGAGTTTAAATGGTCTGAATTCATGCCAACTGTTGTCTCCTGTACTGCTTTTGTTAACTAGGCATGATCTTTGGCAATAAGTTGATTTAAAGGTTTTGTTTGTCAAGATGTAGCTTTTCTGTGCAAGTCCGTATAGTGCTTTTGACTCTGAAAACCTGTCATATGAAGATGGCACTTTATCATTCAACAAGTATTCTCTGTGTAACTGAGTCATATCTGCTCACTTCAGTAGCAGAAATATATGGTTTGCTACCATTAACCATGGTGAGTCAATGTAGGTAAGGCAAAATTAAGTTTGTGGTTTATTTTGTTTTGTTTTTCTTCATGTCCAAGTCACAGTCTGAGGCACCTTAAAACAAACAAACAACAAAAAAAAACAGAGTAGTGCATTTCTGTGTGAAATAATTTCACGTCATAGAGGGTTTTATTATTATTACGGCATTTTGGGTTCTTAGAAAGCTATTGGTCTTCATAATAAATGTATTTAGGGTCAGAACCGGATACAGGGGGAACAGATGTAAGCCATTCGTCAGGATGAGTCTTACTTGGTGGCCTTGGATCTGTTGCCTGTGTTTGTGTGTTGGGAAGCCCTCCCTGTGAGGTGAGGGTGCTGCTCATGTAAGGGGAAAAACAGTGCACAGTGCCTCTTGCTGCCCTGTTAACTAGAAAAAAGCTGCTAACTGGTTTGTGTTTTTCTCAGGATGTGTGCATATGTTTAAGAAAATAAGGTGAGAGTAGCATAGGCATGATGGTAGGGATGCTTGTGGGTGAAGGGATATTTTTTCTGATTAACAGTGAATGCAGCTAGGTTGATGGCAATTGTAAATTAAGAACAAGTATCTGCATTTCTGCATTGGAATAATTGATTTAAACCATTATAGGGAGCATACAAGTGGGAAAAAAAAAAAACATTTTGAATGTTTTCAAATTCAGGTTTTCATGCCAAGCATTAATTTTCGTATTCATAATGCAATGCTTAGTGTGAGAAAAACAGTGATAGTTGAAGATAATATGGCTGGCACTATGAAAAGCATTTTTTTTTTGTTCAAGTTCACCCCACAGGGAGTAATCAAGCCATTGCAAATACTTCAGGCATCTTACATGTAAATAAAAACACCAAAGTTGGGATGCTATGTAGCCCGATATATCTATATAGTCAGTGGAGTTAAACAGACATCTCTGAGGAGGTGATTAAAAACACCTTAGTTAAATACTTAAAGTATATGACTGCTCCCCCAGCATGTAGAAGTGCTGAATTAAATTTTCTGAGCTTTGCCATGCACGCTTTCTGATAGCTAGAGAAAGAAGTAACAAATGAAAAGCCATATTACAAAGTTAGGCTGGATAAAATGCTTCCAAGAAGGGCAATGGCAAGTTTATTTACTGGGGCTAGGGGAGAAGTGGAATAGTGGTTAGAGCATACTATAAGGATTACCACATCTGTTCTGGTCTAAATCTTCTCTTGAATTGCCTTTTTGCCAACAGGCAGACAGCACAACTTGTCGAAGCTTCAATTTGCACATCTGCATCAGTGAACCTTCTTAGGACATTGCTGTTACAGGTTTGGAGCGGTGGAGGTTTCTAAAATTTAGTCAACTTTTGTTAACTTGACCCAGTTGCCAATTCCTTCTGCAGTCTTCCGTTGTTCTAGGGGAAGAGCACATCCGTGGTAGTACTGGCTCTCTGCACCATTTTCCTCCCATCCTCCAGGATGCCTCTTTGACCTTTTTCACACTATCCCCCAAAAATATTTCAAAAGGAAAAAAAACACACAACCATAACACCACAACTTGAGCCCTTCAGGTTGTCTCAGAATCAGCTTTCAACCTCTGCAGCCTCCCAAACATCTTCCAGACTTTCCTGGACATGGGCCCACCAGGTTGTGCTTTTGGAGTCTTCTGTCTGCTTCCAAGGCCAATCAATTCAGCTGCCCAGACTTAATCCATTTTCTTCATTTCCCTCTTATCCTGCCTCCGGCACCAGGCTAAGGGGAAGCCAAACCACCTCTACAAAAGCATACAGCTTTTGTATTTGTAGGGCAAGAATATTTATATTTGCCTTATCAGAGTATTTTGAGGTTGGATTTATTTTCGTTGATGACAGCAGTAAATATGCATTAAGGAGTAGCATAGATAATAGTCCTTGCACAGTTCTGAAAATATTTTTGAAACAATTTAAAAGCCTTCTGTCAAAGGAGATTTTCTAATAAATTATTGATATTTAGCCTGTGTACCCTTCTTTCAGTGTGGTATTTTAAAACTGGAAGAAAAAAGGTGATCCTAACAGGGAGGAGAGGGAACTTCACAAAGGTTGTGCTAATCCTACAAATGTTTTAAAAAGAAAACAAACCTAAGGCACTTGGAAACAGTTCAGGGGTTTCTAATTAGATATGACACGATATGTGTGATATGAAATATAGGCAAGTTTATTCACCTTTTAAGTTCACCCTTCTTTTTTTTCAAATCAAATGTGCCTCACTGATTTCCAGCAAGCCCTGGAATTTAGTTCTGTGCTACTGCCTGCTGTTCGTCTTAGCAGTGTAGGGAACTGTGTTGCACTTTGGTTTGCAATCTGATACGAGAACAAGGTGTTTCCAGCAATGCAGAAGTTGAGCGTACATCAGCAGCGTCCCGGATTGAGCCCCTCTTGGCGACGGCTGGCTTCGCTGGACCAGGATGCTGGAGGTGCTGCCAGTGTTCCAGCAGCGGGGAGGAACCTGCCCTCTTTGTGCTAAAGGAACAGATGAAACATCGTGCTGCACAGATTGTTTTTCTCAGCTGTGCTCAGTGGATCCGGTTGCTTTTGGTGCACAGCAAAGCGAACTAACTCTGAGAGAGTCTCAGCTGGACTGGCTGGCGTAGGCACAGCTCTTGGTACTTCTATATGGCTCCTGAACTGAAGCAGGATTGCTTCTAGCCAGCTGGGAATGGAGAGAGCAAACTGGCTTTTGCTTCTTCTTATCCATACGGATACCTCTAGAAAACAGGGATTTAAGAAATGTTAATAAATTACCTAGCCCATCCTCCTTTAGGAAAATGTAACAAAGATGTTACTGAAATGTGTGGAAATATCTTGTCCCTAAAAACCTTCAACAAAGTTGAAGTTTCCCCAGGCAGACTTAATTATAATTTCGGTTATATAGTTTTTCTGTTGCCTCGCTTCTGTCTTTCTGCAGTTTAAGCCTGTGATCTCTTGCTGATCCCCAGGTGAAGAACATCCTTTGCTACAAAAAGGTGATGAATCTCCTGTATGTCCAAAGTCTGTCTCATATTTCTGCTCAGCCCTTCTCTAGCCTGAGTAAAATCAGTTCTTGCCATCTTTTGGCATAGATCTTGGTTTGTATACTGCCGAAGACTCTTAGTGTTCTCTTCTGAACTCTTTATCTTTGGGCCCATTATTCATCAAAAGTGACACCCAGACCAGGACACAGTGTTCCAGTTGAAGTTTGACCAGCACTGCTTCTGGTTAGAATATTTTGTTCTAAATCCCAAAGTTTCTAAAATATTTTCACTGTTGAGTAATTGGAGGCAGTACATCAACTCCTTTACTGGCATGAGTTTACCTCATCAGAAAACCCGGCCAAAGCATCTGTGTATCAAAGAGTGTATGACTCTTCTTCCACTGCTGATGGGTAGAAAATGTCACAAGAACAACAGATCCTGTGCTATTTCTATCAGTTCAGCTGCGATCTGTGAATTAAAAGATGATGATTATCCCCATGGGTTTGTTCCCAGAAGAACACCCACACCCTGGTACAGTGCTGAGCACAGTGCTCTCAAGCCACCCCAATCCATAAGAGGAAAACAGCCAGGTTTGAGGCATATCCCCTTTCTGGCCCGAATGTTTGGATATGAAGCAAGTTAATCTCCTTTTCCTCTAGCAGACCCGAAAAACCTTTGTCAGCTGTTGTATTTCCTGACTTTGAACAGGGTGTCATGTTTTACTTCACCAGTCACTTTTATGCATCCTAATAAGAGGATGCTTTTTTTTTTTTTCTTTTTCTTACAACATCAGATCTTTGCTGACTCATCTTCAGATTGGGTTATCAGTAAGCCCCAGATCTTTTTTTGCAAGAAAAAATGTTCTTCTGTTTGTGCACTTGGTTATTTGTATATAAAAGCACTGCTTTGCAGTTGTCTTTGAATTGCCATCAGTTTTAGTTCAGGCTATTCCTCCGATTTGCATTCATTTTGAATTTTGACTCTCCTCTCCAAAGGGCAATGCGGGAGCTCTACTGGCACATATTAGCAGTCTGCATGGCTAATGAAATTTACTATGTATAAATTTCACCTTAAAAAGGTATTCATAGCCCACATGAAAATAAACAATGTACAAGTAACAAACCTAATTTCTTTTGCTTACTCCTCAAGGATGTAGTTTAAGAACGAAAAAGCCTGTAGCTTAAACATATTTATTCCAAATTTTTCATCTCAGAACTTGAAACTAAATTTCCTGAATATATTTTTTGGATTAGTTAAGGACATTGTATTGGCGTTTTATGTCATCTTTTCAGCCACAGGTTTTCCAAGTCTTGTGTGTTTGTTTTAGATTTTATTCTTTTTTTTTTTTTCTGCTCTCCCTTCCTCCTCTTTCTGGTTCATAATAAACCCAGTGATTTTGGCAGGACAGTGTCAGAAGAACCATGTAAATGTATCCTGATATACTAGGGTATTACTGGATGTAATTGTTTGTATTGCAGATCAAGGTGATCATAAATCATACGCAAGGCCGCAGAGCTAATATGCAGACACAGCTCCTGACAATATTCAACAATACAAGTACACTTGTACTCTTTACTCTTTAATATTCTCATTACTTCAGCTGCTCTGCTGTGGAAAGAACAATTTCATGAATTAATGGAAAGAGGAGTTTCTCCTCTGCCATATGACAACACTTTCTTAAAAGACCTTCAGAAACTTTTGGTTCTTTTGAAGTAGACATACGGTGTTTAACAGCAAGGATTTTTTTTTTTTTCCTACAAAATGACTGCTGGGGCCTCATTAGGTATTAAAAATCAGAGGTGGCCAATCGGGCCTGCGCCAGGTGTTTCCTCTGCTATGGCTAATACCTGCTTTTGTTAGCACATGACCTTTATTTTCATTTGAATCACATTCAGCAAAATGGAATTGTCACCTATCATCAAGGAATTGGATTTTAGCTTCAGGATTTTTGCTTTCAACCATACATCTTCTTAATTGTCCTCTTCCTCCCAAGAACAAGAATTATGATGAAGAAGGCAGGAAAAGTGATGCCTTACTAGGTTGTAATCATCAAGATTAATTCATTAAAATTGAAATTGGCAGTTTCTTCATTTAAACTAGCATTTCTGGAAGAGGGCTACAACTGTTGCTCAGACAGTATTTCCTGGTTTTTGCATATCAGTGTTTGTCTTTTTCTCATTAGTAACAAACAGCCTTGTGAATCGGCCAGATTCTGTGCACAGTACTGTACTTCGGTAAAATTCAGTGAGTATTACTTGTTATTCTCAGAAGAGAGTACTGAAGATTTTAAAACTTCAGTATTAAAAACAAGTGCTATACAAGTACGCAGACTTTTAAGAAGGCTTCCTAGAAGAAGATGCACTATGCTAAAAAATATATTACTCTTAAGAAGAAATACTGTCATTTTCCTTCTGTGATGTTAGAGCAGTCTGTAGAGTAAATGTCTCTTGGCATTCCTAATGTATTGCCTGACCTAATTTCTGTAAAGTGCTACTACTGTATTAGGAGTCATCATCCAAATGAAAATGATGGCAGAAGAGTTCTAGTTTTAAAATGATTTATATCAAATGATTGTGTATGTAATTGGAAGTAGTTTTTAAAAGAGCTATCTTGTGTCCAATTTAAAAAGGAAAATAATGGCATACTGAAAGCCAAGTAAAGTTTTGGTATCTAGAAAAAGATTAGCAAGGGAGACATAGAAGTTTGCGTTTTTCTCTGCCACCATTCTTTTATGGAAAATAAATTTGCTGTCTCACTTGAACTTTCAATCTGCTGGCATCAAAGGTAAATGGCCAAAAAAAAAAAAAAGGTACCAAAAAACCGCACCCTTGTCTAGCCTAATTCCCTTGGCTTTCATGCGGGAAATTTTGAATTTAGCAAATGGAACAAGTGTGTCCTGAATCTGCTCTGTTTGGTAGCAGTTGATAACTGGTGTCAAAACAGTCCTGCATACTTGGAATTAAATTCGGCATGTTTCTGAAGGAAACGCGTGCAAATATCACCATGCCACAACAGTGTCTGAAACAGTTGGTGCTGATACAACACTGGCCAGGCAGGCGTGGAATTAAAATATTTCCCCTCAGCCGTCTGCTCTAGGCTTATCAGCTGCTGGTGTCATACAGAAAACTGGGTCTGCCTATGGTGTGCTGATCCAAACTAAAAATATATTCCCGTATAAACAGTTTTCTTCTCAAAGGAACTTTTCACCAGTTTGGGCTTTAACAACCGGGCTTGAATTGTGGTCAGCTTGTCTCACCCCAAAACTTCCAATGCATCCAAATCTCCTGCCCTTTGAAATTAATAATTTAGTGTCAATTGCCTTGACAGGAATGGAAATACTCTGGGTTTACAACAGCCCAGTGTAGAGTAGCTGGTGACTTCATATTGGGAAGTATTCAAACTTTGAGTCTAAATGAACTAGACACAGAGCGTAAATTTAACTACACATCCGTTAAAAACATGCTAAAATATTTTATGCAAGTGGCCCAAACACTGCAGACTTCATATCATAATTTTCAGTTATTTTAGGAACCATTACCGAAGGAAAGAGATCACATGGAAAGGAACTCCAGAGAAGTTTACCATAAATATAAATCAGTGTAAACAAGGACTTATTTTAGTGGTTCTTGCATTTCTTAAATGTAATATTAAAAAAAAATAAATGAAAATATGTTTGATTCTCAGCCAAAAACAACCAATGACTGTAGTTCATCCCCCCAGCCCGTGTTGGGTGTATGGGTCACACTGTGTCGATGCTTGTCAGACAAATAGGAACATGAGCTTCGTGTTTTCCTCTACATTCTCGTTCTGTTGAGGTGAAGCTCAGCCAGTGTCAGGGACTAGGAATGCAACATGCTCAGCCCATGCTGCCTCCTGTCATGGCAACGTCCTCTCCATGCAAGTAGAAGGATAAAAAGGCGATATAAAGACATTTAGGAGGCAGTTACATTTTCTACACTCATCATAACTCCTCAGATGCTCATGACAGACTTAAGAAGCTGGTAAAGAGCCAGAGATACAGTGCAATATGTTGATAATGTCAAGTGTGGGTCCATCTCTTGCGTGGCACACGCAGGAAACAAAGAATGCAAATGACCTTAGCCAGAGGTAAAACTTCATCCATCTCCAGAGGTGAAATCCTGATGATCTGATCTGCTAATTTTCTGAATGGTTGGTAGCTGCTCTCTTCATACTAATTGGGGTGCAATTCGGAAATGTCATCTACCAATTAGTGTATTGTTAATTTGTCTCTGTTTTGTTAGATAGATGAACCTAAATCAAAAGTTTAATACAGACACATGATTTTGCTGTGGTTAATGAAGAAGGTATGACTTGGTAAAATGGAAGTAATTCGTTCAAAATGTCATTCTGTGAAAGCCATAATTTGATACACCGTTTGGCAAAAACAGTGTGGATTTCCTTAAATTAGTTGTTTAGGTACAGGAATCTAAATAAACCCAGACAGCCCACTGAAGTAAGTGGTAGGCGCTTGAAGGCAGGGAATAGGCAAAAACCGGAGAAAGGGGCGCAGGCACGGAAGGTGAATGTAGCTTCGTTGTGTGTGCCTGCCCGACTTGTGTCCCCTGTTGGGACTGAAGGGCCTGGTGAAAAAGTGGAGTGTTATGGGTTCATGTGGTTGGCGTACCAGAAAACATGACAGAGAGAGAACAGATTGCTTTCCTTCACCAAAACAGTTAATTTAACCTATTTGCGATGTATGACATGCTCCGTTATGGCTTGAGAAAGAAATGTTCACAGGCTGTGTGTGTTTGCTGATACCACTTGCTTCTGAGTTTGCACCTCATCAAGGCATTATTGAAGGAAGTGAGGGAGGAAAGAAACCACGTCCTAATCCACGTAGGTGCACGACGATTTAGGAGCCACCAAGGCCAGAGCAAAGCAACTCTGTCAGCTGGGCACCCGGTGGGCAGCATGGTGCCACCCGCAGCCTACGCAGGCCGAAGGCACTGGGGCCGCTGGCAGGATGGCCAGTGGGACACCTGGGTAAGATACTTTGGTCTTGCTGAAGTTTTTGTCCCCTCTCTGAAGTCAGAGGTCACTGCACCGGTGCTAGTGGGAGCAAAAGGGAGCCTAATTTTGTCTTTGCAAGATCAGACCACGGCCTGGGCTTTTCGCTTAAGCTGTTTTTGAAAGAGGTTTCTGCTAGGACCAAGGCAAATTTTCTCTAGGGTGGCAATCTTTGAGAGGGCAGCCTCACGGAGTAACATCTCAAGAGGACACCACTGTTTGTTAAACAGTCAGAGTCCTATGTACAAAGTCCTACAGAGTGCCAACATGAACTTCTTAGGAAGTTTGAGACGAATCAGTAGACTCCATATTCCCCAAGTCCGTATTTTGCTTCTTTAGCTGCTGGTTTGCTTGACGATGGAAAAGTGCAATGTGCAGACATAGTGCTACATTTTTTTGTTTCTTCTCTAGAAAATAAACTATCTGCAGGTAATAAAAGGCCATCAAACGCTATTTAAACAAGCAGCTGA
Organism: Cygnus atratus; assembly: GCF_013377495.2. Lineage (NCBI taxonomy): Eukaryota > Metazoa > Chordata > Aves > Anseriformes > Anatidae > Cygnus > Cygnus atratus. The sequence continues at coordinate 2,397,691 of NC_066365.1, forward strand.
AAACATGGCCATAATTGGGAAGAATTTTGAAGTAGGAGTTATTGAGTCAGGGGAAGTGGAATTCTGTAAGCACATTCCTGAGGGAGTGAGTGGGAGAAATCATTTTTTCTGGTGAGAGGGTGAAAGACCGTATATGCATTTTTGGGTTTTATTAAAAGGTACAGTATGCATCGCATGTTTCCACTTGTACAGCAAGCTCATTTAAATCTTACTTTTCCATTCCTAAGCTAATCAAGAGCTCCTTAATAGTCACGCACATAGAATTTTTAATGTTGTTAGATTGTTGTTTTGTTTTTCCTGCCTCAGTAACACACCTTGGAAATTATAGATTCAAGGGAGAATGAGAATTTTCATTTATTTTTTCATCCCAAGGGGATACAGAAAAAAAATCAACAAGAAAAGCAAAAGAAAAACATGTAGAGTAGCAAAATGCAGTACTTTTTGCTTTGTTATTTTCAGGATTCTGACTACTAGAATATCTGCATCTATATTAGAGGTTGCATGAGTGTCTGAACTGTGCCTTAGTTAGTCAAACTGCTATTTTGACATTTCTGTTTATGTCCTTCCATTGTAGTTTAGCTGGAGGTATTTTTCTCATCTTCCTTTCTCTGAGATTTCAAAAGTGTCCCATCTCACACTGATGCATGAGACCAAGAGAAAAACAAGTTTCAGGTGATAGTGTTTTTTCCTTTTTTCTTCCTTTTTTTTCTTTTCTTTTTTCCTTAAGGCAAAAGGCATAACAAACCCTTAACTTCCAATGATAAAGGACCTAGTTTTGAGACTGTGCTCAGAATCAGGAGCTTGAATGCAGGAACATCACTGTATCTGTCTGATGTCCCTTGTAAGTCCTGCAGCTGTCGGAATAATGACATCTGTGAAGGATGCACTGAATTCCTGAAACCTGGCAAGAGAGCTAAATAGGTGAACTCAGGCAAAGCAGTGACATCTATGCAGGGAAAAAAAAAAAAAAAAAAAAGCAAAGCTTTGATTCCAACATTTCTAAATGTAGCTGATGCAAAGAACATGTATATGCTCAGCAGGAATACTGATGAGAGATTTTCTGGAGCAAATGAAATAAAAAGTAGGTTTCATCATAACAAAGTACTTTAAATTGTAGTGAAGCTACAGTCTTAATTTTGAGTCCAACTGCAAAACAGTTTGAACTGTACAATTTAAGATCTCATACAAGGAATGCAGGTAATCTCAGAAGAAAAGCAGATATTTCCTTGTCAAACCAATCACAGTAGCTTAGATTCTAGAATTGCAATTGACTGTAATTTCAAGCATAGGCTTTTTTATTCATCTAATGGGAATAAGAATGGAGACAGATGGGAAAAAGCAGAGGAAAAATACCTATTTTTTATGAATCTGAAAAGTTTGAGATATTCTAGAAAGTGTAGTTAATGCAGACTTACTTAACTAAGTTGGACTGAGGTACTTTGATAGACTGTATAAAATGCCCTGCATTGGAAATTTTTTTTTTCGTCATGCTACAAAACCTTGTGCACTTTGTGAAGCAATGAATTTTAGCCTGGAATAGCCTCAGAGCAGCCTGTGTATCACTGGCACCAATAATTCCAGGTGTGCAATAAGATGTGTGGACATATACAGCCATGTTTTTATTTGTATGGTGGAAATCAGGATTTACATTAATCCACACTGGAAGAGAAGATATCCTTCCCTTACTCCTTTACTATTTGTATCTTTGGGAGTGGCTAACTTAATACGAAGAATGAGTTCAATTTGTGCAACTTCTTGATATTAAATGAAAATGTATTGTCCTTCCAGTTGACCTGTAGCATTGGCAACAAAGAGAATGAGTTGGTTTTTGTTCGTTTGATAGACAAGGATGTTGAATTTCTCATAGCACTTGTGATGCAACTTGAAAGAGACAAATGAGAATCAGTCAGTGGGTCAGAGAAACACAGTTCAAAGACCATTAGTGCATAAAATATTTAGATACTGCTATGAAAATAAAGGGGGAAAGGGAGCCAAATACATACCAAAGAACTGAAGAGCCAGCATAAAACTTTCTTTCACAGTACATAACCAAACCTAACTTAAATAGTTCAAGTGAAAGTGGCTATTCTGCGACCATCCCAGGATGTGTACCTTTTCTGAATATAATTCACTTCTTTGCTATTCTTTTGTTCCTAGGCTGATGCATCCTTTCCAAGCCATACTCAATGTGACTAAGTGCAGAAAACTAGTTTGCCACAAGATTTTTTTTCTGTGTTTATCATTCTAATAGGCAGTCTGCAAATGGAAAGGAGGCAGAAGGGAAGCAACAGAAATCCCATCCAGAAAACAAAACAAAACAAAAACAAAACTGTAACAAAACTTAACTTCCAGGAAATATGCCCTGAAATCAGAGGTCCACTCTGATTCTAATGTAGTTTCCATGGATTTCTCATCTCTACCTTTTTTCTGTCAACTCCTTTCCTCCCCTTGTGGTGCAGCAGTTGTCTTTCTTACAACCAACAGTGGTACCATGTGGAGCCCTCAGATGAGCATCAGTGTTGCTGCTCTGTGTTGCATCAGAAAGATAGGAGAAACTTTGTTTTCCCAGAGTTACTGTCAAAATATGTGTTTAGCCCACACACTTCGGTAAGCTAGGAGTGAGCTAAAGCTTTCCAGACCTTTTGTTGCTGTCCCTTTTTGTTGCTTCTGACTCTTTAGCCACGTCTCTTGCATTTTGATTTTGAGCTTGCATAAATGAATGTGGTTTTGAAAAGCAGTTGTTTGATTTTAACACCAATACTAGCTAAGAAGTTGGTCCTACAATTTATAGAGCACTGCTCAAGAAAAAACAGGCAGATTGCAAAACTGTTCAGGAATTTTACATCAGATTGCCAGCATTTGAAATATATTATGTGTTGAATATTCAACAAGTCAACTGGGACAGCTAATGAAGAGCTGGTGCTTTTAGGCAGCATGGTTAAGTGGCAGGGGCAGATTCACAGAACAAATTGAAAATGTGTTTAATAGTAAGCATCCACTCTTGTGAGAAACCTAGCTAAGTGCTCCTCGGTAATCTTTACTATTTGCAAAGTTGGCAATGACGTATTGATGTACACAAATGGAACTGAACTCTTCTGTCTTCTGTGCTCTTCTGTTATTACGCTGCTTTACCAATATCTTCATGTTCTTCTGAAACAAAGATAGCTCTGCAGTATTGCCACAACTCCTCAGATCTGTGTGGTATTACACACTCGTAATGCAGACAATACTATACACTGACAGCAAGTCACTGTGCACATGTTCAGTTTGCTCACTTTCTCCTCCTTTAACACCCTTGGCTTTGGGAGAAAAAAGAAATGTTTTGTCTTCTTTTACATGGCAGATACGAAGGAGACCTTGTTTTTCTTTCTTCTCTTCCCTTTCCAATTCCCATATTCCTTTCCCTACAGGGTGGTGAATGTTAAGAAGAACAGACTCTAAGTGATGATGCTTCATGTTTGGCATTGCAGTATTTTGTTAATTTTGACGCTATTGCCATGACTGTAAGCCACTGAAACCCATGGCTTCAAAAGTTTAACAGGATATCACTGACAAGTTATTGCCACTGGTTGAGTAATGTTCCACTAATACCGCTAATGAAACAGGTGCTAATATCACTCTATGAAACAAATGTTTTCATATGGGGGGAAGAAAGCTCCTCGGAAGGCAGGCACACAACCCGGATAGCATTGATACCCGGCTTCCATGAACGTACTAGGATTTGATTGTTTAATGTGTTGAAAGCATACTGCCAAAACTTTGTACACATCCCATTTCCACCTCGTTTGTGCTCCTGTCACTCCATTACACGAGTCATTCTTGAAGTAATTTTGTCTGGGATCAAAATCACCTACTAGCATCTTAAATCAGGCATGGTTTCATAAAAATATTAATGTTGCATAGCAATTATTTTATGGCTGCTTTGCCTGTTTTTAGTCACAGTTGCTCTCGGTGTAGAGACGTGGTTTCTCATCGCTGTTGGACTAGCACCGCGTGGGTACCTGCCTCCACTCCCGCCCAGTCTGATGCTCCACGTATTTCCTGGCCTAGCACATGCAGCCTCGGTTTCTGTTAGGCTGTTGGACACTTGCACAACACAAAAAGGAAAGCAGGATGTTACGGAGGAGGCACCTAAGTGAGAAGTTGCTGACTGTTAGAAAATACGAGAGAGTGCAGCAGTGACATTCAAGACAGCGCTACTTCTTTCGCTCAGCGAGTACAGGAGGAAAAGAAAGAGGCATTTGTCCGCAGCACTTCATTAAGCAGTGGCAGGGAGGCTTACCCCACGGCTGTGCTGTTAACCTCAGCCCCCTGTTAACTGCAGCTTGTTCTGTCCCGTTGTGTAGCAGGATGATGGGAGAGAATTTCGTGGCACCCCATGCCCTGGCACCTTGCAGCCATCACGTGTGTAGGCTGCCAGCAATCCCTGGTTTCACTGCAGCTCCTGCTCTGCCTTATATTTTCCTAGCCTTTGACAAAACTGGGCAGAAGTGCAAAGATAGAAACTGGAATCTGTTGGGTACAAAAGCGGAAAGCAGCCCGATGAAGTGCCAAGCTCCAGGCTTTACACTGTCTTGTCATGATCTGAGGCAACTGTGCGAGCTCACTCTTAGGGGTGTTTTTATGTTTTCTTCTGTTGTAAGGGGTGGGTTGCCATGAGCTGGATGGTACCTGCTGAAGTTGTGCTGCTCCTTCTCAGTCCCAACAGAGCTGTTCAGAGCTGTTTTGGAGCTCTAAAGAGAGAAGGAAACTGGTGACCACATTTAAGAATATGCGGAGGAAGAGTTCAGTCTGCCTTCACGCTTTCATTGCTTCCCAGAAATCTGAAAATCCCTTAAGTAAGAAAGAAACTGTGTTTGAATACAGACCTTTGACTTTGCTTTATATGCCATATTATACAGTATGAAATATCTGTTAGTTAAAAATTGTCATATAAATGACTGACAGCACTGTAACACTGCTCCCCACTCCTTCCTTCTTGTTACAGAAGCACACCTACATCTACATCCATTCGTTCAGATAATGGCAGCAGAAGCATTTGATTTCCATGTTCTGTCTCCCCTGTGAATAAACAAAGATGTTTCATTTCCCGGTGTTGTCAATCAGGAGCTTTTCATCTGGGACCCAGGTTGATAAAATACTTCATTATCTTAACACATTATTTCTTAGAGAACTGCACATGCTGCCTTCAATACCAGCCATTGTCTTAAGCAAAAATGGACTTGCATGTTGTGGTCAGCTCTTAAAAATGGATTTTAATGTAATATTTCTCAAGTGAATCAGAAAGTAGGAAAGAAAGTCCAGTAGCAGTGACAAGAGTCTGAATTGCATGAGGAGGTAGGATCTGGTTCAGTAGCCAGCAATACATGGCAGTGTGTGTAGGTAACTACCAGTAATCATTTTAAATAAGTAGATGCTTGTAAGTGCTGTGTTTTAACAAATCCCGTTAATTTTAGCATCAGGGTGATGCTCCTTCGCATCCTTCCATCGAATCTCAGAGTGGCTTGGGTTGGAAGCGACCTTAAGGTTCATCTAGTTCCAGTCCCACTGCCATAGGCATGCTTTCCACTGAAGACTAAAAAGCCCATTTTGAAAGTCAGCGATTGTCCCGCTGCTGCATTGTACAAGGTGCACGGTACCATCCCTGCTTAAAGAGATGAGAAACACAAAAGACTAAGAAACTAACATGAGAGTGTCAGGAGGACAGAAGAATTAGAATTCATTTGCAATGCTCAGGCTAAAAACTAGGCAGAACCCAGAAGAAGGCATGTGTCTCTTGGCTCCCGGCCCTCTCTTGCAAGTCAAGGTTATTCCTTTTGCTAATGATTCAGTGCCCCTGCTGTTGCCAGTGAATGTCACTACAGCGAACTATCTATGTTGTTGAAGAGTCAAAATGCATTTTTGTTCAATCCAGATAAAACTGTACTTCATGCCGTCAGGGCTGTAGCTTTTCTTGGGAAATGAGTTCAGTTCTAGCAGAAGTTCTGGCATGGCATGAAATGATTGCTGGCGTGCATCTGTCCCAGGATACCTGCAGAGACAACATCAGATGGCATCTCTATCTTGCTGACAAGAATGTGGCTGGTGTTAAAGATCTTGAATGGGAGGTGTCTGGGTGGGCACTGCAGGCTGTGTAAAACTTAATGTTGCTTAAGTGGAATAAGTGGATTGCACGCTCCTTTTTTTAAATTTTTTAATGTCCAGTTTTGGATAACAATTTATCATTTCCTAATGTATTCAGCAGTATTAATTACAAATGTTTAGAAATGTGTAGTTAAGCCTTAGATATAAATGCTCAGCTCTATCACATTGCTCTAGGTGGATATCCTGCTGTGTTGAATGCTGTGATATGTGGGCTGTGAAGGAAAAGATTACCATTTTCTTTTGATGCAAACGTACATGTTTTGTGATAATGTTATATGATAGGCTGCATTAGGCAGAACACAAGATAGTAAAGTTGGGATGACACAAGCAGTCATCTAAGAGTATTTCTTAATCAGCATTCACAATGAATATGCAATAGAAAAGGGGTTTCATTCATTAATTCAGGGACTCATTTTGATATCTTGATGACACTGAGCAAAAAAAAAAAAATTCAATTGAAATTAATGAAACTGATCTTTCTGTTTAAGTAGCTACGTATTGATACAGGGGGCTAGAATCTGATCTTTATTTCCCATAATAGGTGCCTTGAGACATTTCATAGAGCAGGATAAGAATATTCTAAATACTAAAAAGAGATTGTGGCATTACTGCTTGATTAGTATACTCTCAATAATAATTCATCTCTAATTTAAAGTCTTAAAGACTAATCTAAGGTTTTGGAAGAAACTTAATGGCCTATGTTGTACTGAAGCTCAATAAAGCAATGAAACTGTGACATTCTCCAATGTCACGCTCAGAAATGGCAAGTTTATGTAGTTGTTCAATGGTTAATAGAAACGATATTTCCACGCAGATTGGATATAGTTTGAAGGTATGTAAAGTACTTGAGATGTCTCTGAATCTTTGAAAATAATCCTGATTTTTGCAGTGTCATAATGTCCTTTAATTATAGAGCAATTATTTCTCTCAAATGCTATCATATAAAAATGATATGGTCACTATTAAGCTCTGTTTTATATCTTGTCATTTTGTTCTCAGTCATACTTTCTATCAATTCAAGGTCATTTTACAGCACTTAGATTGATATAGACTCTAAGGGATATATGAATAATAAGGACAATATTAGTTCAGAAATAGTAAAAAATGCTCAAAATGTGTACTTTAATTATGTTTAAGAAAATAACTGGCTGCTACCTTAAGTAATGCTGCCAATATGCCATTTTTATCAAACAGTGGTTCTTATGAAAGGCGAGTATATAATGGATACCTTTCATGTTCCTTAGGTGCATTCACCGAATAAATTCTTCTTATAAAAAGATGAACTAATTTTCCTGAACTGTCACAGAATTGTAAGTTTCAACCTTGACATTTTTAGCTTAAAAATATTTCACACAGGTACGTGGCAATTATTTTTGTTCTAGTCGTGGAAAGAGGCCTACGATATTATCAATTAATGTATTCTTTTAGGCAGAATGCTTCAAGGAGACACTGAAATGCTGAAAATTACCCTACCTGCAGGAATGACTAGTCCAGGATATTAATAGTATCCATGATGGCATTGTCTCAGAAGCACAGTGGTGAACATGCAGGTTAAAATAAAGGCCACTTCACATGCTCAGGAGGATGGGGACTGTAGCCCAGACCAGCCTTTTCCAGCTGCTGTGTGCCATGTCCCTGTTCTGACATGCTGGTCTTGCTCCAGCCTCATGCCGTGCTTGCAACAAGCTCTGGAGACCATTTTATTTAAGTACTCGAGGGGGGGATTCCTCTGCCCTCCAGTTTATGGCTTTTAGACTCCATTTATGTCATATTTCTCTGCTTTCCCTCCTGGAAAAATGGCTGGAGCAAGTCTGAGGATTTCGTCTTAGACTATGGAATTGGTTTTCCCTTCATACTTGCTTGCCTTAACTTCAGAGAAATACGCGGGGACAGCCTGTTTATGTGAATTTCTGTTCTCGTGAGAGCAGGTCCAGTGTGCTTCAGGACTCAAAACATTGCGTTTCTTCCCCGTGTAACGTGCTGATTAGCTGTAAAATCCAAAAGGGTCTATTTTTGCTAAGAGCCCAGAATTTGGTGGAAATGTCTGGATTTGTGGCTGGCATGCAAAGCATTTAGTCAGATTGTTTTCTTTTCATGTCACTTACATGTAGACATGAAACCAAGAGCGTTGAGTATGCTATCACACATTTTTTCCTTTTCTCTAAATGAATAACGGTCAGTGATAAAGTTGGAAACATTGTGCTCTGTTTCCACAGCTGCAGCAGGCGCCGAGCAAAGAAAACAATAGCTGCACACACACATATGCATTCCAGCTGCTTCTTACTCCCACATTCTCCTTTATCCTTTTTGTCCTCCCATTCGAACAGATAAATTGTCTCAATGACAGGAAAGGTTAGTAGCGGATATGCTGCGAGTTTAATAATGTTTTGTAAAAAATAGGAATTAGTGTATGAAAATACTAATTACATGGGGTGATTTCAAGTTGAAGCTTCTGCTTGAGTTTCATTATACCCTTTTTATTTTTTCCCTGCACAAAATGCCCCTTCCAAGCAGGGAGAGTAACCCCAAGGAAATGCAGAACGGTCTCTGTTTCTTTTCTCTCCCGGCTTAGTTCTGTAGTCAGCTGTTTTTCCCTTAGCATCCCTGGAGACAACAGTTTCTTTCCTGCTGTTCCCAAGCTCTGCCCCGTTCCTGGGGTGACAGTTGCGTCAGCAGGAGGTGGGGAAGATGAAGAAGCCAGTGCATATCCTTGAGATGCACAATTGGTCGGAGCAGAGAGCCACAAAGAGCACAATTTTTGGGCTTGGTTCCCTAGCTTTCGAGCAGCAGGGTCAGCTGCTGTCCTGGGGCCCCAAGGAGCTCACTCCGAGCCCCTCTGATTCTTGCTCTCGCTAAATGTTTATTTTTGTTAATGTAGCTCTGGGTGGCATTTCTAGGTGCCGGACGATAAAAATATGTTCACAGTGTAAGCGGTATAGTTGTGTAAGGACATTATTCAGATGACCGAATGCCAGGGCTTGCGTGAGCTCAGAATTTCCAGATGATGCTGAGGTGGAGTTAATGCATCAGGTTCCAAATGCCATTTGGTTAAACAACCTGTATGTAGGTCCCTGAAAAAAGGTAACTGGAGGGAGCAAAAACTGTAAAATCATTAGTCCATGAATAAATCAATAGTTTTATTTTTATTTTTCATACATTTGATGGAAAAGCCCTAGCTGTTTTTTTTTTGTTGTTGTTTTGTTTTGTTTTTAAAAAAAAAGAAGCTTGAAAGTAGAGCAAGATTCAGAATCTTTCAAGTGAAATATTTGCAGTAACCCTGCCAGAGTGATAAAAAAGTAAATAATTTCAGTTAGACTCTTTATGTAAACACTTGGTTTAGAAGTGGATATTTTTCTGCTCTGATCTATAAGCACAAAAATTCAAGGAATACAGCTGAATATGAAATGAACGTGTGCATATGTCTGCGTGTGAAAACTTTGGTTTTGTATTCTGTGGGCCAATACAGTGGAAGTCTGCAAGTGTCTAGATTTCGCATTTGCGTCTCTGATCCCTCTACATTCATAGCCCTCTACCCTCAGAGAAATTCTAAAAATCTTGAAGCTATAAGCTAGAAGATAAAAATGGTTAAATGGCAGGTAGATGCATTTATGCAGATGTTTACTTTGGAAAATGGACGGTCTTAGCCTCCCTCAAATTTCTAGAAAATTAAACAGCATTGGCAGGCTCTGGGCACGGTACTCAGCATGTAGCTTGCTGCCACAGAGCTCCTCTGAACCCTCCAACCGTAACTCATCGTCCTAGTGAAGAACTGTCTCCATACTCTAGAAGTAAGTCTTTGTTCCTACTTCCGCCATAAAGTCACACACCCACCATCTCAGAACAGTAACCCTTTTGCTATCCTACCATTTCCCTGTATCAATACAAGTAATTAATACCAAATTCAAGCTCCTGGGAAGATACTGTAGATATGCAGAATGTCTTAGCCACACTTGTAAGCAGATAGAAAATAGGCAACATAAGCCACCACATCCTTTCTATCCTTAATTTGTATTGTTCATCACAAGGGTACATTTTATGACAGATCATGTTCTCAGATATAAGGCATTTCCTTCACTCCTTAGTGTTGTTCACAGTTTTAAGCAGGACAAAATGCTGCACGGCTGTGAGTTATTTGTGAGTTATTTCCATACATATAGCATCACTCATGTTCATGGCACAAACTTTGATTGCTTACTTTGGTCCTGTTTCAGCCAACTACCTGACTGAAATCACACTGAGATTTAAACTCTACGTTGAACTGAAGCCTTAGCTGTAGCTTTACTTTGGAAGCAAGTATCCAGAACCTTCTGCATAAAATCCCTCACTTTTTCCTGCACTGCTGCAGTAGCTGCTGTTATTGAAAGACAAACTAACTTCTATGGTACAGGCTCAAGGGTCCTCAAGATTGTTTCTGAGAAGACTGTCTTGCATGAAAACCAAAGCTTTTATGCTAGCATTTACAAAAGGTATAACATGGATTAGGACACATGGTCCATCGGTACTGAAGAGAGGGAGGATGTGACTGACAGATTTTAGTTAACCTGGTCTCATCTAACACAGATATTCAGACTTGCTACAATGAAAAATGCTGAGATGCCTGCTGCCTGCTTTTTCTCTCATGAGAGCATGATAAGTGGAAATCAGCAAAGGCAAGACTTGTTGCCCACCTCCAGGTTAGGAAAAGACTGGAAATAGAAATCATGAAAATTTAGAAACCATTTTGTTTATAACTAATTATACTTAATACCAAATGAGAAAGAAGCACTGTGGCTACCGGCTATGGCTTTCATCTTCGTCAATCTGAAGGGACTATGAAGTGCTACTGACGACTTTGCAGCAATTTGTGGCAGGCTGTTATAGGTTTATTTGCATCTCATTTAAATCAGCTTAGCTCTTTCTCTCTGCCCCGGTATCTCCTGTATCAACCTGCCCCTTTTCCAACTTTGCTGTCTGGTTTAACTCTCAAAAACCTGAGCGGGTTCAACATAAACAATTTTTTTTTTTAATGGCAAATATTTTTGATGCAAAGTCATATTTTTGTGTGGTTCTTTCATGTTGGTCTGTGTCTGGTCAGGAACTGCGCACATCTTTGCCATGCAAGGAAATGCATAAAGATAATAATTAATTAATTAACGTAGCATGCATACCTCAGCACTATCCCTCTCCCTTTTTTTAAAAAAAAATCTTTTCTAAATCCTAGCCTAGAATTTCTTATTTTAAAAATTGATAAAATTTGTTCAACATTTCCCGAGATATGCAAGCATACTAAAAATACATTTCCCACATGTTGTAACTAGAATTGTGCTAGCAAAAGTTCCTGAAATTAGCGACTTCACACTGTGCTTTGTCAATCTTCAGTGAGCCTTAAAAGAATCTCGGTTTGAAGACAATTAATCCAGTATTTTAAAATTATGAAAGCTTCAAATTAATGGTTTTGTGCATGCACATTACAAGATTAGAAACATCTGAGCTTCTTTCTCAGAGGAGAACCCACCCTGAAGTTAAGGGGAAAGTATTGAATAGAAAACTCCTTAGGGAGATGTCTTTAAGGAAAACTAGTTTGGCTTACGCATGTTTAAGACTGCATAAGCACCATGGGGATGAGGCATGCCAGGAGAATCTTTTTCCTATACTGACTTTAGGTCTTGCTTGCTGCTTCGAGGAGTAGTAGTGAAAATGTGCAAAGATCAGTGTCATTGATCCGCTTCTTCAGTTTGCTCTTCAGATGAGAACTGGGAAAGTAATTTAGCTTTACGAAGGACATCGAAAGTGGGAAATTAGGTCTCCAAACGTTAACGTGTTCCTCAAGCTCAGGTCAAATTGACTTTAGTGTCCCCATGGTGATTTGCATCCACAAAGACTCTGACACCCGAATACCCAGTTAACCTTTAACAACTTAGTGGCCAGTGCACCTTGAGACTGGGGTAGGAGTAACGTCAAAACCTCTGGCCGAGCTTTGTGTCCTTGTAGGCTGAAACAGGAAGGGAAATCATGTTGAAAAACAACACTGAACTGAGGATGGAGGATTTATTTGTTCATTTATTTATTTTAAGAAACCTCCAAAATATTTCTTTCGGCATCCAAGAGCCAAAAGGACCCATGAAGTCACCGTAACACTCTCTCTGGGAATCCGTTGCTTTAAAGTTTCCACTACAAACAAGTAAACAGAGCGTTGTAACATTCAGCTAGCAAAAAGCAGCTGCCTTAACTGGAACAGTTAAAACAGTGTTTTTCCTGTAAACAGCTTCCACACTAATAAAATAGAAACGAGAGGACAAAATGTGCATTGAAGAGCCATCTAATAGAGACAGCCATAATCTAGATCCTGGAGGTGTAAGGAGAAAGGGAAAACAGTATATGTGCATCAGGTATTCACAAGCCCTGAACACCTATCCTTTATACAGAATACTCGCATCCTTTTACCTATAAAGGTATATGGACAGTAAATACTGTCCATGAAGGTCAAAGTCTGAAAAGCTATACAATTGGATTCGTTGGTCTGTCAGCATTTGTTTATAGTGACCTGCTTACTAGTGTTGTAATTACAGTGATGAGCTCCAGACAATTCATTATCAGAATTTGCTTTCTGCATTTGGGATTAAATCTGTATTCTGAAGAATTAGCTGGTTTGGGGTGGAAAGCCACGGAATCTCTAAAACGTATTTCACAGCAATTTGGTGGCAGTTGGTGAGCTCATACTTTCATCTTCTCAGAGAACTCCCCCCAAATCAACATCTGCCTCTTATTTCCTTTATGTTTTGCTGTGATCATTTTTTTCTCTTACATAGTCTAAATACAGTTTAAAGCAGTAATGTTGAGAGACTTTTCCTGTTGCTATTAATGCCATTTACTTCCATACAATCACAGTCTTTTGCTCAGATTGCTTTGTTTTCCCATGAAACATCTGTAAGTCCTTTGAAAATAAAATACTTTCACTGAAAAAAGTAATATCAGCACATCATGGATCAATTACGAAGGCATGTGGCACAGAAAAGTAAGCAAATCCTGGCCATTTTTGTGATAGGGAAGAATATCCTGATAATTACAGGTTGCTATTTCTTTGAAACATTTCTGCAGTTGGAATATTTTGGCTTAAAATTGATTATTTTGCAGATCCCTTTTTACGTGTGTGAATATACATATACAATCTATATGTATGAGTGCATGTATGTATGTTCAGGAGCATAGCTATGCCATAAATAGCAGCCACATACACATATGGGAAACATACCAAAGGCACACGAAATCAGACAGAACAGAATTTGAGCAGGGCTGTGTATGTGTGTTGTAGCCAGCATATTGAACGACTTACTGAAGGGACTGCTGCAACAAGATGCACTGCTGTATTTCAGGTATTTTACTGAGAAGAATATGTATAAACTGATGCTAATCCGTGATATTTTTTGGTTCAGTATTGGTCAGATTGCCAGTGTAGGAATTTCCTGCTTGGATACATAATTGAAAAGCCTTAGCTGGGGAATCCACGTGTGGGTTATGAATTCTTTACGAGAATTAACTTTGTATGAATACCCTATTTGCTGTGTAAGCTTGGTCAGGGGGCAGCTTGGTCTGCAACGTGTTGTTCTGTTGTCCATTCCCTCCAAGTTCAGCTTCTGCATCAAGGAGGAGGATGGAGGGGTCTCCATTACCTCAACATCACTGCAGAGAAAATTCTGACTTCCAGCAAAATTAGTTCAACTGGATAGAAACTGCCCTACAGGGACTGGGTGCTGATCTCAAGACAGAAAAGGCTGTCAAGGTTCAGGAAGGCAGGAGCTATTCACTAGAACAGCAGGCTGCGAGCAAGGACTTTTTCAGTCAGATCAGATCAGGGGAATTTACTGAAGGAGTGTGACAAGGCAGGGGGAAAGACAAGGGGAAGGAAATTAAATGTCTTATGAGCACAGTCCCCTGAAGACTCTCAAAGGAGTGAACTGAATTGTGGGGCACTGCCATTAGTCAGTGTGGTTTCCGTATTTTAATTTACCTGTTCTAAAGAGTAATGTTATACTTGAATCGTGGGAAAGATGTGGGTATTTGTGTGTGCGTGATATTTCTTTTATGAAAGCAAAGAGTAGAGCTCAGAAACCCATAATTTTGGGAGTACACTGTAACTACTGCAGTCTCTCCTGTGTCAGCACCAGCCCTTGAGTTCTGGGACAATTGGATGGTGGGGCTTCAGATCCCCAAACTGGCCACAGATAGAAACAACACCCTGAAAAAGTGCCAGGGAGACAAAGGGAAGCAGTGCTGCAATGTGCTGAGTACAGGCTAGCTTAAAGCAGGAGTGCAGCACCCAGAGCTTCTGCGATTAATTAGTTAGACTGGAACTTCTGGGTCTGTGAAAATAAAGCGCAAGAATAAAATGGAAGTTACACAATTATTACAGATTGGCAGGCATTAAAGACATCTATGTTGCCTACTAAGATTTTGTCCAGGAAGACATTGTAGGAAAGCAGACTTTAAGTTATTTATGGACAGGCAGAGCCTGATGTTTTTAATTTTCTAGATAGCTCAGGAGGCCAGTCAGATTGGCAATACAAGCAAAATGTGTCAGGAAGTCCCAACTACAAAATAATAAAAAAGTATTTTTGAGGAAGATTCCCAGTAATGAGGCACCTAGCCGTTCGACTCATGGCTGAGAATTTAGTTTGTTCTACACTCAGGGAGAAGCCTTCTTTGGTTTACAATGTGCTGTTACATTGGATTTTTAGTGACAAAGTGTTATAAACTGATTTGTGCTTGATTTTTGATACTTGCTACTGCCCATGCTGAATTCATTTTCTAATCATATGGATGCCATATGTATTCTTTACACATAGACTGTACTGCAGGATTTATTATCCTATCCTTTAAATATACTGCTGTTGCATGTTCAAAGTCCAGCGTATTTACATGCTGCAGATATGTTTACCACTAGCAAATTAGGAGGTGTTGTAAAAATTGTATATATCCACATAATTTCCTATAATCATTATGAAATGGTGACCTGAGAAAGCTTTCTGTTGGGAAAAATGATACCTCAAAAAAATGGTACCTCAAAATATATCCTGTTTATATATTTTGACTAATTCAGTTCACGAAGGGGAACGTTTCAGAGACATGTTAGTTAGGCAGAGACAGAAAATGAGTTCTGAGCAAAATTATGCTTTCTTTTGAATGGTCATGAACATCTTTCAATGCACATGCACCTTTAGTTTTGGCTAGAGTGCTTGCCCTACACACATACTTAGGCCTCTCACTCAGGAGGTAAATGCCTGCGCATGGGACTGTAGGTGTTCCACACTCCATGGGAGCAGAGCCAGGCCCCATAACGTACATGCTGACGGCTGGCTCCGTTGTTATATTAGTAATATCTCTGCTAAGTCATAGCCCATATGCGTTTTGCATGATGGATGATCAGAAATCAGATCATCAGGGTCTCAGTGCTGCGCATGCTGTGAGGGCTGGTCCCAAGTCAGGGCTGCGCTACTTGTTCGTGCCCAGAAGAAGTCATGCAATCATTCTGCTTTCTAGGTTTTGTATTATGCATAAGGAATACTGGAAATGTCGGTGAGTTTGACTGCTAGCTTTAAAATAGTAATGCCTAACTAATGGCTCGCAGGCAGCATGTTGCATCTGAGATCCCCTGACATTGCTCACGCTACAAGGAAAATAAAGTGCTAAAAATGAGGCCAGAAGGGAGGGGAGTATGTGATGCTGCTGTGTCATGTTACTCCTTCGGTATTGTTGCCCAGTGGCCAGAGAAGGAGGGGAGCTACTCTTTGTGAAGTAGAACAGATGCTGTTCTCCTGTTTCGACAGATTTAACAGTACAGCCTTGTGAGTTTTTGATAGATGCACTTTGAAATATTTCAAATGAAAGTTGCTTCATGTTCAGGAGTTTTTTTCTGTTAGTTACGCGTATGGGTGTCCATGGGTAAGAGCCTGAGAGTTTCCTTTTTCCCTCTGCCTGATGCATGTGTCTGTCTCCTGCCTGCCTGCAGGTACCAGATACACACCGGCCTTCAGCACTCCATCATCCGGCCAACGCAGCCCAACTGCTTGCCTCTGGATAACGTCACGCTACCTCAAAAGCTGAAGGAGGTTGGTTATTCAACGCACATGGTTGGCAAGTGGCACCTGGGGTTTTATCGCAGAGAATGCATGCCCACACAGAGAGGATTTGACACGTTCTTTGGCTCGCTCTTAGGCAGTGGTGACTATTACACTCACTTCAAATGTGACAGCCCTGGGATATGTGGCTATGACCTGTACGAGAATGATAATGCAGCTTGGGATCATGACAATGGCATCTACTCAACGCAGATGTACACACAAAAAGTACAACAAATCTTGGCGTCTCATAATCCCAGGAAACCTATATTCTTATATATTGCTTACCAAGCCGTTCATTCGCCTCTTCAGGCACCAGGCAAGTATTTTGAGCATTATCGATCAATAAATAACATAAACAGGAGAAGATATGCTGCAATGCTAGCTTGTTTGGATGAAGCCATAAACAATGTAACCCTTGCTTTAAAGAAGTATGGTTACTATGACAATAGCATTATCATATATTCCTCAGATAATGGTGGGCAGCCAATGGCGGGAGGAAGTAACTGGCCTCTGCGAGGGAGCAAAGGGACCTACTGGGAAGGAGGCATCCGTGCTGTTGGCTTTGTCCATAGCCCCCTTCTGAAAAACAAAGGGTCCGTGTGTAAGGAGCTGGTGCACATCACAGACTGGTTCCCCACTTTGATCACGCTGGCAGAAGGACAGATCGATGAAGACATCCAGCTGGATGGCTATGATATATGGGAAACCATTAGCGAAGGCAGACGTTCTCCACGGGTAGACATCTTACACAACATCGATCCAATTTACACCAAAGCCAAAAACGGGTCCTGGGCAGCTGGCTATGGGATCTGGAACACCGCGATTCAGTCCGCCATCCGAGTGAATCACTGGAAACTACTGACAGGAAATCCTGGATATAGCGACTGGGTACCTCCACAGGCCTTCAGTAATGTGGGCCCCAACCGCTGGCATAACGAACGCGTCTCTTGGTCAGCTGGCAAAACTGTGTGGCTTTTCAACATAACCGCTGATCCATATGAACGGGTGGACCTCTCTGCACGATATCCAGATGTAGTGAAGCAGCTGTTGCGGAGGCTTTCACAGTTTAATAAGACTGCAGTTCCTGTTCGATACCCACCTAAGGACCCTCGGAGTAACCCAAAGCTGAATGGAGGAGTCTGGGGTCCATGGTTTAAGGAGGACGAAAAGAAAAAGAAGTCAGATAAAAGTAAAGGTGCGAACAAGCAGAAGAAGAATAAGAACAAGAAAAAAGCAAATCGGAAAAAAGGGCAATCATTACATTGCCGTTCACGTCTTGCTGGTGGATAGACTCAAGCACATGGTCTTTTGCCAAGTCTAAGTCAGCTTGGCCCAACTTTCTTGAACTTCTCACAGAGTATCCAGAAATGCCAGCTCTGCACTATGGATGGAAGCTGTCATCTTTTCATTTGTTCTCAAATTTCACCAGCACAAGATACCTTGACACTGTGCCTTGAGTATGTATGAACATCCACACGACAAACTTTCTCCTCTGCAGGAAGTATGGTGCTCACCCATCACAGCTACATTCCAGATAACAACACAGATAACTTCAGAAATCCCATTTTTGATGGACAAATGGTGGTTCCTTGCATAAATTAGTCGGAACTTTTGGAGACTAGGGAGAGGTTAAAATGGCAGATGATTTCAAACCGACCGATGATTCATAGGGAGAAAGGAAAAACAAAACTTGAGAACCTCTGTAGGTCAGAGAGTGTTAGTCACCAACCTATGACATTTTTTGGTACAGCACAGCAAAAACATGAAGCCATCCGAATAACTTTGGGGGGGGGGGGGGGTTGGGGAGAGGAGCCTGATGGGAGGAAAGCTGCTTTAAATTAGACTGTGTCTGTCATAGATAAACCAGAAATACTTTTTAAATTCCCGAAAGTGCTAAGCTCACCCCATTTGTAGTAAAACCAGAAGGCTGTTATTCAGCACACATGAGCAGCTAGCACATGCTGTGTATAATTTATTATAGGCATAGGCAAAAGCACCAAAAAAATCACCAAAGTGAATGTAATATTTAAACACTTTAAGATAGCTATACTACAGTACATAAAAGACATAATTTATTTTACAGCACAATACTTTTTTGTCTTCCATTGCAACTTTAATTAGTGGGTGATGCAAGGTAGCCCTCTGGGTGCTAGGGTTGTTTGTTTGTTTGTTTCCTTTGATTTTTAATTTTATTTTCACTCTATCATTCAGAGTTTTATTTAACAGATCCACATCCTCAGAGTACTGTAAAACAAGAAAATACTGTAGACACTGCTAGGATGAGAAAGGAGAATGATTCAGGTACATCATTTCATTATGTATTTGCCTCCAATTACTTTGAATGTAACAAAGTGATTATTTGATTAAGTAGTCACGTGAATATTGTTCAGTTTCTGTACAGAAGCTAGGCCATCTTTATGTTTTTGGGGAGAATTCTACTTTAAACTTCTTATTTATATGTCTATTAAAATAGTTTATTTTTATGGCATTCAGAAAAGTACTGTCTTTTTTTTTTTGAATTGAAGATAGCAATTCTGTTCTTGTTTATTTTAAATTAATTCAATAAGCTTTTTTATTATTATTGTTGCTGCAGGGCTGATTTTGTGACATTTCCCTTCTGAAACAGCATTTTTCCTTCCACTATGTATATAATTAGAGGCCTTGTTCACCTTTAGTCTTTCCCAAGGTATCTGCGTGGATGGTTAATGGATATACCAATTTCATATTCTTGATAATCTGTGATAATTGATACAATACATAGGCACATTCAAGTTTCAAAATGAATTACATTAAATAAATTTGATGATTCATTTGCTAACTAGCTAGAACATAGTTTGGTAAATTTAAAATAAGCATGCTTCCCAACTATATCTCATTTGAATCAGGAATCACATTTATATAGATTGATTATGGTTGAAAAATTAAAACATTTCTAAAATAATTGCACACTAAAATCTAAATCATGTCCAACACTCAAAAAAACACCAACAGACTTTTTTGAAAAGAAACTAACTGCAGACATTACCAAAAACTGGTAAACTGCAAATTTGCAGCTACTAAGCAGAATAAAGCTGTCATTTGCAAACACTTAAAAACAAGTTAGTCAGATTTTAGAGTTACTTTTATAATGAATACACTCAGAAGGTAATAAGAATGGGCTACTTGAGTAGTTACCTGTAAATAATCGTAAAAGGATAATGTGTATCTGCAGAAGTGTTTAATATTGTCACTACTCTTTTTCATACTGTGTGGTCATAAGAAGAATAATTAATTTTCTGAGAAGTCTATCTAGCTTTACTTGAGATCCAGAATATTCAATGAGAGAGCAGGAACTCAACTGTTCTCTAATTTGTCACTTCTTTTAAATGTACCATTAATGTCTTTAAAAGAAATGATAAAAACATCCTGAGATACTATATTCCGAAGTGGCACGTATAAAATACATGTCTTTGAGAGAAAACTTTCTTTTTTTTTTTTTTTTTTTGTCTTTGAAAAAAGACTAAGACTTTAACAAGTAGTCTGGATCAGTTATCAGTACACAAATGTATATACCAGTTGGACAAATGTAGAGACACTTTTTATGATGTACCTTTCTAGTTTGGGAAAGAATCTACATTTCCGTAATAAACATTAGCAAAGAAGTCAAGGAAGCAGGAACTGGTTTTGAAACAGTATGCTGTCCGGTTTACATTTTAACATACAAGTCACTATGTTTATGTTTGAAATATGCCTGTGTTGAACACTGAGTTCAGAGTCAGAAAGAAATAGTAACGTTTCTGGCTTTCTGAGGTCATTTGGAAAGGGATGAAATTAGATGTATAAGCTAAATTATATATAAAAAAGGACTAAGATATTTTGATATATTTTGGCATAATAGAAATAAAGGCATTGTAATGAAGTGTTGTGCTCACAGAATCTATGATCACCTTTTTCCATGAAATGTTTCATGGTTCTTTTATTGGTCTGAAGCAACCAGAGGGCATTATTCTTTGACAATGTTTTATTCTGTAAAAATTTCGTGTGTGTTTTTTGTTGTTTTTTTGTTGTTGTTGTTGTTGTTGTTTGTTTGTTTGCTTGTTTTTTTCCCCTCAGGCAAAATGTGAGTCCTTGAAAGCAATCAGTGCAAAGCAGAACAGTGGATCAGTGTCACAGTCTTGCATGACTATATATTAAATATATGTGCCACAAGTGTAAGTGTTTGTAGAGCACACAGTGGGAGTACATTTTCTAAGGCTGCAGTGGCTGTCAGTTAGGTTGATTCCCTTAAAATCAATTCTCTGATCTGGTATAGGGCAATGGTTGGATTTACAGTGGGATAGAAAACATGTACAGTAGGGAAGCCTTCCTGAATCTTTTGCTGAAAAGATCCTGATGTGAAAATACCACATTGCCATTTTCCTGTCTACTTTCACTCATTAGTTCTCTTTGCACTCCAGCAGTACAATGGTCTTGAGTTTTTGGTGATACTACAGAGCTCTCAAACCCAGCTTTCTGTTTGCAGAGTAGTTCATTCACCCACAGCAGTATTTCACAGGCTATTTACACTTCAGGATGTGTTACTGTCCAATCCCTGGGAAGGCAGGACAGGTACCTCATAAGATGGTCTGAGTTCAAAGAAGGCCACCAGACTTACTGAAAACCACAGGCCTATACTCTGAATATATATACTTATAACCGTCAGTCCTCCTAATTGCTGGACAGATATACTGAGGCATTTAACCATTTGCTCAGGATGATTTATTGTGCAAGGTATCTTGAAAACAACCTGATATTTGGTGTAAGTCACAGTAGCTGGTCTCTCTACCCATGTTTTGAAGAGATCTAGAAAAAGTCTTGGGGGAAGGGGAGGAGGAAGGACAGGGAAGATCTTTTATTATTTTTAAATTGTCTTGACCCTTCTATTTAACAAATGCTATTATGGATAGAAGAAAAAGGCAGCACTGAAAGTAGCTCTCTGTTCTGATCTTAGTGACAGTTACACCTTTGGAAGGACCCACCTGAGCAGGGAGACAATACTACTTGCTTTTCCATGTGTTGTTGATAGCTGTGATCCTGGATGATCATTTCTACACCAAAGCAGCCTGAAGAGTGAGAAGCTTAACTGCAGGGCAGAGAGGAAGAAAGAAAAACTTGAAACAAAACAAAACAGAAGAATGAAAGCCTGTTCTTGTGATCCGTGCACCCTGAACATAGTATATCATGCCAAATTTCTTTTTAAAGTCCCGTAAGTGTGAAAAATATTTGTGTTATCGTTGTCAGGATTTCTCAATCTTATTCTAAAGCTCTTTGAAATATTTTTCAAATGCTTAAATAATTTTAATTATTAATATAAGCTTAAGTAAGTTTCCAAGAAAAGGCAGAGAATGCACACTCCCACAAAAAAAAGAGCATAAGATTTAATTTAGCAGTTAGATAACACAAGCTTCAGTGCAGTGTTCCATTTCTGTTCAGCAAAGTACTCAATAAAGTACATCATTTCATTTCTGAGGAACGTATTTCAAGGTCTTGATGAAGTGAAGGAGTCATGTAAAAGACAGGTCAGTGTGAGAAGAGAAAAATGTTCCCTTTCTCTGAATTATGCTTGTTTTTGCCTCTGCCAAACAAGTTAATAGTAGATACAAATGTAGTTTAGAGCATGAAAGAAGATCGAATTAAGTGCCTAGATTTGGAGTTGCAGCAAAGGTATATTCCACAATGCAGTTACGAGCGATTTCGTAAATTCCATGTGTTTGAATTATAATCAGAGCAATGTTGCTAAGGTTTAGCTTGTGACCACAGTAGAATAACTGATTAATGACTGTTAATTGTGAGTTTCCAAAATGAGAATAGGGTCCTGAAATATCATACCAACACAGCTTGAGAAATATGTTTTTAAAATTCCTAATAAACATCAGTCTCAGTAAAAGTCAAGTATTTAATCACCTAAAATTACTGTAGGCCGTGATGTTTGTTGCCATTCCCAAGATTTGCCTAAAAAAATCACTTTTGAGAGTTACTTGACAAGGCCACAATTATTCCTCTTTTAAATGCAGCTTTGCTTCTGCTAATTAAGGTTATCTACCACAGAACTGCATGCAAGAGAAAATCAAAGGGCCCTAAAAGTAGGAAAAGTATCTAGCATGCAGTTTGGAAAAGGACATAACTAGTATCAGAATATAGTATTTGCCGAAATCCAATGCAATAGAGTAATTCATTCATTTTAGATAACAAAGATATGTTTTTATTTTCTAAGGTGGTTAGAAAAGAAGGGAAAACATGGCCCTGTGAGAAAATGAAGATACCTAGCTGTGACTAGTATGGTACATAGAATGAAGAAATTGCAAGTTGCTTAAAAGGATCATTCTGGGAGGGTAAACTGAATGTCATTATAGAAACACTTAATCTATCATCATCCGTTCGTGTGTGTGTGTATGTGTGTGTGCGTGTTTTCCTAAAACAAACAACTTTCAGAGCTCTGAGTACTAGCAAAACTTTAAGGCCAAGGGTGTAACTAGTGATCTCGTATCTTTGGGCAACCTTCTTAAGTAGTTCCGTGACAGCATACCTTTTCTTATTGATGAGTTCCAGTTTTATTTCGGTTTTCATTAGCAGATTTCATTACATTTTATCAATTTGGATGGATTGAATAGAATTAGTTTTGATAAAGAGAATATTGGAGCTTTTTTGTTGGTACGGTTTGTCCTTACCAGATTTCTTAGGCTGTCAAGTAATCACTAAGCAATCTCTTACCCAGACTGATTTCTAGTATACTCAAATAATTGATCTCTTATTATTATGTGGGTAGCTACTGAGGATTTGAAAATTACATTTACATCATCTCCATTCTGTTCTGGTAGCGGAGGAAGTTATCCCTCACAGGCATGGGGATAAAATAAATGTAAACCTCCAAAAAGGAGGATTTGCAGGGGTATGGAAGGAGCACACAGCCCCAGCCTTCAGCATCATGACTTCAGCAACACACAGCCTTACAGCTGCTCTCTTTGACATTTTTCTCTCTGTGATTTCTTTGAGATTTTAACTGCCTCTAGATTTTTTGTGTTCCCTTTGAAAAGGAAAAGGCTAAATGATTAATTTTGCTTTCAACATCAGATGTGAAAGTCAGCTTGGCACCCTCCTGTGTCAAACGGCAGCACAGGAAGAACAAGAAGTGCCTGGTTTGCATCAGCTCCCTCAGTTCTTCTGTGAAGGAGGAACATGCCATGCTGCTTCCACTCCCACCACTCTCCTCAGCCTCAGGTCATGCTACCGAGTCATTAACATTAAAGTCATTAAGCTTTTTAGTGTGTGAGTATGCCAAGCTCCAATAATTATCCCCAGATAACAAGCAAGTCTAAATGAAGCAATGATTGCTGGTCAGTCTTTAAGCACTGCCTCCTAAAAGCACAAGATCAGGTGATTCCAAAATATCGGAAGTCAGGCAGGCGGGGCAGAAGGCCGGCCTGGCTGACCAGGGAACTTCTACTGGAGCTAAGGCAAAAAAAGAAAGTGTACTGCTGCTGGAAGGAGGGTCAGGCGACAAGGAAGGAATACAGGGATGTTGTTCGTGTTTGTAGGGAGAAAATTCGCGGGGCCAAAGCCCAACTAGAGTTGAAGCTGGCCATGTCTGTGGGAGACAAGAAAAAAGGTTTTTTTAGATATGTTAACAGAAAAAGGAGAACCAAAGAAAACATAGGTCCGCTACTAGATGGGGGGGGTCTCCTCACAGACAATGACATAGGCAAAGCAGAGACGTTTAATGCCTTCTTCACCTCTGTCTTCAATGCCGATGATGGACTTCGGGACCCTGGGTGCTCTGAGCTGGAGGACCATGACGGTGGGAATGACAGACTCCCTACCGACCATGAACGTGTGCGGGATTTGCTGCTCCACGTGGATCCATACAAGTCCATGGGTCCGGATGGGATCCATCCCAGGGTGCTTAAAGAGCTGGATGATGTCATTGCGGGACCTCTCTCAATTATTTTTCAACGATCTTGGGAATCTGGAGGGGTCCCAGTAGACTGGAAGCTGGCAAATGTTGTGCCAATTTTCAAGAAGGGTAAGAAAGAAGACCCTAGCAATTACAGGCCTGTCAGTCTCACGTCAGTGCCTGATAAAATTATGGAGAAGATGATTCTTGAAGTTATTGAGGCACACCTGGAGGACAATGCAGTCATTGGTCCCAGCCAACATGGGTTCATGAGGGGTAGGTCCTGCCTAACAAATTTGATTTCTTTTTATGATAAGATCACCCATCTAGTCGATCAAGGGAAACCAGCTGATGTGATCTGTTTGGACTTCAGCAAGGCTTTTGACATGGTTTCCCATAGGATCCTACTTGACAAAATGTCCAGCATACAACTTAATAAAACCATGAACCATGCTCATACGATGGGTGAGCAATTGGCTGATGGGCAGGGCTCAAAGGGTTGTGGTAAATGGGGCCACATCTGGCTGGCGGATGGTCACTAGTGGGGTCCCTCAAGGCTCCATTTTAGGGCCAGTCCTCTTCAATGTCTTTATAAGTGATTTAGATGTAGGACTAGAAGGTGTTTTGAGCAAATTTGCCGACGACACCAAACTTGGAGGAGTTGTTGACTCGGATGAGGGTGGAAAGGCCTTGCAGAGAGATCTGGACAGACTGGAGAGCTGGGCGATCACCAACCACATGAAGTTTAACAAAAGCAAGTGCCGGGTCCTGCACCTGGGACGGGGCAACCCTGGCTATACGTACAGACTGGGCGACGAGATGCTGGAGAGCAGCCCCGCAGAGAGGGATCTGGGGGTTGTGGTTGACAGCAAGTTGAATATGAGCCAGCAGTGTGCCCTGGCAGCCAGGAGGGCCAACCGTATCCTGGGATGCATCAAGCACGGCATTGCTAGTCGGTCGAGGGAAGTGATTGTCCCCCTCTACTCTGCGCTGGTGCGGCCTCACCTCGAGTACTGTGTGCAGTTCTGGGCACCACAGTACAAAAAGGACATTAAACTGTTGGAGAGTGTCCAGAGGAGGGCGACGAAGATGGTGAAGGGCCTAGAGGGGAAGACATATGAGGAGCGGCTGAGGTCACTGGGCCTGTTCAGCCTGGAGAAGAGGAGGCTGAGGGGGACCTCATTGCGGTCTACAACTTCTTGCGAGGGGGAGTGGAGAGGCAGGGGACCTGTTCTTCGTTATCACCAGTGACAGGACCCGTGGGAACGGTGTCAAGCTGAGGCGGGGGAAGTTTATGCTGGACATCAGGAAGAGGTTCTTCACCGAGATGGTGGTCGCACACTGGAAGAGGCTCCCCAGGGACGTAGTCACTGCACCAAGCCTGTCTGAATTTAAGAAGGGATTGGACTGTGCACTTAGTCACATGGTCTAAACTTTTGGGCAGACCTGTGCGATGCCAAGAGTTGACTTGATGATCCTTATGGGTCCCTTCCAACTCGGGATATTCTATGATTCTGTGATTCTATGATTCTATGATTCTATAAGCAGTAGATGTTCTGATTCCTGTACTTTCTTTCCAATCACTTTCTTCTACATGCTGACTAAACTTGTGGGATGGTTACATCAAAATCAATGGAGATTTTCTCTATTGCAGATCCGACTGGATGAGATCCCACTGACGTCTGTTTCCTTCTCCTCCATGCCTACAAAGACCAGCATGAGGACTTGTACTTGAAGACAGTCCTTAAAGTCCAGATAAAATCATGTCTTTCTCAGATATGTCATGGCTGTTCCTCAGAAGTACTCAGGCTTATATGGTAGACTTATTAAATACAGCGTCTTGCTAAAGACACAAGCATGCTGGGTAGCCATTTCCTATACTTTAATTCCCATTTCATTACTCAAACCTAGTAAATTCTGTTTAACTAGAAGATAATGGTTACTTGGCTAAACTTCAAAAAAAGCATCCAGTTCTGACTTAAAGCAGAAAAACATGACTAATCTATTAATTCCCATTGTAAATCTCTTGGAATATTTAATATCCGAGTTAAAAATATGTATACCTTCTTCCTAATTTCATTTTTTTTGACTGGCTACAGATTCCTGCCTTTTGATACCTTTATCCCCAAGACTAAGTAGTCCTTTAGCACCTGGTGTTTTATTATTGTACATCTGTATTCCAATCTTTTTTTTTTTTTTTTTAAAGCTGAACAGATGGGGTCCTTAGAGACTACGCATTGTGTAGCACTTTCTCCAGTTCCTGAATAGAAACCGAGGCTTTTTTTTACACAGCTTGTCCAGTTTTTCAGTAGACTAGGAAAAATGTGGACATCAGAAGTGGATACAGTATTCCAGTATTAATTTCATTCAAGTGATATGAAGGAAGAAATACCACCTCCTCAGAAGTAAGGAGTACTCCTCTGCCTCTGACAAAGTACATGTCCTCTGTGACTCTCAAACTGATTTGACGGTTGTCACCACCCCAGCCATTCTTCCTGGTACACCTTCATTTCTCGTTACATACATTCTGTGCTTCAGTCCAGGGGGTTCAGTAAAACACATTTTGTTGAAGAAGCTGAATTTATCAAGTAATCCGCAGCACTTTGTGGTTGCCCTGTCCCCCTTGTTGTATACCAACCATTCTACCAGCCTTCATGTCACCTGCAAATCTTGTCTGCAGTCACCTTGCATGGGCTGGACCCAATACAGCTTCCTATGAAAGCATCACTCTTCTCCTTCTAATGATGATTTCTCACTGTCTGCTACTTTGGAGGCCTACCAGGTAGCCATTGCTAGTGCAGTTTGGTGTATGCTCTGCACCATCTAACTTATTTTAACCTGTTGATTGCTTGGTTCAAATAGCAAAATAGTTTGGCATCTAGGAGTTTGGAAAGCCCAAATCTTCTGTGATGGACGGTAGCAGCAATGTTCAAACTCTGCCCTGCAGGCAGCACTGAGCGTAGAGCATCCCCTGCTGCTTCAGTCTTGGGATGGCACTCCCAGCCTGCCCGGAACGGGCTGCATGCTTGGTGTTTACTTTTCTTGTTCACCGTGAGGCAATCTCATACTCATTAGGTGTTGTTTATTCTTACGCTGAAAAAATTAAAAGCCTGTTTGAAACTGTTCTGAAAAAAGGGATTGTGATGTTTTCTCCCAATTTCATTCTTTTTTTCAACTTCTGTAGCTGTTTTCTAAAAGCCCACTGTGCAAAACAGAAGGTGAAACTGTATTAAATAAAGAGGATATAAAATAAGCTCTCTCTTTATATTTTATATCCCAGAGTACCCTACCAGCAGCCATGCCTGTAATTCAGGAAAGATATGGAGACCCTACTCTAAGGAGTAAATTTTCAGAAGTTACTTTTTCGCATTTCATGATTCTATGAAATGGGGTACTCACTGTTTAACTCACACTTATTTAGATCAGATATATTATATTTACTCAGATATACCCTTCAGGGTAACATGCATAATGAATGTTTTAACAGTTGTGTTCTCCAAACTGAATGTGTTGAAGATAATGTAGGTGAGTAATCAATGCAACAAAATATCTACTTTCCATCACTGTGGACATATATTTGTTCTGATTTTCCTGATCCTGAGTATGACGTGCTGGTTTATCATTGCTGGATAGTGAAACTTGCTTCATCTCACTGAAACACTACTGTGATACGCATACCTAGTTATTTCTTCCACTGTTTTCCTTCACTGTGTGTATTCTTGGTTTTGAGCAGTTTCTGTATGTTTACTAAATCTGCCCTCATCATTTGCAGTGGTGGGCGTTATTTTTGTCCCTGTTTCACATACAGAAAATGAGACATAGGTTGTTTCAAGGTGACAGAGGAAGTCATTGGCAAGGTCTGGCAAAAGCCCAGATGTCCTGAATTGGAGCCTAATGTTTAAACCATAAGGTCAGCATTCCTCACACACTTGATCAGGTGTGCTCTGCTGGAATTTTGTAGCAGCAGTAGTTAAATCAGAGTGCAGCAGTACCATGGTAGCCTCTTGATTGCCTAAGTAAGCTGCTATATATTGAATTTGGAGATGAAGAGCACTAGCTAATGCTCTCATCATTAGCCCAACAGTCTGGGGAGGTGAGGGTTACATTCTAAAAGCTGCTTCTACCTTTGCTTTCCGTTTTACTGGGAGGAGCCAGGGGTAGAGGAATATGGAGGTTCACTTAATAATTTGCATCCTAAAATCTTCTAATTCCATACAACAAGATGAGTAATATTTTCCCTTGGATAATATCAAATATATTTGTAGAATTGTCTTCTAATTCCATAACTTATTCAGCCTGTAATTGCCTTGTGATATTATTCCCCCCAAACCATTAATTTTATTATTTGTTCACCAAGTATGTTCTGAAAACATAAACAAAAGTACAGTTGCAAGGGCATCAGTACTGACAGAAAACATAAACAGCTTTAATAATGAACATTGTGCGGGTCTGAGAGGTTGCAGTTCTGTTGTTTGTAGGTCTAGGTGAGATGCTTACTGGCTTAAATGGGCATTTCATAAATTATGGGGGTTGATGAGACAGCATTAAACCAAAATTACTATTTATTTGTTTAGGGAGTGCAGCTGGAAGAAAAACACTGTTGGTGTAATGTTGCCAACAATCTCTCTTATTCCCAGAGATAAAGACGCATTGATGACTCTCTTCCAAATTCTCTCCTGAGATAGAAACCTTCCCCAGGTATGAAAGCACGTTTCTAGTACTGCTGTTGAGATTTATCAATCCAGTACTGTACTGTGTCATGATATTATGACTCAATTTACTTTAAAGAAACAAAGAAAATCGTACTTTTTAATGTATATTAAATGTACTGCATTATTCAACATTACTTTAGCTATCTACTATTTATTACAGTCACGGTAGGTTTTTCCTGGTTCCCTCATCCCTTAAGCTCTCATTCTTGTCTATTATTGTATGTGTCTTATTTATCTTTCTCTTCACTGACAATCTTAAATTATTTTCAGTATTTCCATTAAAAACAGTAATGTTGTTTGTAATTCCAATCTGCACTGGTCCTGTAAGCATGTTTCTCTTTTAAAGCAATGCAGTTATTTCCTGGTCTGTAATACGCAATAAACAGGTTACCCTGTGCAACTAGATGGAAGATTAAATCTGTGCTTTTGTTAGCTAGTTGAAGCACAAGCTTTTGCTGAATTATCCAGAATGCCTTTGCCTGACCATCTGTTTCAAACGGAAATGAATCTTTGGCTTTAATTATAAATCTCTTATGAATATTATTTTTCTTCTTTTCTAACCCAGTCTGCCCTTTTGGAGATTGCTTGAAATCTCCCTGCGTTGTATGAAAGGTGGTTGGGATTGCCTGAGTGGCTGATAGTGTGATTTCATTTTTTTTTTTATTAGCCTTCCTGTTAATAACTTTAAATCTATTTATGCACTTGCTGCAAGTTGAAGCAAAACTCCATGTTACCAAACTGTGTTTACAAATTTGTTACAAGATACCATGTTATGAAACAGCCTAAGTATAAACGTGTTAAACCATATGGAAAATCCCCCACAATCTTGCTAAATTGTTCCAATGTTTAATCACCCAGATCATTAAAAGTGTGCACCCTCTTTCTAATCTGCTTTTCTAACTTCACTGTCTGGTCCTCATATCATACTATATTTTTTAACATGTTCCCCATGAAGGTGTGTGTAGATTGAGACTGAACACAAAGAGCTCCTACTTCAGGTGCTGTTCTCCAATGAAAAGGATCTCAGTTGTTAAAGTGTGTAAGGATCTCAGTAATGTGTAAGGGTCTCAGTAAGGATCTGTTGTTAAAGTGTGTTGTAGGTATTTTTTCAAAGAAAGACTGAAGTCATGCTTTTATTTTAAATTAAATGAGTGCGTAGGTGGAGGAGGAAACAGAGGACTCTGGGCAGGGGTGTCAGGGAGAGTCCTTACTCTTTGCCTCGATCTTGTAAGGAGCAGTAAGGGGAGCTCTCCTTTCCCTTCCTCTGGGTAGAACGGCTTCCCTTTCATTCACATTGTCAGCTAACCATTCTCCAGTTAGTTTCTCCTGGCTGGGTTGGCCAACATGCCTGTCACATCCAGTACATACTATTCTCTTCTGCCTACCCAGGCTGAATCATAATACTGCCCTAACTTGCATCTTCCGTGGTGCAGGGTAGCAACTACTTTTTATGACCAAGACAGAAAAGAAAAACAAGCCAAGTTACACTTCTTGGCACATTTTCCAGCTTCGCTTGAGAATTTGGCCCCAGCTAGTCAGTAAGAAGACCTTGAGCAAGCAGAAGAATCGTTTTCCTGCCAAGCTGTCTTCCTGAGCAGAGGCCAACTTGTAGCAACTCAGTGTGCAGACGAGTCAGTGAAAAATGGACTTAGGTAAACACTGTTAACTGATGTTACAGAAATTTCTGCAGTTTCTCCAGAGACAGCT
The DNA here is from genome assembly GCF_013377495.2 of Cygnus atratus. Taxonomy (NCBI): domain Eukaryota; kingdom Metazoa; phylum Chordata; class Aves; order Anseriformes; family Anatidae; genus Cygnus; species Cygnus atratus. The sequence continues at coordinate 2,428,260 of NC_066365.1, forward strand.
GCATTTATTTCTTCATACAAGAACCACAGAAGTGGGGAGGTGTATGAACACTCCTAATTGAAATCCTAGGCTATGACATATCCTAGGTCTTCTCATAACTTTTACCCCTTCAGATTTCAGTTCTTGTCCATCTTCATCATCAGCTATTTGTGCATGACATCACAACACAGGCCTACACATAGCACTGCTTATGGAAAAAAATATAAATAAGTAGTTCATTCTCTTCAAAGAAATTCTAATTTAGAAAGTGACAGGTTCCCTTTTTATCTTCTTGAAGGCATTTTCTCTCCAGAATGACCTGAGTAACTTTTACCAAAACATACTTTATTCATATGGGCCAAAATTCTCACATTAAAAACAACATTTTTTGAAAATAAAGATTTAAAAAAAAAAAAAAGAGAGAAATATTTCTTGTTTTGTATAGCTAGCTTTCATTCTACAGAAACTGATCCAGACAAAGCATACACAGGATACTTGCTTTAAATAAATACATTTGCTTTTTACGAGAGAAATTTCTCCACTCTTACCGCGTGGTCAGTTAGCCTGTAGTTGTTAGGCCCATTCTAAATGTACATTTTGTACCACTGTAATTTGTTGATGGGATTTTGCACCAATGTATTTAAACCAATACATCTCCATGATCATTGCTATTCCATGCAGAATATAAACGTATATACTAACATGGGTTCATTTGGTCGCCCTCATAGGGAGAATTGTCTTACTTTACATTATGCTTGGCAGAAGGTAGAGAATCCTTCCTGCACACTTTGGAAGTGCTTGACCATAACACTTCTTCAATTGTGTTTGAACTGTGTTGATCTGCCTGCCGTGTGATTTCACAAGGTGATCTGTATACTCCTTCTCTCCCAGCAGAGCACCCAGACCTTGGATGCCATGGCCTCGAAGTGTGTCATCTTAACGCTCACTGCCACTGTTAAATTAGCGTGGTTTTATTTTTCTCGTATGCTGTCCTTTTACTAAGTGTTTGCACAGAAAGTAAATCCGCACTAAATGTTTCACACAGCTTTTAAAGGAGTCCTGAGAAGGTTTAGCTGTTACTTTACAAAATGACAGAGGCAAATGTCTTCACACTCCTCCCTTCTCCTCCCACTACCATTTCTGTACTATATTCAGTGAGTGAAAATGATTCACTATGATTCATTCTCATTCCCTCCCAAACTGTGTTCTTCCCTGAAAAGTACAGTATTTCTTTTCATATTCTCTATGAATACTGAGGCTGTGACTTCTTTCTCTTGTGTTTCTCAGAGAGAAGTTTACCAGTAGCTCCTGTAAAGAAGAGGCACCTGAGGAGCATGAGAGAAAAGCTGGTATTATATCTGGAACCAGCTCTGTGTACCTCTGGGAGAATAATGTCAGCTCTTGGCAAAAACAGGCATGTTCCTAAAATTGTTCATCTGGACCTTAAAATTTCTAGGATATGAAATGCAGAATAGGATAAGAGAAGCAAGAGATGAAGGCTATCTACAGAATTTTCTTCGTTTCCCTGCAAGCGAAGGCTATGGCTTTACACACTTGGCCTCTGAAAAGTATATGTCAGTTGCTGGACAGATTAATTGCTTTGTGTGAAGCAAGAGAAATGTTGATGCTTCATCCAGTTTTTTGTTTGTGTTTGAAGGAAGACCTCCAAGCAACAAAAGCATTCATCTGGACTTTTACACCAGTAGATGACTGTTGAACGCATATTCTCTGTCACTCTCTATGTGTGTATTTAGTACTAGGCAATAAAAGATAAGCTGAGAGACTTGCAAGCATTATCATATGATACGAGAATCACTTTTTTAAGCAAACTGGTCCTGGAATTTGGGCATCTTTACTTTTCTATTCATAAATCTACTAAGTCTTCTAAGGCCTCCGAGTGTTTATCACTCGCATTAGGTCCTCTCTATACATATGGTCCTTAGAAAATGAAGCTCTGAGTATTTGTTTCAGGTTCCAGCTGCTCCACTTTTTGTTGTGAAAAGTGTGCTCAGACTCATTAAATCTGCAGGGCTTGGAAGCTGTCCTTGTGGTTACACCACAGACAATATTGCATGCGAGACCCAAGTGCTGTAACACTTTGGCATGAGGCACAGTGCATGCAAGAATGTAGCAGCAGTCCCAGAAATGACTCTAACACATCTCCTGTTTTTCAGCTGCAGACAAAAAGGTGCTTTTTAGAAAAGTCAGAAGCTAAACAGATGTCCTCGGAGAAGCTGAAGATGGAAATATTTCTCAAGTGAACAATTTCACTTGCAATATGGGGACTGCTTTGGTAGGTTTCTTGAGTGACCAGCAACTTTTCTACAGGTCATGGGGTGCAGAGCTGCCTTGCTATTTTCTGCCCTGAGTTACGTGGGTAAAACATGATACAGGGCTTGATGCTGAATGTTTAAACACATAGAGGATGAAGTCCTATGGGCTACATTTCTCTAGGCCAAGAGGGGACTGTCCTTTTATGAACACGCATAAGTCAGCTATGCTACTGCGCCACTTCAGTTGCTTCCAACTATAAGCAGAAATCCAGAGGCTGTTTGAAATTCATGAACCAGATGCTTATGAACCTTTTTTCAGAGAAGTCAAGTTGCAAGTGCCAGTAAATAGCAGATAAAGTAGAAGCAACTTCTGTGCCACTTTTGATGGATGGCAGGGAAAAGCAGAAGGAAATATTAAGTAAGAAATTATTAGTTGGTGAAGGGGGGGAAAAAAGAAGGAATCTTTTCATTTCCTTTAAGCTTGCTCGTTTCTTGAATTTAACACAGCTAACCTGAAATATATATTTTTTGAACTCTGCTTCTCATTTGCTTTTGCATTGCTTTCATCTTGAGTGCGAAATTCCAAGTTACTGTGAAAAAGCTGCCCTAGGAATATTCTTGGCACTACTGCAAGCAGAAAGTACAGGAAACCTCACAAGAGAGTTTGTTCCAGCAACACTGCCATCCACGTTTCACAGCTGCAAGGACATTCAAAGTAAAGCTAAACACCTTCCTTTCCCTTACACAAAATCTTGCTGAAGTAAAAGTACCTAGGACCAGAAAAGTTTAATTAAGCTATGGCACAATCACAATCTGCTGAAATAAAAGGGGGAAAAAAGTCATCCATGAAAAAACTTTCACAAACTAAACTGGGGCCAAGATAGTATAACCCAGTTACTGCATGTCACGCTGGCCAGCAGGCAAAGCAGGAAAGCAAAGGGGAAAGATTTTTATAGGCACACATTTCTCTGCCATTTCTTGTAGCCACTTTTGGCAAATATCAGTAAGTGAAGAAGAGCCGGTGCAGTAATGACTGTTGGAAAGAGGAAGGCAGCATTGTCTCTCATTGGCCTCAAGCGCTGTTTCATACCACCACTTCAGTTCTGTTGTGTCAGTGATGTTTTTTAGGATGCGCTGTTTATAACTGATCATGGGGTAACTTTCTGAAAGCGTATATAAGTGAAGAAACAGAGGGTATATGTTTATGGGGTGGTTAACCCTTCAATACAGGAGGCATCAGCTGCTAAGTGTTACTGCACAGGTATATTGAATTCAACAGGCAATAGATGAAGTCTGTCTCTGGTTCAAGATCTTAACTATCAGCTTAAGCTCTATGTCCCATCTAAAACATCTGTGAGACAGAAGGGGTCCTGACACCCCATTTTGACCTGGGGAATATTCCAGAGAAGACACCACAGAGGACACGTAAGACTGTATTGTGAAGACCTGGCTTCAAGCCCTCTGAACAGGCCAAGCCATGTTGATTCTGCCATTAAAATACAGAAACCTTCAGTGCTGAAACAGTATTAGAGTTTAAAGGGAATAAATGTGATTCAGAGCTTCATTAGCTGATTTTACATTGTGTTTAACTGCTGTCTTCCTTGAATGACACAGAAACTCAGCTTTGGCTTTTATGTAGTGTGCTAGTTTTCAATATGCTCCTCAGGCTTTCCCCAAAGGAAAGATAATACTGCCAAAGATATATGGAGAAATACATTGGTATAGTTGCTTTTCTGTTTGTTTTTAATGTAAAGTTTTGCTTCAATCTTGCTGTGTAACTAACACTTTTAAGTTAATTATTTTTAGAATTATTTTGCTTTTAGGCAGTAGATGTCTTATTTCTTGGTATTACTGAATTTTTCTCAGTTATTTATTGGAATTGACAAATCTTTGTTTCTAGTCCTGGCAAATGTAATAACCACATTACCCTGAATTTGCTATTCAACCCACTTGTGTTCATTTAGGGAAAATTATCCAAGAGGTCTGCTACAGTTAAAAAAAATCTATATAACATCATGAATGTGTATATGTGTGAACAGTGAGACATATCAGGAAATATTTTATCAGTCATTTTTAGGTAGAACTCCAACTTATTATTTTGTAAAATATAATACTGGAATAATTATTTGGGACCGATGTCACCAGTCAAATTAAGTGCTGAGTAAAACTTCTGTGAAAATGCAGAGATCTGGCTCAATAAATTAGATTGCTTTAGTACTAACAAGAAAAAAAAAGCTATAAATGGACAAATTCTAGGCTGGTGAATTCACTGTAAGTAAAATGTAATTTCTAAGTAAGAATGACTGCTGATGGGCTAGAGTCTAACTGGCACAGTGTTCAGAAACAAAAAGCTGGCCTCAGTGTTAACAGTAAATCAAGTATAGAAATATGATTTTGGTACAGCTCTGTTCCAACTTTTGAGAATAAAACACTGACTCCAACAAGGCATCCTGGAGCCTGCCTTTGCTTTGTGATGCCTCTGCTCCAGTTTGGTTCAGAGGGAAGTTAACTAAGAGCAATGAATCTAACTAAGCTAGGTCAAAGGATTGTGTCAAACTCTGTAGTAAGTATAAATGGAAGAAAAGTGAACTAATATGCTTCTAAGACAGCGTGTGCAAATATTTTAAACCTAAGAAAAAGTATAAATGTGTTCTTGAGGTGTTACAAGAATAGGAGATAAAATTTTCTTGCAAAGAATGAATTTCAAACAGAAAATGGTAATCATGTAAAAGGGGGAGATATTAAATTCTTGATTGCACTAAATAATCCTCTTTAAGAAATTTCCTGATTATCATGACCTTTTCTTTTTCTCACTTAGCTGATATGTGTGTGATGAGTTACTAGTTGAATTGGGTGTTTAAAAAATTAATTAATTAATTAATTAAACAACCAAAAAAAAAAAACAGAAAAAACAGCCCAAATCTTTCAGAATGGCTGAAGAGTGAAAACAGATGACAGAAGACAGCTACGCTAGAGAAAACAATACTAATGATTAAAGAAATATTATATAGCAAGCTATATAGGGCACTGGGGAAAACGGGAAGAGGGAGTATACATTTTTTCCAGTTGTTACATTATCTTCACACAGTCACACATGTTTGCAGTAAAGTTGACTCATGAAAAAAAAAGAACCCTGTAAAAATGTCCGTGTTCAAAGAAAATCATTTCTTGTACACTGCATGCATACACACAAATCACTAACAGTCAACGTTTGTTGTTAATAGTAGTTTTCCTTACATTTTCTGTTTGTTTGTTGTTTTTTTTTTATGCAAACATAAGTATGAAATCTTTGAATTATGCCATATTGGTCAAACAGAAAGTATTATTCTGTGCAGTTATATTTTACATAACTGGGCTGATACAGTAAGGAAAATAAGTAGAGGTATGTGTTAGGGGGAAAAAGGAATATATGCAATGTTTTATGCCCTTCTTATATTCATTTAAATTCAAAACTCAATTCTACTCTTTGTGTACATCTGTGCCAGGTGCTTCAAAACAAGATGCAAGAACATACCTATAACTTTTATGCTGTCTCTTGCCATAGTTTCCAATAGTTACGTATTGGCCTAAATCACTGTACATGGCACTTAATTGATAAGAAGTCAGTAATCTTGGTGTCTTTATAAATATCATGTCCCTCCTTGTAAGTTTTGTTGCTGGATTTAGTGATTTCTGGTAACATCGAGTTTCACAGTTTAGTTACTATGGAGAGGTATTTTTGTGTCGGTTTTGATTTTCGCCCCTTTAGTTTAACAGAATATCGTAGAATCATAGAATAGTTTCTATGATTCTATGATATTTGTAGAATCATAGAATCATAGAATATCCCGAGTTGGAAGGGACCCATAAGGATCATCAAGTCCAACTCTTGGCACTGCACGGGTCTGCCCAAAGTTTAGACCATGTGACTAAGTGCACGGTCCAATCCCTTCTTAAATTCAGACAGGCTTGGTGCAGTGACTACGTCCCTGGGGAGCCTCTTCCAGTGTGCGACCGCCCTCTCGGTGAAGAACCTCTTCCTGATGTCCAGCATAAACTTCCCCCGCCTCAGCTTGACACCGTTCCCACGGGTCCTGTCACTGGTGATAACGAAGAACAGGTCCCCTGCCTCTCCACTCCCCCTCGCAAGAAGTTGTAGACCGCAATGAGGTCCCCCTCAGCCTCCTCTTCTCCAGGCTGAACAGGCCCAGTGACCTCAGCCGCTCCTCATATGTCTTCCCCTCTAGGCCCTTCACCATCTTCGTCGCCCTCCTCTGGACACTCTCCAACAGTTTAATGTCCTTTTTGTACTGTGGTGCCCAGAACTGCACACAGTACTCGAGGTGAGGCCGCACCAGCGCAGAGTAGAGCGGGACAATCACTTCCCTCGACCGACTAGCAATGCCGTGCTTGATGCATCCCAGGATACGGTTGGCCCTCCTGGCTGCCAGGGCACACTGCTGGCTCATATTCAACTTGCTGTCAACCACAACCCCCAGATCCCTCTCTGCGGGGCTGCTCTCCAGCATCTCGTCGCCCAGTCTGTACGTATAGCCAGGGTTGCCCCGTCCCAGGTGCAGGACCCGGCACTTGCTTTTGTTAAACTTCATGTGGTTGGTGATCGCCCAGCTCTCCAGTCTGTCCAGATCTCTCTGCAAGGCCTTTCCACCCTCATCCGAGTCAACAACTCCTCCAAGTTTGGTGTCGTCGGCAAATTTGCTCAAAACACCTTCTAGTCCTACATCTAAATCACTTATAAAGACATTGAAGAGGACTGGCCCTAAAATGGAGCCTTGAGGGACCCCACTAGTGACCATCCGCCAGCCAGATGTGGCCCCATTTACCACAACCCTTTGAGCCCTGCCCATCAGCCAATTGCTCACCCATCGTATGAGCATGGTTCATGGTTTTATTAAGTTGTATGCTGGACATTTTGTCAAGTAGGATCCTATGGGAAACCATGTCAAAAGCCTTGCTGAAGTCCAAACAGATCACATCAGCTGGTTTCCCTTGATCGACTAGATGGGTGATCTTATCATAAAAAGAAATCAAATTTGTTAGGCAGGACCTACCCCTCATGAACCCATGTTGGCTGGGACCAATGACTGCATTGTCCTCCAGGTGTGCCTCAATAACTTCAAGAATCATCTTCTCCATAATTTTACCAGGCACTGACGTGAGACTGACAGGCTTGTAATTGCTAGGGTCTTCTTTCTTACCCTTCTTGAAAATTGGCACAACATTTGCCAGCTTCCAGTCTACTGGGACCCCTCCAGATTCCCAAGATCGTTGAAAAATAATTGAGAGAGGTCCCGCAATGACATCATCCAGCTCTTTAGGCACCCTGGGATGGATCCCATCCGGACCCATGGACTTGTATGGATCCACGTGGAGCAGCAAATCCCGCACACGTTCATGGTCGGTAGGGAGTCTGTCATTCCCACCGTCATGGTCCTCCAGCTCAGAGCACCCAGGGTCCCGAAGTCCATCATCGGCATTGAAGACAGAGGTGAAGAAGGCATTAAACGTCTCTGCTTTGCCTATGTCATTGTCTGTGAGGAGACCCCCCCCATCTAGTAGCGGACCTATGTTTTCTTTGGTTCTCCTTTTTCTGTTAACATATCTAAAAAAACCTTTTTTCTTGTCTCCCACAGACATGGCCAGCTTCAACTCTAGTTGGGCTTTGGCCCCGCGAATTTTCTCCCTACAAACACGAACAACATCCCTGTATTCCTTCCTTGTCGCCTGACCCTCCTTCTAGTAGCCATACATTTTCTTTTTCCGCCTAAGCTCCAGTAGAAGACTGGCATTATTATGTGCAATGTCCAAGGGAATGAGTTGTAATAGGTGAAAGTTACCAAATATTTATATCCACTGCATATGGAAAACATATTCTAATATTGTTGCATATATTTTATCTAATCAAGAGTGTGTTTGTTTTTTTTTTTCCTGGAAGGTATAGGAATTTAAGTTGGGAGTGGTGATGGTTTTCAAAGGAGTCATTAATTCATAGTATAAGAAGTATTTGAACAAGTTGGCCTATCCAGTTGAAATGCTGAGAAATTGGTAGGCAGGTAAGAGATGTAGAGACATCCAGAAATTTTTCCTTTTCCTACATTACTAAAAGGTGGCAAGGCTTCTGGTTAATAGGTACAGCAGGGTCAAAATGCAGTTTTACATCTTCGAAAGATTCCATTATGCTTTCCTACAGCAGGACCTCAGCATTACACAAGAGCAGGCTCTTCCTGCCGGCTCTGAAAGACATTTTACCTGCTGCAAACATGAAAACCATTCACAATAAACAGAACTACAAATGAGTTCTGCAGACTTTGGATTAGGTACAAAATGCTGCAGTTTGCAATGGTTATCCGTACACTTAAACACAGATGGCAAAGAGTTCTCTTCAGCTTCACTGAGAAACTCTTATCTATAAAAACTCCAAAAATCTCCATTATTGCTCAGAAAGTGCCAGTATGGACTAATAAAACAAGTGTGTTTTTTTTTTTCATACCTTGGCTGGAATCGCCATAGTGACTGTCAGTATGCAAACCTATTTTCCCCATGGAGTTTGGAGAGTAAGAGTTAAGAGAGCTCAAATCCTGTATTATTTTGGGCAGCTGTAAAGGAAAGTATTTTGCATTTTGTCAAGTGAAATTATCTGAGCATATATTGAAACTGAAAGAGTTCATGAAAACAAAGTGATCTATCTTGAAACTATCATAGTTGTTCACAAGCTTTAATATTTCCCTTAATTTGATCAAGGAGGGAGGGAAATTATTATTAAACAAATGTATTAAAAAATTAGTTGACTGTAGTTCCAGGGTTTTTTAGGAAATTGATTATTGTACATTTTCAATGAACCTGAAACAATTTACTTCTAGAGAGTAAATCAAAGCCTTGTTTAATTCATGTAGTGATTTGAATATAAGGGGTGCAGGATTTTCTATCAAGTTTCAGTGGAACAGCTATTGAGTTTATGCAAACTGTCAAGGGTTATTAGGCTTTCTGGTTTTCATAGTATTGGAAGCTGAGTTGTTGAAGCCTAAAGCTAAAGGGAACTTATGCACGTAGCTTGACAGACAATGGTCAAAAATAATGCAAAAAGAGAGTAAATGAAAGAGATTACATAATACCCAGAATGTCATAAATTACAATCTTTGAGAGGAGATGAGGTGAGTTAAATGATGTATTGCTTTGATTTCTACATGTAAAATGAAACGTATTTACATACTGCTTTTACTGAGATTTAAACATATGGGCATCTTCAGTAGAGTTAGAGGCCAAGAATGTTGTCTAGAGCCACAGTATGAGTGTGCCGCATTCAGCACTACAAAACATAATGCTTTTGCTTCCAGCACAGAGTGATCCTGGAGATTTACTTGTTCCAGTTTTACCACAGCTGAAGTTTTCTTTTGATTCTTGTAATAAGGAACATGGGAATGATGTTTATCTTCTGAACAAGACAGGGCAAATGATAAGAAAGAACATCCATTCTGTCAGGTGGTGGCTATGGAAATGCTATCCTACCTGAAATATCACTAATCTATGTTTTATGACTCAGTGTTCAATTTATCCCTGTCCCAGGCAGAGAGTCAGTTTCATTTTTTCTACCAGAGGCTGACAAGATGATTTGCATTTCTTATGCTTTTACTTTATCACTTCTACAAACAGGCAGCGAATTTCAGCAGCTGGTATGGCTGTTACAGTCATTCTATTATTCCCATCAAAAAGAAAGGAGACAAGGGAAGAGGGAGTGTCTGAGGAAAAAAAGAAAAAGAAAAATAACTGTGAAGCCACAGAGGAAATAATTATACATTTCTGAGTACAGCAATTTAAATGTATCATAAACAGGGTCAAATAACACTATATGTAAAAAAAATAAATCCAAATAAGATGTGCACTTCTTGTTCTGTAATTTTATGGTTTAATCCATCTGGCTTTTTCTGGGAAGTACCCCATAAGCGATGGTTATTACTAGTGACAGCTGTCATTTTGTTGGTAGTTCTTCCCAAATTGCTCAAGGCGATCAGATAAACAAGCTTGCTTGCCTACTCTTACCAGTTATTACTTGTTCTGTTGTGTGTTTTGCTTTTTGTCAGAACTCCCATCTCTGACCAACACACTCAAGTATTAAATTAGGAAATTCAGACACAGTTTGTGAAATCTTTAGAGACAATGGAGTATTGACTCATTCATATTTTCTACTTTCAAATATATGCATTAATGAGATGTAAATTCTCTTAAATATCATCATTATTTTTATCCAGAAGCCTATGTAACAATTCTGTAGAAAGATCCCCCTGTCAAATAGGGAATGGCTACAGACCATTTATCTACCATTTATCTACTTTATCTACCTAATCTGCCTACAGCAGAGGGAAAGTGGTGATACTTAACATTTCTTTCATCTGTTACTTTGAAAAATAAGTAGTAGTAGTTAATTATTTTAATAGCAATTCCCCTTTGCCAGGTTCATTAGATTATGCTATCCCTCCATAAAGAAAAAAAAAAAAAAAGTATCAGTCTGGTAGAAAAATGCATTGCCTTTACCAAATGACTCATTATTTCATTGTTTTAAGAGGTTTCCTCTGTACCTATTTAATATATAATGTATATATCTAGAGCATTATTGAAATAGAAAACTTGAAAAATGTTGACTGCAAACTTTCAGTTTCAGATAAAGATAAACTGCTTTAATCAGAAAGGAATTAACAGCTCACTCTTAGCACAAGCTGATCAGATTTTTACAAATCATGAGTAATTGCATAAATGCTAACATCTGTTAACAAAAAGCAAGTATTTGGAAATGCTTGCAAACAAGATTGTAGCAGTGGATTCACTTGTGTTCTTGCAAGTGAGTCTTATGTGTTATATAGAACAGAGAATGTGCCTGTGTATTTCTTCCATACTTCTAATGCTTGACAGCAAAAAGCTTAACTGACTACATCTTGGTTGTTTCTTTACACTTTAGCTTGTTCAGAGACCAGCCTGCTTCAAACTTACTGTTTGCACAGAGGATGGATACATCTAACAAAGTGTAGCTATAGCAGCTCACAAGATATTGACTCAGAATAGAGTCTCATGTGGTAATTGATATGAAAACTAAACATTAGACTTGTAAGCATCGGTGAAGTATGCAGAAGCCATCAAAATTAACTGTTCTTGAGTGTATACTGTTGAAAAGCTAAATCTCTTCGGGGAAGGATTTGTGCAAGTGCAGTATTCTTCAGGGAACCATACAAATCTGCATTGCAATAGCCTGTTTCCTGAGGTTTCCTTAGGGATCAGAAAGAGTTTATACAAAAGTTGTGTTTCTTATAGCTGTACTGCCTATACCAGCTGCACAAAATTCCTTCCTGAATGACTACATTCCAAAGAAGTAATTGCAGAAAATTCTCAGATTCTTATTTTCATTTCCTTTAGTAGTTCTATAGAGACAACTTTTCTTTAATAAGTAACCAACCACTGCACATGTAATGACAGAAAATGATGTGAATGTGTCTGCATATTTATTCTTTACGCTGAGGATGCATGCTGTATGCTACTTAATTGCAAGAATGTATGTGATTTTTATGAGAAGTACTAAGAAGAGCATCATAAGATTGATTTAATTTGTGCATGTGTTTGGTGGAATGCACAAAGGGAAACACTGGAAGCCTTCAGTACAAGCAAGAGCTTGTCCTGTGAGGAGGGACTGGATACCTAAGACTAGAGAGACCAGAGATTTAGTTTCTCCTATTATCTTTTCTAGGGTTGTTGCTTGGGTATGTGGTACCCTTACCAACATAGAAAAAATGTCTTTTCTTTCAAAGCAACAGCATGATAAAAGAAAGCAAAACCTGACCTTGTTTGTTGGCAGCACTGTCGAGATGAACTGCAGCTCTGACCTATTTCTCCAGCAGTACAATTATTTGCTGTAATGGTACCACTTTACTTTTCAAATCCGGGATTACAGTACTGGGAGATTTAGAGAAGTTACCCTCTCTCTAGTTGCAGGCCTTGTTACTTTGGGGGCAAGCCAGTGTGAAGAGTGAATGGATGGAAGGAGTAAAGACAAAGCACATGATCAGGTCATTGTAATGTCTTTATAATTTTCATGTGAATGCATTTTTTTAATTTATATGTATGTGTACACACACACCATTTTGTTTATTTATATACTCATTATCTCTATATACAAATGTGTATGTATATATAGAGAGAGACAATATACTTGTATATACATGTGTAGCAACACAAAATGTACTAAACTGAGTTCATGTGGTGAGGGATTTGGGTTTTGTTCATTTGTTTGGCAGATATGAGATATGATCAGCCTCTACACAACATGGGAGCTGTAAGAAATCAGGTTTGTACATATTCAGGACTCAGCCCCTCTGTGACAGGAGTTGACACAGCTGCCTTAAAGTCAGTTTAATACCTGTTTAAACCAACAGAAGGAAACTGAATTACGTTAGGAACTGGTGTTTATAATCTGATAATTATCTCTTCTTTTGTTTTAATAGTAGTGTATCCAATCTTACAAAACAAACTTGTTTTCTCTGAGTTTCCTATCTATCTGTGTCACCAAAATGAATAGAAAATGTTCTTATCGAGTCAATTTTCCTTAGTAAGTTCTCAATCTTCAGAACATATTCATCTTCTTTGTTTTTTCACTTGGGATACTGTTCACAGTGTTCACAGCAACACTGAGCTGGTAACAAACATTGAGTACTGCCAAGCCCAGTCATGCAGAAATCGTGAATTAGGATCTCAAAAGCATATGATTAGCTTGAAAACCATGTTTTCAGGAAAAAAAATGAAAAAAAAAAAACTTTTCATTTAGCCTCTGCTTTTTAGTACAATTTAAGCTTTGTCCCAACTCAGAAACGCTGATAGAATACTTAACACAACCATTCTTATACAATCATACACAAACTGTTATAAACTTAACTATCCAGTCTCACCAATATAATGCATAATTCAGTCAGGCAATTAATTTCGCAAAGGTTAGACTTATTTTATGTGATCATCTTATTTTTGTCTGCTTTCAGTTTAATGGAAAATTGTTCCCTTTTTTAGACACGGATCTACTCAGTGCAGGGTGATCAAATAAAATGGTTGTTCAGTGCTTGTTTTTGCCCCGTTGCCTTTCATCCCTGTCAGGATGATGCTAGGAGCACCATCCACGGAATACATGAATTTTAAAGAGAGAAAGCCTTTCAAGGGTTGCAGAAGGCTGAGTTCAAGCAAGGATAAGAAAGCAAACTATAACTTGAGTTCCTCTTAGTGAGGGGTCTCATTTGTTTTTTGATTCCAATCTGAAGTCATTAAGTTTTGCTGCAAGGGGAATGGTACTCAATGCAGTTTTGAGGAAGACATTTATGGTTCCATCCCTGGGGGGCTGACATGCAGGCTAAGCATCTGCTGGCATCAGCTAAATATGCAGGGGAGAATAAAAGTATTTGGAGGAGCATTAGGATGAGTTTTGGTTGAGGCAGCTAAGAAAGATGAAATATTGCTGCTGTTATTTAAATTACTTAAAGAAATTTAAATTGTCTCCTGTCCTTTTCCATCAAGGTGGCAAAGAAGAGATTCAGATTCTGCTAATGGAAAATTTTGGAACAGAAGTGAATGGGAAATATTGCCATAGTTTGCTCAAAAATGAGACAGAACATTTTCATTATTCCTCAGAGACTTTTATTCAGAACATGTAAAAGGTGGGTATATTTAAAGTGACAATATAGTTTTCTTATAAAAATGAAAAAGTACACTAAAATCTCCAACACTAAATTTAATAATAAAACAAACATTTTCCTTGTTCTCTGAACAAAACAACTGAGAAAATACATCAGAAGAGGTAAATAAATAAAGAAAAATATATTCAGTGTTGGCTCTCACCTCTCCAGGGAATTTCAATTACTCTTTGAATCTTGCGGATCTTAGCATATAATACTGTGCATTTATTAGATAGGAGTTTTCTATCATTTTCTTCTTTTGTGTACAAACAGCCTTTTTGTGGTAGCAAGTAATACACATTATGATAACAAACAGTAATAAATATGTAAATGATTATATACAGTGGAAGACATCATAATCAATTACTTTTTTTCCCCAATAAAATAGTTACTTTCAAAGTCAAGACTACTTTTAAATGTCCAATATTTAGTAATTATTCAATATGTATTCAAGGAAAAGTCCTAATAATGTCATTAGAGATGTTGATAGAGACAAGATTGCAAAGTTTATCCTAACGATTTTATGATGGATAACAGTTTCAATGAGAAGAAATACACATTTAACCCCATCATCCAGTTAGACGAAGTCGGGGGCCTCATCAGACACACTCAGAATAAAACAGATCATAGTGTTAGCCACCCTACAGAGTCTGAGTCCAACTGAATACACTGTATTTCACACGGTGTACTCCTTGCATGAATTCACAGAGGAAGACACAAATACCAAATCAGAGGTTGAAGTGAAGGTTATTGTAACATCTTTCCAAGTTCCAGTCCCTCAGAATTGTCACCCATTTCCAAATTATACAGGGCTTCTTCTGAGCTAAATTTCATCCTCAAATCTATCATTTCATGTATATATCATTTCATGTAGACTGTATTTTTCAAGTGTGTTATCCTTGGGATACCTTCTATCACCTGTAATGTATTAATTTAACAAAAAGAGAAAGATGAAAATATATGTATCCATTAATAGAAATGCAATATAAGTACTAAGTATCTATCAAATGATGCAATGTTTAAATAGTAGGTAATGTTTCTAGACTATACATAAAATTCTGCATTATGAAGTGTATTCCATGGATCTTTTTTCATCAGTTTACGCCATCTTCCTAGAACAGAACAGTTTGCTACAAGAAAATCATAACAATAGTAATTGCTTGCTTAAAAATAATCTAAATGCATTTTTTACAATGTAGCTTAATTTATTTTTCATGCTTAAAAACTTAGAAGAACCTACCAATTTTATTTTGACATCGCTGTCTTAAAGGCAAAAGCAGATTAATTTTATAAAACAGTAAACAGTTTGTCAATTTTGAATAGATTTCAGAGTATGAAATTTTAACCAAAATAGGGGGAAAAAATGCTGGTAACTATAGAACTGGTCAGGTTTTAATTGTCAAATACTGACTAAAACCAAATGTGTTTAAAAACTGAAGCATGTGTCCAGTCCTCCCCTTTTCTATTTTTTTTCCTGCTAGCTCAAATGGTAGATTTTAAAGGAGGGGAAATAAAATTGTGTTCACCATCTGTTATCTGACATTTGGAAAAAAAAAAAAATCATTGTTTGACCAGTAATGAGATGGTTAGCAGCATTTGGGTCCCTAATTTGCAAAGCTGGTACACTTTTAAAGTCATAGTAGATAATGCCCTATATAGAAATGGCCACATCACCCAAAATACAGAACATCATCCAAGCATTAAAATACAAAACAGATAGAGGAAACATTTCAAGGGAATATATGGGGGGGGGGGGGGGGGGAAGTGTTGTGAAATATAAGGAAAGAAAACTCTGCCAAGCTCAACAGGACTATAGAAAGCATTAATAACCCAAGGATTATCTTTTTCAAAACTAAATAAAAGATGCAGCTATGAAGAAGGATGTTCTCCTAACACAAGCATCTAAACAGGAAATAGCATTTACCAACATGGGATTATCCCTGGGAGATGAAATTTGAAAGGATTTCCCATCGTAGTTGCATCAACTTGCTAAGGATCCTGTTAAGAAAAAATACCCTGCAGTTGGCTTGACAATTTCAGACAATTGTCAGACAATTTAGTTACAGAGTAACTAAAATGAAAAAATAAACACATACTTACAAAAAAAACAGATGTTCTATATTACAGGAGACTTCATATTAATGAATCATATGCATTATATAGGAAAAGGATAAAAATAAAAGGCCAAGAGAGAGATCACAAGTGGGCTAGGCATTGTGAAAACCTCGGGTATTAAACAGCTCTTGCCTCAAAGAGTTTAAGCTGTAAATAGAAATTAGGTGGGGAAGGTGGCAGAGTGCCAAGTCAAGAACCATGTTGTAGCAGTAAAATCAATGGGCAGTCCTGATTACTTCCTTTGCTGCAAGGTGGTTTACCTGGGAGGGGATTATGCAGCGAAATAGAACAAAATGAGAAAGTCTGAACAGCCTGGGATCACCACAGAGGAATGATGGTATGCGTGGAGTAGGAGTGATGAGAAAGGACTGTGGGAGCTGCAGAGCAAGGCTGAAGGCAGCTGATCTTCCCAAGATGGAGAGAGTTCAGTCAGGGCTACAGAAAGTTCACTCAACGTCCCCAAGTCTTGGCTTTTCCAAGCGTGTGGCTGCTCCAGGGGCTGGGCCCTCTGACTGGCCTCACTCACGTTCAGGTTTTTACAGAGGCTGCATGATGATGAAGAAGGAAGATGCTATCTGGGTCCTACGTGGTGTGAATGGTGTGTTAATCAGATGATGTTTAGAGGGTTTTGCAGTGCTATGATATATCAGAAGATGATGGCTAGATGGACGGGTAAATGGATGGATATATGCGTGTACGTATTCTTTTTTAGCAGAAATAGAAACGGTAATCTTGTTGTCTGTGACTTCAACAAATGTAAACAACATTTGGATAGGAAATCTTTGAATAATTTCTGTTGATATTTCTGCTTCATTTGTTGTTTTTAAGAGATTAACGATATGCCTCAAAGTTGTTGACTTAGAGTCTGAGTGCATACTCTGAAGATAACACTTTGAAGTCTGTGAAGCTTGCTTCTAAGTCCATACTTTCCACATGTCTAAGCCACATGTGAATGCACCTTGGTGTCTTTCTCTGCTGTGCTGTGGGTGTGCAAACATACCCTCCTTACTAGATCAGTAGTTCGCTAATTGTCAGCACCTTATAAATAGGCTTTCACAATAAAGACACTTTTATATTACACAGACCACAACATTTTTTACACATGTAAGAGTTAAATAGGCATCTGAACATATGAAGTGACTGTCTTTCTGTTATTGAAAATGAGATAGTCTGTACAGTACATGAGCCCAAAACTTGGTTGTTCTTTAGACATTCAAAGCTGATAAAGTAGGAGGGAGAAAAAGAGAAAACTTTACCCTCAAGGCTGTGTTAAGAGGGGAGCAGGATTCAGTGACTGACAGAAACGGCTGTACAAGGGGGGATCCCTTCTTCAAGACCACTACCTCATTCTCCACGTCTGATAGAATATTTTGTAAAGGGGGAGTCTTAGTTGTTTGGCTCTGGGCAGAGAAAATGTAGTGTATAAGCTGTGTAAATTCATAAATGGTTCAGAGAAGAGCTGTGCTTTGCTTAATCACAGTATTTTAACTGTCTCTTGCTCTGAAAGGATAATTTTCTACATTTTTTTTTCTTTTTTTTCATTCGTTCTTGGCTGTGGCTGTCCTCTTTCCTTCCTCACTACAGATTTTATTTGCTTGCTCACGGGGGGAAAGGCAACAGGTAAGAAAAGCCTAATTGAGGCCAGATTAATGCAGTTCCACAGGGAGACTAAGGAAAAGATTTATTCTCTCCTTCCTTTCCACAGATGTCTTATTAGGGGCTCAGCCTTGCCTTACATATGCACTTTTATTCATATACTTCCTTCTTGTCTTCTGGGAGAAGCCTATCTCATGTAATTTACAGACTTGGCTTCCTTGTTTGCATTTATGTTAATAGTAAAATGCATTGAACACTCCACATATTCGTCTTATTCTCAGATGAGAGTGAAGGGGGTTTATCTATGTTGAAAAATATGTCCATTTGGCTTGCCGCAACTAGGAGTTACTGTAAAGAAAATGTTGAAATTGGAGCCTCTGAGCTGGCAAAAAATGTAAAGGTTTGAAAGAGTGGGATCCAGTGGAGTTGCTAAAATAAAGTGTCAAGTTCAGAAGAAGTGGGCAGCCTTGTGATCCTGCTCTGTGATTTTCTTTCCTCTAGCTGTCTCTCACCTTGGGCTCGCAACTTCAGCTAATGCTGAAAAACATTAGCAGGTGATGGAGGAAGGAAATAAATTTTTTAAATAATTTTGATGAAAGGCTGTGAGAGGAGACGTGGAGAATATATTAGTCCTATTTAATTTATACGTGATTGACTCAGGCAAGAGGAAGGAGCTTGGGCCAAACACTGCGTGCATCACTTATTTGCTAACCTTGTACTTAAGACTCTGGTATAACAGAAGATCCTTTACAGTTCATTTGGGAAGGGACCAGCTTTAAAGGTCACCCCATGGCATCAATGTAAAATTTCCCATTGTCAGCAGGACAGACTCTTACATCAACCCAGAAAGGGAAAGAAGGATATATTATTTAAAGAAACAGCCTTACTTTCAAGGAACTGAAAGTGGCAATATTTATATTGCTTTATCATCGCTTTCATTTCTTTCAAAGCCAGACCACTTTTTAACCCGCAGTTTTCTTTTTCAGCCAAAGCTTGCGGTTTTGGGTGCATCTAATAGAAGGTTTTTTATTAAGTTCTCAATTATCAGTCTCTATTCATTTTAATTCTTACATCTCCTTTTGCATAGAACTGGTTTTGGATTCTAAAACTGTCTCTTCAACACCAACTAGGACATACCATCTTTTAGTATTATAAATGGATTTTTGAGTTGGGGGGCTCTTCTATAATTTGTAGAAATTCCAAGGCTATTTCAGTACTAGAGGTCTGAGGTTACCATTCAATTTATAGCTGGGTACTTACTCCTGATCTTAGTGCTCAAGGATGTACTTGTAGCAGAAACTAGCGATGAATTCCTCTTTGTACTTCCATTTGTAGAGCTTTGGTCAAGACAGTAAGTGTCTAGTTTGTCAGCTCCTCAGAAAGGGATTAGCTACATTTTTTTCATAGTGTACTGAACTTCCCTTTTACCACCTTGATTCTTCATCCAACTACTGATAACCAGTTCACTTCAAAAAAAACAACCAAACAACAACAACAAAAAACTTTACACCAGATGTGATACTAGCTAATCTGGGTGCATGCTAATCAACACAAAATTCTGATTGTTTTTATTTTTCTGCTGCAACAGAATTGAAGTGTGTCTTCACTTCTGCTAAGTGACTCCTCAATATTTTCCCTGTCATCTTGACTCCTGCTAAATGATTTTTGATATTTTTTATTCCTGTTTCTGCTTTCCCATTCTGTGTTGGCTTAAGAGTCTCCTTACAAGTCTACCCTTCGTTCACAATAGCATGGGAGCTATCCAAGATGTCCTAGAACTTTTTAAACAGACAACAGTGCACTTTTGGATCTTCTCTTTTCCTGTGGGACAGAAAGGGTTTCTATTAGGATCCTTTAAATATTCTTTTCTTCCATGTCCTTCTGGATTATCTGAAATTGTACTTGGTCATACATGCCAACAGGCACTGTTAGCAATAGAGATTTGCCTCTTAGCTCCAGAAACAAAGCACTCCTAATATACCCCCATCAAGTCCTAGTTCAGTGGAGACCATTCATAGTCCTGCTGGTTTATTTTCTACTCTGGAATCTAAAATTAATCTCAGGTTATTGTAAGACGTGCTTAGCTCTCAGGCTGGCCTGGGGCTGCCCATATAAATCTGGTCCACCAGCTCAGCCTTCTGAGATACTTTCTGCACAGCCTAGAGCCCAGTCAAGACAACAGACTTGCCCTGTGCATTTTTTCATTCCCTTCAACAACCCTATTAGTCAGTCTGTTTGCTATGGGCTGATTTTTTTTTTGATTTTTTTTTTTTATAATTTGGTTGATTCCCTACATGAGTACGTTGATCACATTAAATACCTTTTGAGGAAAACAAATGAGATGGTAAATTGGGAGTCACTTCTGAACAATGATGTTCATTTTAAAAATGAAATTCTGCTGCTGCAAGGAATTAGCGATTATTTTCAGCTCATGAGTAGTATTTGAAAACTATTTCCACTGATCCATATCCAAATATAAAGGTGGCATTTCTCCTCGCTGTCTTAGATCAGTGCACAGACTTTATCTTAGTCTTCCCTAAGCCATCCAACCTCTAAAACTTAATGGAGAGTCACAATCAGGTAGTTGGCGGGTCACAAATACCAGCTTGGGGGTGAGGGTTGTCATGACTGCGAGTAAGGAATTTTAGTGCTCAACAGATCGCTAAGAGACGTTTTAACCTTAGCAATTATTTTTCTGAAGGTCAATGACATCATGAAAAGAGCCAGAAACTTATTTCTTTGGGCAATTAGACGCAGAGATTGCTCTTGACCTTAATATTTATAGGGTCCCAACCATCAAGGCGCTTACAGCTAGAGGTTATATGGGTCTCCAGAGCAATCCTGCCAAAAGTTCGGAAAAGTTCCAAAACAGCAATAATCCATGATTTCATTGTGCGTGGCTAATTGTTTTTCCTGAAAGATACTCTCACATGTTTGGCAGTTAGCTTTGTAACAAAGAGATAGCAAGGGCTGTAAATCCCCAAATGGCTATTATTGTGCAATCAAACTTCGTAACTCATATGTATCTCCCCTGGAAATACAGTAATATGCTGTTAAAATCAGAAAAAAAATAGGATTTGGGGCCATAGTATTTTATTACGAGCTGTACAGTGGAAACTTGAGACCCTATTTTTAAGAAATGATTAGTTAGAAAATATATCAGTCCGATACATATCAGTATGTATAATGTACTCTTTCCAGTTTCACTCAGTGAAGTGATCTGATAGTTCATGCCTAACTAAAAAAAAAAAAAGAAAAAACACCCCATACCACTTAGATTTTATTTTTCCAAACAAAATGGCAGACAGAAATAAAATTGCCCTCCTAAATAATAATTATAAGTATGATTAGATATGTAATTATAAATAATATGTAGAATCTGATTTAACCATACTTGAAAAAGAGAAAATCAAATCCAAGCAGCTGTCAGGCCAGATTTGAGGACGACAGGGAAATGGAAAGCTATTTTCTGATCAGAGACTAAAGACAAAGACTGAAAAAGAACGCAACCGCACTCTCAACACAGCAGTGATATTAAACAGCATTTAGGGACAAGCATAATGGAAATTAAAGGACAACAGAGGAACAGAACAAATGGCTCCAAGGTGAAAATGAATACATATAGGCTGGATATTAAGCAAAGGTTTCTAACCATTAATGTTGTATTGGCAGTAGAATTTCAATCTAATTAGCAAAGGAGGAAAGGTGAGGACTGGCCATATGATAAAAGGCTAAATGGCTCAAGAGCAGCCTTCTGGTCCTACGTTACATTTCTGTGTGTTGTATGCCTTGTTGAAATACAAGGCCTGTAGATATACTTACCTGCAGAGGAATCAGATAAAAAATTGGAAAGATAGTAAGTAGCTCATAAATTTCTTGCAGAGATTTCCAGTTTGCTCAGATGTTGTTATCCATGGTACAATTTCAGATTCAATCCATTCTGTGTGTTTTTATGAACCTGATCAAAAAGAAACAAACTAGCTGTTATTCAGTTAAGAAGGTGTCTTTCTAACTTAATGAAAAATGGGATAGTAAGCAAGTAGAGACTGTTGTTGATAGCAGGAAATAGAACCACTTTTGTTCTGCATGGTATGTGCTCTCACCAGCCTGTTTTCCATTTGCTCTCTCAGAGGCCATTAATTTGGAGGCATAACTAAGCTGGTTCATCTGTGCGTTTTAGATGGCAAGCCATCTTTTTGTTTTAGTCCACTATAGATTATCATAATCAATTTATTCATGCTTTTTCAGATTCCAATGTGTTAGAGATCACCAATTTTTTACTCCCCAAAAAAAGCATTTAAAAAATTCTGTCAAGCCTACTTGGATGATTCTCTGCTGAGAAAGCTTTTCTGAATCTTTGCAATGAACATAAAACTCACAATCTGAAAACAGTCCTTTATGAAAATATATAGTGGTCTCATAAACATGTTTTTCTTTACAGCAATACCTACAGTATTTTTTCAATTATTTCAGATATTTATTGTCAAAAAAGACTAAACCTTTTCCTGGCTCATTAGGAAATGGAGCCCAGGTTTTTTTTTTACACTGTTCAGGTTTTATTTTTTAAACTAAAATTGTTGGCCAGAAGCTTAACATGCCAATCATGTTTTGGCTGTGGATCTGTTGCAGAGGTTATCTGTTTCCTATGTGATTAACCTTGCAGGTTATATACCACAGGATTGCATATTAACTGTATTGTTTTTCTCTGATCCAGGATTTCCAACAGGAGCCCATTCATTCCCTGCAGCTATCTTTCTAAATGAGCTCTTTCAGTTTTAATGATGAGCAGGTAGTTTTCGAGCTATCAGCAGATAATGTCTCCGGAAGGCTTGGCTGGAAAGCCAGCAATTAATCACAGGCAGGACTCAACCCAGGTTCCCCTAAAAAGCTAGCTTCTCAGTGGCAAAGCCATTACCTGCTGGTAACGTTTAAATTCTCTGGTCACAGCTATTAAATCCAGAAGAGATCACTAGATCCCTGTGCCTGACTCCCTCCATAAAGCAGACCACTGCATGTCACGCAGTTACCTCTGAACTAGGCCTCACAACTTCTAAATGAAGGAAACATACCCTTGAGAAGGGCATTCAGTGTTGTCTTAGAAGCATCAAAAGGTAAACAGTCAGTTCTTGAGCAGGTTGATCATTAGAAAAACTGGGCAGTACTGCTGCCTTGAATCTCCCTGGTTCTTGATATTCCATTCACTGTCTTATGTTAATCTATATATTCAATTTGATCTAAGATTTTAACAGACACGCACAGAGCTATAATGCCCATAACTTCAATTGTAGCATTTGCTTGTAAATTATTTACGTAAGGCATATCCCTTCCTTCTATAGAAATATGAGATGGATAATTGCTATTGGAGCAGTTCAGTTATAAAATGTATTCATCCACCTTAGAAAAATCTGAAAGGTAAAGCAAATGTATTGGAAAATAATAGGGACTAATGTTCAACCCTACTTGTTAAGAAAACACACTGAGACAAAGCACCAAAGTCTCAACTGAGGCCTTCCCCTTCTTATTATTAGCATGTGTCTTTTTCACATCAGAAACTTGTGTTTCTGTGAGCTTCCAAAAATGTCTGTAATTGGTAAAGCCAGCACCATTACTGATACGTGGTATTTCTAATCTTTTTTTTTACTTTGAGAAGAAATGAGGAAACCTTGAAAATGACTGCAAGAAGAGCAGAGAACTGTGTAGAACTATTTTGCTTTAATCATCTAGAAAATGTTTTTTCCTTATATCAGAGTTTTCAGGGTCAAATAATACCTTATTATTTTTCAGCTGAGATTGAGAAGGTGAAAGCAACAATACAACTGGAGTCCTCTTTCCACATTCTGGCAATCTTTACGTCATGGATGAACTTATTTTACAGATTGTGGGTGAGTTTTTTCACAAGCTATTGTTGTTTATACTTACAGAGATTTTAAATTATAAATGCAGATTAGAGGTGTACTTCAATGCTCAGGAAGCAGCCTTTCTAAACACTTTGGCAGGGCTGTTGAAATAAATACAAAGCTTTTATATGTCAGAGTCTCATGGGGCATATTAATCCTTCACTTGCAGGTTTGTCAGATGAAAAGCTGCTTGAATAGTGTCCTGGTTTCAGTTAGGACAGAGTTAATTTTCCTCCTAGTAGCTGGCAGGGTGCTATGTTTTGGATTAGAATGAGAAGAGCACTGATAACATGCTGATGTTTTAATTGTTGTAGAGCAATGCTTACACCAAGCCAAGGACTTTTCAGCTTCTCGCTCTGTCCTGCTAGCGAGCAGGCTAGGGATGCAGCAGGAGCTGGGAGGGGACAGACCCAGGACAGCTGACCCAAACTGGCCAAAGGGGTATTCCATACCATCTGGCGTCATGCTGAACAATATATAGGGGTGGCTAGCCGGGGTGGAGGGGGGGGCCGGCTGCTCGGGGATAGGCTGGGCATCGGTCAGCGGGTGGTGAGCAATTGCATTGTGCATCACTTATTTCGTACACATTATTACTATTAATACTATTATTATTATTGTTGTTTTTCTTTTCCCTGTCTTAATAAACTGTCTTTATCTCAACTCACAGACTTCACTTTCCCATTTCTCTCCCCCATCCCGGAGAGGGAGGGGGGAGGGTGAGCAAACGGCTGTGTGGTGTTTGACTGCCAGCCGGGCTAAACCACAACAAATAGTTTGATATTTTTTAATTGTCTCTGAAATACTATCAGTGCTGTACACATAGCAAATAAAGCCAGCTTCAAGACACCAAAAAGCTTACATGGTCCATCTTTCATTTGCAAGATACCCAGTTGAGCTGCTACTGCTCAGAGAAGTGCTGTTTGAGACTGAGGAACAGCCCATCGCTTGCAGTTTCCACTAACAAGCCCATTCATGATGACTGGCAAACAAGACCACTTGTTCTGGAAATCAGAAGCTTGTCTAGGAGGGTGTGCCAGACAATTAGGTGCACATATATGATGGCCCCTACAGGATACGTAAATTAGTGTGTTTTACCAAACTGGCAGCTATAACACCGACTAAAGTTACCTGCATATCAAGAGGTTGGTAAACTATCTAATGAACTATTTGTGAGTGCTTTCAATGCTTTCCTTTAAAGAGACATCTTCTAAGATACATATAGCTCATGGTGAATGGGAAAATGTCACAGACTGATCCCTCTTCTTTCTTCCCATTCCCTCTTGGCGATTTATATGTGCAATATATAATGTGTACTGATATAAAAGTCGGCTGTGCATGTGGTTAGGGGGTGGCACGTGAAGCGAGAAGGCAGCCAGGCTCTGTGTTCCCATACCCGCCTGGCATTTCCTTCTGCCACTGAGAGAGACAAACCACTGGGCTGGACGGACCATTGGTGTGATGCCGCAGGGCTTTTCTGATGTTCTTATGCTAGTTTGATCCTACAAATCCTTACTTATAAAGCAATCTTCTCTCATATAAATAGCTTTGAGCACTCAGGCAATATATGGTTCTTTATCTGAGCATCACAGACATGCTTTTGATAAAACAAAATGGGTCACAGTCATTTTTCTGTAAGTCTTTCATTTGACAGATCTACACTGAAGGTGAATCTGCTTCATGGGCTTTAACTGGGAAGCCTGCTTTTCTGAGCCAAGTGCTTTGCCAGGCATTTTTAAAGCTTATCATACCAAGGCATTCTACACAAAAATGACTCTCCTTTTTCAACAAAATGGGGGAAAATGGCAGCCTAATTTAATTATCTCTTTTGAAACTCAGACAGGAGTCAGAGTTGTTCAGATTGTTCCAGTTCTGAATGGCTGGCTGAGTTTTGAAAATCTATTATTCAAATCTTTGTTTTCACTTAGATTAGTTTCTCCCCCCCCCCCCCACCCCCCCCCTTTTAACTGAAATTCATCAAAAACATGGCAGTATATTTTAGAGTATCTCAGCCAGGGTGGTATTTTCAGAAAGAAACCTTGACAGCAGTTTTCTTCCCAGTTCTGAAGTCAAGGAGACATAAATATGTACAGCGTGCAAGAAGTCATGCACTGCAACACTGTTTAGTTCTTTTCTGTAAGCGATCAGGGAAGTAATTTCATGCCACAAGGAAGTTTTACCTCCATTAGATACCAACAAACACCATTGCAGTAATGGCAATATCAGATTGTCAGATTGCCATTTGTACAGAATTCATTTTTGATACATTCGAGTTGTTGTACCTTCAGTCTGAAGGTACAAAAAGTGCTGTAGGTTTTAAATTCTTACCATTTTTTTCCACTTTCCCACCAGACATACAAAAGATCCACAACTTGCTCCATGAAGAGTTAGCCATAAATGTGAAAGGTGAATAGGCCACATATTCACCATCATTGTAGGTAAGTCACTTGGGAATCTCATGTATTCTGTAAGTGTATAAATATGTTGTGAATTTCACTGAAATAGATGTTTGATATGTGAACATATAAAATTAATACGTTGTCATGACAGCAAGAGAAACACAATAAAAATAGAGTATTATTACACTTGTGCAGAACACTAAAGAGATGATGTAAGGCATTTTACATTTTCATGTTTCAGTTTTACATTTTATATTGCATATTAACTTTAAGTAGTTGACAGTAAGAGAGAGAGGAAAGCAATAATATATAGATCGGAGTAAGAAATAAAATGAAAGACCAAGGAAAAAACATTGTTAGCAATTTACAGTATATGGTTTAATATTCCCGTGAAAGAATCTGTGTGTACATTGTGTTTTGACTAACTCACATGGGTGACAGGAGAATTCTCTTTTTTTTTTTTTTTCCTTCAGTGAGAATACGTATAGGATAAGTACAGAGGGACTAAAGAACTCCACTAACAAGAAACGCATAAACGAAAACCTTAATCAATATTCACTCATGCCCATTAATTATGCACTCATTTTGTACTAGTGAAAGTAGATCCTTAATTTTTGAACAACTTGTGCATAGGAAGAAGGTACAGAAGGGACTGTTCTGTACCCATAGGCAGCATCTGATGGGGAGTGTGATACAATAGAAAGCTGGATAGCGTGACTGAGAGACACAAAACCTCAAACAGTCTGAAATTCAGGAGCAGGGGAGATACCCAAGGAGAGGATAATACAGACCTCAGGAGAAGAAATAATTTTAGAAGCATGTAATGAGCTAAATCTGCCCCATCTTTATATTAGATGGGGGCATCTGGTATAAGAGGAAATTTCTGTGATGTAGAGTGAAAGGTTGTCAAGGCATGGAAAAACCTCTTCATAAATTCAGTGCTTCCATGTTAGGATTCGGGAACAGAGGAATTTAAGATCAAACCAGCTCACATGCTGCAACTCTTAAAGTAGCTTTTTTTTTTTTTTTTAATAGAAATCATTTTTGAACTCTCAGAATGTCTTTTATACAAAATATTCTGGTTCAGATTCTGTGGTCAGAAGCTCAAGCAGCTTCTTAAGATCAAAAATCCAGCCTATTTTTTTCAAAGGAGTTCAGATTCCGCTCTATATGTGTCTGTGCTCAAGTGGATGCAGCATGACAAACGTCCGCCCAGAAATAGCTAACACTATAAAGTAGCTGAAAAAGAAGACAATGAAAACAAACTTTATATTATGGGGCAGGATTCTAGTTGAACCACTGTAAAACGTGCTCATCACTGGAGAATTAGGTACGTTCTGTCAGTTAATGTAAACATTAAAGGTAATACCAAATTATAGATGCTATTCCTAGGAATAACACTTGAGAGAATTCCTGGCTTCAGACCACCTCAGTCTTAGCTCTGTCTCTGGTATCCTTCTGCATGAGATGTACATAAAATATATATACATATTAGGCTCGCATGCTTCAAGCCCTGATTAAAAGATCCTACGGACATGAATGTTAGACCAGTGCTTAATGGCTAATCAATGCTCAAGGTTGCATTCGGTTTACAAATAAACCCAGCCTCCCCACTCCCAATTGTTCTCCTGGCCTGTCACATAAAACAGTTGGGACTAAAACTCCTAAAGTACTGGTACTTCAACAGACAAATTGCACTGGTTCTGAAAATCTCCTGGGAATCCGGAAAGGTAAACAGCTTTTTAATACACAGCAGCCTGGCAGCTAATAAACAGTGCATTATTCTGCATCTCATAAATCTCCATGAAGTTCATTTATTCTCTTCAGAGAATGAATAACTAATATGAAGCCTCCTCTTGCCAGTTATTGTCACGCTACACAAAATGATTTAGATGTGGAAGCTGCTATTAATAGCATTGAATGAGCTACTAATTGGATGGTTATGTAATGGCATTGTTATAAAACCTAGTTTGGGTTTGACACCTTCTGTTTTCTAAAAACAACATTAAAAACCCGAACAAATCCATGGTTAGCAGTACATAACACAAAACAAAGACTAAATAATTACCAGTCTTTCAAAAATCAAATGGGATTAAAAAGGAAAAAAAAGAAATCAATTCACTTATCTGAATTCTAGTAGAAATGAGCTGGAAGTGAATCACTCAACTGATCTGCTGTTCAAAGGGATACTTTAAAGTAACTTTCTGTAATACCTGCCCTGCAAATCCTGACAAAGAATTCAAAGTGGGCCTGTTTCTGTGACTTGTGAAATCTCAGAAAATTTTTTCTATTGAAAAATGGCCTTTGAATAAGATCTAGTAAGTACAGCATGTAATTTAAGGAGAAAGAACTACCAGAAAGTATCTCTGTGACATGCACAGATAAAAATAATGTACTAGCATTAGGCATGGATCCGTACATTATTATTTTTTTTTTTTTTAATACAGAGGTACCTATACAGTCTGACGTTTTTAAAGTAACTTATAAAAAAAGGGAGAGAGAAACAAATGGGGATGGCATTTTCTTCCCTGCCGCATGGAGGGACAGAAAATTGCAGTCCATTAGGAGAGAAGCTTTTATCCAGGGTGGCACTTTGCAGTCCTTCTATTCTTGGTTGTTCTGAAGGCTGGAGCATCACTAATGCAATGTGCAGCACCAGGACCTTCTGATGATGAAACCCAACTACTGGCCTCTTGTGAGGATATTTTCCTTTTGATACATCAAACATGGTAGCATACCAGAGCCCATAAGAAGAATCTCTGTGAAGGCTCATAGTTATATGTATATAATTATATTGAAAGAGATGAAAATTTGTGGTCAACCCTGCACAGCTCTAATGTCTTTTAGTTTAATTTTTGACCGTGAAATTACCTCTCAGCATGCACTGTGGCAGCTATTGTTAGCTGATCACTGTTACCTACAACCTTTTGTTCCTGAGGTAAAGCAAGGCTGTCACGCCAGAACCGCTTCCTTAATGAATCAATCAGCTCGGGATTCTTGCACAAGCAATCAAATGAACATTTCACGTCTCTATCTACATACACGTCCTCATTTTTTTGCAGAGAAATGCAATGGGTTGCTTCCTATTGAGTCACCTCTTCAACTTCAGGAAGTTAAAGGAGTGGTAGTAGCAGTGTAGGAGGAAAGATGGGTGTAGTGGTGGCAACGTGACCTGCACGTAAAGGACTTTAGCCCCTGAAAGAGGCAGTGGGTACAGGAGCATACCTTATGCTGCAGGAGACCAGGCACAGCTGACATAGAGCTAGATATCTATGTACCATCAATCGGTTCACCTCTGTCACCTGCAGCCATTCTACGACTGGTAGGATATTTTGGGTTGTGCTCTTTTTTATTGCTTTTTATCTGGCAAGCGAGGCTCTACTCAGCCATGCTGACTCCATGTTATTGTCAGCTCTGTGTCATTTTGCATTGCCTGGATGATGATATAAACCCTGATTTATCCAGAATATATGAGGAAGGGTTTACATACATAAAGGAAAACATTATTTCAATTCTCGCATTGTTAAAGCACACAGAGGAAGCAGCCAAAGGGCTTACAGAGATCCTATTTGATGCACAATGTACCAGCACCGCTGTAATTATGGCAAGCATGCCTAAAAAGCTGTGATAACTTAGGAATCAGGAGCTGTTGAAAGGAACAAGACGTTATAGAAACCAAACAGGAATTTGGGTGGTCCAGATGTCTTCCACATGTATCCCATTAATTATCAAGAACTAGAATCTCTTATCCATTACGTGCATGTAAATACAGAGTATTAATTTCAGTAGAATATTTGAGTCACAGTGTGGCAAATAGTACCAGAATCTTCTCCTATAATCTTGTATCAGCTTGCTTTCCCACTCCTATGCATCAGATGAATTAAATTTCCTTTTAGATGCACTCTTTTCAGTGATAGTATAGTTTGTCTGTGTTGTTACTGCCCTTTCATGATTTTGCTTGTGTGAGAAGGAAGAGGTATGTAGCAGTTCCTCAGAGCAGCAATGCTCATATTTCTGTTGTGGTAGTACCAAAGGGTTCAAACAGAATGCAAACTTTCTTCATCACCCATTCACTATAGAACAGAGTTCGTCAGAGATACAAGATTAATTCACAATCCTATAAGTTCTCAATTCTTGATAATCCTGAATTTATACTGGTATAAATTAATGCTTTAAAAATACTTCAAAAACTTTAAAATAATTTAAATACTGTGTAAATCTTTACATGCTATTTACATTTTAAATACCTTAAAATATTTGCACATTACCTTTAAATGATGTTTAAAAAATTCCTATATCTGACATGCATTTTTTCCCTCTGAAATAGTGGTTTTCCACCATTTGCATTGCTTATCTTTCTCCAAGATTAATGCCACCTGCATTGAGCAATGATGATAGTACGTCTAGCTACAAACAGCTCTCTGTATATACAGCTGATCGATGTTTTTCCTGGTGTATGACAAACCGAGCTCTCTCATTGGTAAGTGCATATAATTACTGCCTATCTGTTGTCTATTGATGTCTATTGCCACTTCCTGCTTGGTTTATATACTTTATTTCATGTGCTGGATCATATTTTAAGCGATTCCTGGAATGTTATGCCAATGACCAAATTCATGTGAGAAAAGAGAATTGAGAACTAGAACCTTTGGACGAGTAATTTTCACTGATAATTTTGGAGCCAGACTACTTGTTTGCATGGAGAAATAGGTTATGTGTTTGTGAGATCATTTTGGTGATATTTTGGGAACCCGTTTTACAGCGTTAAAACAAAAAAACAAACTAAAACCCACCCTGCTCCTAGGCCTTCTGGTATTGCCAGGAAAAGAAAGAAACGCTTAGCAAGGTCGTGAATACAGAGCAACTAAGGCTGGAAGGGAAAAGCTTTCCGGGGTGATTAACCTCTTTTCTCCTTTGTGGTGCTTGGGCTTGGAAGGAGGAACCACAGAGGAAAAACAAAGAGCTGAAAGAAAGAACGTTTTCCAATGGAGAAATTGAGAAGCTACTTCTCTGTAGGATATCATCCAGGAAATACCATTTTTTTGTTTTCCTTTAGTGATTTTTTTTAAATAAATGGAAAGACTTCCCTGCAATTCTGAATCAGAAAGGTTTGTCAGATAGAAGTCGGGATAGGGAAGCAGATAGCTACAGCTTTGTCAAAAGTAGCACAAGGTCAAGTAGCACCAGGAGCTGTGTTTAACACATTGAGAAGAAAAAAGAAGCAGACAAAAAAAAAAAGACAGCTGATTAATTCTGGTGATCAATGCATAAAATCTGTATTTACAGACAAAATGACTAGTAAAGGTATACATAAAGCCTATGCAAAAATATTGCAGATGTCTAATCATTAGTTGGGGTATGAATCACTCTATATTTCATAATAATTGCTAGAAAAATATTTACTTGAGCCAAAGCTTAAATATCATTAAGGGAATGAATCTAATTCAGCAGGTTTCTATGCCCTCAATTGGCCGTCAGTTTTGCTTGAAATATATAAAATGATAGCAGCCCATACATCATTTTTCACAGTTCCAAGAGAAAAAACTGCTCCAAGTGTGACAAGTTCCTGCTGGTTTGTGCAATATAGTTGGTGCTAATATACTGAAAGAGAGATAATGCTGTAATGCTGATAAAGACCCAGGCTAAGTTAAAGATCCTTCCTGTAAAACAGTATTTTCCAAAGCTGTTTGCAACAACTTTGTTTGCT
Organism: Cygnus atratus; assembly: GCF_013377495.2. Taxonomy (NCBI): domain Eukaryota; kingdom Metazoa; phylum Chordata; class Aves; order Anseriformes; family Anatidae; genus Cygnus; species Cygnus atratus. Next base: position 2,459,919 of record NC_066365.1, read on the forward strand.
GGAATGTCTGAAACAAGGGATGTCGATCCCACCCAGACCCAGTGAGCTCTAGACTCAGCTTCTCAGATCGCGCTCTGCATGTGTGCGCCCTCAAAGAGTGGCTGTAGGAGCTAATTATTTATTATTTGTTCTTTCCAAATGGGCATCCAATAAAGCTGCCTATTAATCCTAATTGTGATGGAGACTTATGTATGCCATTCCCTTCCGTCTGACAGGAGCGATGCGAAGGTCACGGCTTGTTTTGCTCCAGTCGGTGAAGGGCCATTACATAAGAGTTGCTTCAGTCACTGTCAGCACGGACTATATTTGGACGACTGTAACCCAAAGGCCTGTCTTCCTTCACTCGCTCTGTAAGCCACCCAGTTGCTCATCCATGCTTATTCTGAATAATGATGATGAGCAGAATAATTACTGAAATTGCTGGGTTTGCCCCGTGCCTGAAAATGCACTCATTTGGTCAAACGTCTCGCTGTGAAATTCCTCTCTCCCATGCAAGCAAGAGAACGCTGCAGGGCTGGGCTGCTGGACGCACTTGCCCTTGAGTGACCCAAATGGGAGCAATATGCAGCCACTTGGCACACTAGGGCCGACATATGGCTGGAGAGAATGCAGGCAGCTAAGTTAAAGGACTGATGGGATCATCTTCAATTTGCTCTGTAAACAGAGAACAATAACGATCAAAGATCGTTACAGTAGCCTTTTGTGCCATATAAACAGCGAGAACAAATATCATGTTACAGCTGATACGTAGTGGTCTCATTCCCAGCTGCGCCCTTATCAAGATGGCTACGACAATAGATGTTCTGTGGAGCTGGAGATAACAGTAAGGAAATGTTGGGAAATGCTGGCACTCTTGCAAATGATTATAACAAAACCAAAAGGAAAGAAGAAAGAGTTTCTTGTACTACTGATTTACATTTTGCAAAGTAACTCTACTTGGAAAGGAAACCCAAACTTCCCTTATTCAAATAGTTTTGTTCCAGTGAACTGCCACAGACAATTTGCACTTAGTTCAAGGAATCACTTTTACTTGATATTTTCTGGCCAGTAAATAAGTGTGTATTTGTTGCTCTGAGTATTCTTAAGCATGCTGAGTGCAATGTGCAAAGACATAAGAAATAGCATTCTGACAAAGTTAAATTGGTCTGATGGCTAGCTGTTTGGAAGTTGTATGTACCATTATTCTTATTCATTTTTCTCTTACTATTAGCACTCCCTGCTGTCTAGGTCACTAAACCAGTTACTCCATTCTTTCTCCACTTATATTTAACCCCCCCACAAGACTTTGAACTGTGTTCTTCTCAAAAGTCAGCCTTTCCAGTCAATGTTGTATCAACACTAGCCTATGCACTGGTTGTTTCAAGATGCCCCCTGTTCTGACCAAATCTTTTCTCCCCTCTTCCATTCAGTCTGTCCAAACTGTTGCCATCAAAATATTTTCCATTTCTCACCTCTCTGAGAATGTTGTCCTGCTTCTAAAATCTCAACATTGACCTATGTCCACCCTAAAATTCAAACATGTTTCTTTTCTCAGCTCTGAATGACTTCATTGCTACTTGGATCTGACCTCATTTCCTCTCGGAAAGCCATTTAGTCTCTGATGTTGGGAGTGTCTGTGGCAGGGAGCAGGGGCTGTTATAATTAATTTCCTTCTTTAACTTTCTTCATTAACAGGGTGCTCTGAATCTAAACGTACTGTAGATGAAATTACTTTCAGCCACCTCCCTCATTTGTTTTGAAAGTGCCTGGAAGTATTTACAGAACAATCACCAAAAAGCGTTCAGAGTGAAGATTCAACACTACTTAAATGACTGCACACAATTTCTACCAAATGAAATGTCTTGAACTATATTCTACGTTCTTGAACCTCTGTTCCTGGTTAGCCCAGCCTAGGGGTTGCCCTCCGTTGTGATAACTGGCAGTAATACCAAAGGGCACTTATTTGGGTGACTTAGGAATAACTGAAGAGCATCATGTTCTTACCATTCCTTTTCACTCTCCTCCCATTCAACATCTTGTGGAGCTGCAGCATCTTGTGGATCAACAGAGTGCAATTAATTCATAATCTTGGAGATACTGAGGTTGTCACAGTCTGCTTTTCCAGATGCATATATTTCTTTTGAAATTATATGACAGATAACATGAAAATAAGACCTCTTACCACACCAGAAAAAAAAAAAAATCATGTATTTCTCAGAGTCTATTACCATTGAACCAAAAGTAAGAACCCTCTGGGAACTCTGGAGGCAGATACATTTACCCTGAGTCCTGCCGACAACTGATCACACAGGCCTCAAGGCTGATGCTAAAATTTCCAGAAACATTTGGAAAGCAACCACAGAAATCAAACAAACTGAACCCTCGAAGAGCAGTAACAGGAAGCTACAGAAGCACATCTAAGCCAGCACTCACTTGTCAGCATGGCTTTTCTGCTCCCTTTCAAGCTTCCACTGGATGTGCTACGTTCTCCAGCACAGCACCTCCAAAATTGCTGGGCATTTTGTTCACACTTCGGAGGCCTGAAGCCTCCTGCAACTCTGCAAGGTAGATTGCAATGACCTGCAGCAGTGTCTCACTGAAATGATTGATCTACTTGTATTGGTCATCTCTGGTTTCCCCAAAGTGGTTTAATTATTTGTACACGTGAAATGAGCATTGTCAGCAGAAGCTTTATACAGACAATCTAGAGTCTTATACAGGGAGAATTTCATGAGCCATTTTCCAAAAATTAGTGTAGGGAGGTTACACGCTCTGACCAGATGCGTTTTGTTGTTTCTTGTTCTTTACCTTTCCTTGGAGGTGCTTTGTCAACCTGATGGATCTCCCTGACATCTTCCCAGAGCTGGCTCTTCTACACGGTAGACCTCTTTAACACTCCTTCTCAAAGAGGAATGGGGAGGAATTTAATAAGGTCTGTGTTTATCTTTGTTTCAGGGAAATTTGTAACAGATACTTCTGTATTTGTCACATGTATGTTTCAGACCAGAGCATTTTTTTGTTAATGTTGGAAGCTCTCAGCAAAGTCTGAAAGTTATTATATATAAACTATAATGTTAGCCAGCTGATTGGGACAAAAATCCAGGCCACTTAAGCAGCATCTTGGAATCATTCAAATTTAATTCTTGAAATTAACATCAAAGCTATTTTTGATGTCTGAAAAAAATTATTTTATTTCTTTTTTGTGCTTATCCGTTCCTCACTGTACCCTCTAACAACACCATAATAGTGTGCATATGTGTGCACACACACCCTGATATATCCTTATTGGGATATCAGCTCCTAGATCTTGTATGTAGCACATATGTGTAAGCAGTCTGCAGTCTAGTGAGGTCTCGCATAAGTTGGTCCGGGTGCTTTTGTGGCTCTCGTGCCCAGAAGAGAAGTGCGGTCTGGAGAAATCCTTTCTGTCTTCTGCTACTAAATGACTTTTGAGATTCAGCAGTAATCTTGGCAGACTGGAAGTTAGCCTGGCTGCTTAAGAATATTTATAGCTCAACATGTCCAGGCTGTTATCTTTACCATGCTCACCAGGTGATCCACTGAAAACAGGGAAAAGAAACCTATTAAATTTAGTAGGTATTAGGCTAAGTCCTTATTCAATTCAGAAGGGAAAGGTGATTTGCCTACAGAGGAATGTAACTGATGATGAAAATAATAATCCAGCTGCTAAATGGCTCAGTTCTGAGATGTATCCCTTCCTCTTTTTCAAAAATATATTGTAACTATGCAGCAATGTTCATGAGCATTACAGCTTAGAATACCTTTACTGAAGCATTCTGGACCCTGTCTATAAATCACCGGTCTTTTCTAGTTAGACCTGAGGATTCAAAATGTTCCTGCTTAGAGCAGTGGTGTTTGCTGACTTTGTCACTTGATCTGAATTCCTGACTTGGCATCCTGTTGACACGGTCTCAGTTGTTAAGTGTATGATAAAACAACCTTCTGCATGCTCTCCTGTGTTCTGCTCTTCCCTCTCACCTTCCAGTCCTTGCTCTGTTGACTAATTCATCCACAGCTTGTAGCATCCTTTTTTTTTTTTTTTTCCCAAGTATCTATCATTCAAATCGATGCCATGCAATTCAGTGGCAAAAGGTATAATTCTTGGAGCATTGCTGTCTGCTGTTTGCTTGTAAGAAAAGCTGTATAAATAATATTTTATTTGCTAGCTGTTTGTAAAAAATACTCAGCTCAAAATGGAAGTGAATTTAAGAGAAACAACCCTCTTTGAAAGCATTATTTTAAAGGAATATTTTTAATTAAAAATACCCTCAAAAAAAGAAAAACATTAGTTAAAATTCTGAGATGAAACGTATCTTATTAGAGCATTTTTTTCCTTTTCTGACGGAAAGAAATTAAAACATTTCATTTTTGCTAAGCCTGTGTTTTTTGTCCTTGACAGAGAAAGGAGGAGAAGAAGAGGAGGAGGAAGAAAAAAACATTAATTTTTCACCTAGTTCTCCCTTTAGTGCTTCTAGGGGTAGAAGGTAAATGGCCAGCAATGTCTCCTAATCCGTCAGAAGTAATGCTTTTTTAGGCCAGAGAAAAGTCTTGGTCCCCTGCATACCAAGAGCATGACAGAATCACTGAGCTGTCAAATCAGTTATTCTGCCAACATCTTTCTGGTTCACTGAAGAGTAAATTAATCCTATGCAAGAACACTCCAGCAGGAGAATAAGAGAGAGCATGCACGCTGCCATAATCAGGTAGTAAGGTACTTGCCAGGAGTGTAAATAATGGGTAAATAATTAATTTTCTTTCAGGAACCTTCAAGGATCTACGTCCCTGAGTGCTTGCGCACACATGGTGGAACAGCAGCAGCAAGGGGTTGAGCAAGAGAGCTTCCCCTGGAAAGAAAACAAGCCCTAGATCAGGTCTCTCAGTGGCTCCATCTCGGCTCTTTACAACTCGCTGGAGACCTGGGATGTGTAGGACTGGCCCTCAGCTTCTGGACTCAGCGCTTGGGGCTTTTGACCAGCAGGCGTTTGGGTGGGAGCTGCTCCTAGGTGAATCCACTAGGTGAATACATGAGGACACAGCTTGGACCCTCATCAGTGCATGGAAATGATAGTGTGTGGGCTGCAATGAGTGAGCTTGCCATACAGACCAGGTGACGTTACCAGTGGTACTGCCCGCTGAAAACATTATTTAGGGAAGTGCAACAGCTCCAAAGAGGAAACAAGGGAGGTACAGCATGTGGCACGACATAATTTAGTGCTGACCTGACATCTGTTGCCTCTGGTTCACTCCGGTCTACTGGACTTGAGGCCAGTCTCACGGCAGAAAGAGCAACTGAATGTCCCAGTTGCTGCGTGCCTCCTGTTCCAAATCAGTCTTTCTGGAGCATGTAAAAGCACTGAGGTCCATGATTAAAAACAGCTTCATGTGCAATCTCTTATTAAGGGGTCGTTACGGAAAGCTGAGCCTTGGCTTTGAGCTGAAACCCCAGAGCAGAGCTCTTTGGGAAGAAACTGCATTTTCTTCTGATGGGGAGCTCTCTCTCCCCTTCAGCTGCCTCAGAGCACATCTCCCAGCATTGTCTGCAATTAGTCATGGAGGGAAAGCAGGATGATTTCATACCCAGATGCAAAGGTGAAAAGGCAGCAGTGCACCCTTTTCAGAGTCGGTAGAAATGGTTCTTCAATAGCTAATGGAATACAAAACTATTGCAATGAGCTGCAAACCCAAGTACCTTACCCTGTGTGATTTCTTACTATTGATCCTTTCTTCTGTTCTTACACCTGTTTACGTGCATTTGTGTGACCTTTTGATTAACCTCTCTCCATTTTTCCCACTGTCTTTGCATATTCATTTTCCTGTCCACTTTCACATCGATTATTTTAGTTCCTGACTCTAACAACTGTTTTACTTTCTTTCAATTTCCTTTTACTTAGCCCTTCCTTAAGAAAACAAGCAAACAAAAGAAAACCCAACCTTTTCTCTCTCTGCTCCCTGTCTCCTTCCTTTTGTTATGTTTCTGTGATTCTCCACTCCTATTATAAAACTCATTTACTCTCTTTCTTCTCATCTCTCGCTACACAAGCAATGTAACTCCATCAGCCTCGGCTCCCCTGGTCTGATTTCCCCTTTCTCTCTGCTGTCTAACATCTTTGCCTTCCTCTCTCTCACAAGCAGCACTTTCTCTTCCTTTTTTGTTTCTAATTCAGTACCTCTCCTCTGACTTTCCCCACTGTGCTCCTACCCGCTGCCTCTCCCTGCTGATCACGTTAGCAGAAATGTTTAGCTTTGCTGCTTTGTTCCATAGATCTCAGCTTCCTTCACCTCCTCCTCCCTCGTGAGATGCAGCCCACAAGCACCTTCTTGGTCCTCTCAGATGGGTGTCACACATTATCAACGCAAGCCTCTCTAGAATGGTGCAAAGCAACGATACTTTTCATGTGCTAGTAAGGAGGTGATTGCTCACTAATCAGCGACTTCTGTCAGTCTGGATCACACTTCAGTTCAACAAGATACAGATACTCTATTGATCAAATTACAGTTCTTCAGCTTTACTGCAATAATGTACCTGTAACTGCTTCAGTGTTTTCAGTCTGTCGCCCAAGGCAGTAAAGTAAAGTAAAGCCTTGCCACAAGAATACATGAAACCTTGGGAAGGACCAAGGGCTGCTAGCAGTTCACAATCATCTGGTCATAAAACAGGTATTTCTCTAAACCTAAGATTAGTGAGGTTTTGAGCCCATTTTCTGTCTAGATCTCTGCTGTAAATGGCTGCTGAATTTGTGCACGAACTATCTATACAATATTTCTAGCGCTGCTCATAATGAGCAGGCTACAGAAATGACCTTTCAAAAGCTCTCTGACTCCTTCAAAACATAAGCAAATTGAAAATCTGTATTTGCAAGATCGGAAATAAAATGAAAACCTCACTTTGGCTGTCTAAAAATGAAGCCATATAAAGGAAAGACCTTGCTGAATAGCATACTTTAAAAATAAATACAATTTCCTTTGCTACCATAAATGTTGTTTCAGATTCTGAAGTTAAATAACATTTAACTGAAGCCATAACATTTTGTTAAACTTCAGAAACTTTAGAGGAACAGCTATTCAGTTTCTTATAGACTTCAACTATTTACAGTTCTCTCTCTCCTTTTTTTTTTTTTTCTGGAGAAGAGAAACACACTCTGGGATTTTTTAAAGCCTTTTTTGGTTCATTATTGAGATCTGCCTTTCTGCATCCATGAGATTAACCACAGATTAACTGTTTCTGTGGTCTCAATGGAAACCTGAACCTTGAACCAGGGTTTGGAAGTTAACCTAGAGGGCCAGGTCCTTGGCTGCCATTGTGGAGGCTTTGGCCTGCTCATGAATAATTTGGAGAATTTATGGAGTACTTAAATGGCAGCTACAAGCTCCAGTTCTACCTAAGCTCAAGAGTGAGCTGCATTTGAGAGAGGATTGTTGCAACAAGAAGAAAGCCTACCCACGGAGTGTTTCCAAGCTATTCATCATTTCCCTAGGTATCTGTCCCTATGGAAAATCTCCAAGTCCTATGACACTGATCTTGTAAACAATTATTTTCTTTCCTGAATTCCTATAATAAATTTCATGCTTGATATTTCTGTTAGGACTCCTTGGCCTCCTCCTTTTTTTTTTTTTTTTTCTTTTTTTCCCAGATTGGGAAGGTGGGAAAAAATATAAATGGAATTTTTGTTTGAATCTCACTTGGGACCATGCATTCTTGTAATGTCATTGCTAAACAAAACAGTGGCAAGAAAAGAAAGTGAATGGACTTTAATAATTTCTACTAAATGTTTTTTGATAAATTAGATGTATGGCACAGTCATAAGAAATACTTTGACCAAATGCTTGTTGTCAGAATGCACTATTACAAAAAAATGAGATAGGACAGGGGAATATGTTTAATTTTTGCATGTCTACAAATACAGAGATAAGCAACCTGCCAGACATGCCCCTGTAATGTAAATACTTACAATCGTCAGACAACTCAGGGGTTTAAGTACTGCTGATTGTGTTATTTATGCAGATTTATACAAAATTATGCACAACTCGTGTTATAATTTTGTTAGAGGAGACTAGGAAATAGTCTACTGTTCTGTATGCTTTTTTTATGCACATTCCCTTCACTGATGTGAGAGTAGTTTCATTCTTGCTCCAATGTAAATTGCTGGTCTGAATTGAAACATCCTCTGGTCTTTTTGCTCTCACATTGCTGCACATAATGGTCCCATGGAGAGGAACTGGGCAGTAAATGTTTTGTGCGTGCTCAAATGTCTCAAAGCCTCCCTCCATGGCCCCCTTTACACCACGAAAGCCGGCTATTTCTGTGAGGTACGGCTGCCTCGCTGGGAGGAAAACTGCCCTCACGCGCAGGCTCATGCACTCACGTTGCGTGCACATTAGCTCAGGGAAGAGCTGGCGGATTTTTAACGCTTCCTATGAGGTCTCGATTCTGGGATCTCAGGAACTTGGGAGAGACCTGCGTGGATTTATTTCATGGCTCTATTTCCAATGTGGGGCTTCTCGCGCATCAACACAAGGATTTCGGTGCTCTAGACACGTGCTACAGGCTGCATTTCATAGCGCAGCTCTGGCTGTAATGCGAGCTGACATATTCGGTGCTTTGAATGTTTAAAGCGCTGTGCAGATGTTAATTTAATTCATTACTTAACTCGCCACCGCTGAGGATATCAGAAAGGAATACCCACAAAATGGTATGAGTTGTGCAAAACGGGGGAAATAATCACTGGCAGAGGCTAGACCAGAGACACAATCAGGGTTATTAATTTCTGCATTGGTGGCACGTGCAAAAGTAGCTATATTTGGAGGGTGTTTTGTTAAAGTGGTAAAAATTTGAAAGTCGGGAGATGGGATTTGGGGCTAGAAGGTTATAGTTCGAAGAGGCGTTTCTTCACCTGCCGTCGTTACTTCAGCATTAAATATTTTAGAAAAGGAAACCGTCAGGATAAGATGAACACCAACATGCACACATATCACTTCAAAAAAACCACCTCGTGTGTAAAAGCTTTATTCCCCAGCATGTATTTCGGGAACGTGAGGAGAATTACACCCCCGGGCTTCGAAACGGCGCACATCGGGGACACCCCGGGGGCTCGCTCTCGTCAGGGATCCCCACTGGCGCCCTTGAGGCGACGCGAGGCGGCGACCGTTGGCGGCCGTTGAGCGGCGCCGTCCCGCACGTGCCGCGCGGCGCCCGGCGCCCTCCCCGCCACAACCGCCGCCTCCCCCGCCCTGCCGGTGCGGCGGCCGTGAGGCGGGGCGGTGCTTGACGTCAGGCGGCCGCGGCGGAGCGGGCCGCAGGTGCATCCGTTTCCTCAGGGCGCGCAGCGCCGCCCGCCGCTGTGCAGGAGTCCCCCGCCCCCCCCCCCCCCCCCCGCTCTTCCCCGCTTCGCCATCACCACAGCGTCCCCGACGGGACCGCGGCTCACGGGGGGGTGGGGGAGAATCGGTGGCGAGGCGGCAGCAGAGAGCCGCGACGGGGCGGGCACAGGCGGCGGGCTCAGGTCGCTAGGGGGAGGCACGGCACCGGGAGAGCGGGACGGCGGCGCCGCCGCTTCCCGCAGCCCTGGTTTTGCTTTCCGTTTCGGGGTGCCGCCTCTGCATGGATATATTTTTTATTTATTTATTCTTTTCCTAGGGGGTGGGAGAGAGGGGAGGGGAGAGCCGCGGCGGGAGGACGAGCCGGCGGGCGGCGGGGAGAGCGCCGAGGCAGCCCCGTCACGGGGAGGAGGAGGAGGAGGAGGAGGAGGAGGAGGAGGAGGAGGAGGAGAAGCCGGCGGAGCCTCGCCTCGCCTCGCCTCGCCCAGCCCAGCCCTGCCCCAGCGCGCAGCCCCTCCGCCGCCCCTGGCCGCCGGAGGCACCGGCGGCCGGCCGCCCGCCCTCATGATGGCCTCAACCGCCACCTGCACCAGGTTCACCGACGAGTACCAGCTCTTCGAGGAGCTCGGGAAGTAAGCACGGGGAAACGGGGGGCACGGCGGGTAAGGCGGCCGGGAGCCCCGGGGGGTGCCTCGGGGTACGCCCCGCTCCTCCCTGGCCGTCGGTTGAGGGCTGCGGGGGCCATTAACGAGCGGCGGGGGGCCGCCAGCGCCATGTTGGCGGCCGGCTGGGGGAAGGGGGGTGGGGGGAGACGGGGGAGGACCGTGGTGGGGGACCGGGACCTGCACCGGGATGGGGACGGGGACCGGCACCGGGCAGCCCCCGCTGTGTGGCGGCCCCGCCGGCTGTGGACGTGGCTGCCGCCCCGCCGCGCCTCTCCGACCCGAGTTTGCCGTTGTGGTGAATAAATCGATATCAAGCGACGCCTCAAAACGCCTCCCTTCTCTGTCTTTTCTTATTTATTTCTTATTTTTTTTAATTTTCGGCATCACACCGCTTGCTGAAATCTGTGAGAACGCTTCTGCCATCGTATCCGCAGGGAGCCCCCCTTTTCGGTGCCGCTGACACTTTGTCTGCTTCTTGGTTTGCAGAGGGGCGTTCTCGGTCGTGAGGAGATGTATGAAAATTACGACAGGACAAGAGTATGCTGCCAAAATCATCAACACCAAAAAGCTCTCGGCTAGGGGTGGGTATATTTTAACCGAGCGTTTATGGTGCCTCCTCCCCGTTTTGTGCATTCTTGTGGGAAGCGCTAAAACCGAACCAAATCATGATAATTAAAGTTATTAATTTTCATAACATGCCTTTTTTCATCCCCTGTAAGACTGTGGTTTGGCTTTTAATATTAAACGTTTTGTGGATTGACGCTGGAGGTGTGCGGTTGTTGCTGTAAAGTGTTTAATGGAAAGCTGTACAAATTCTCAAGCAATTGAAAGTAATGCACTCCTTCCTTTTTTTTATATGTAAATAGCTTGAACATCAGTCTGGAAGCATTTTGCGAACTGATTTTTTTGGGGGGGGAAATAATAAGTTTCCATTACAGCTTTTATTTTAAATGTATGTCAAAGCTCTACTGAATTCAGTGCTTCCATTGCATTTAAACATGAAAATCAAGGCCTATCTGAATCCAGGAGGAAAAGTGTAATCTACTACCATGTACTAAACTTTGTGATGAGATGCTATAGGAAGGAAATCACCATTTTATGAAATAACCCTTTGTGAACCCAACTCATTCTGATTAAGTGATACAATGTTTTACTGTTACAGCCCAACAGTAATGCCTGCTACACCACATGTTTGTACTTTCCCCATAACGTGTATGTTTCCTATATATTTTCAGTGTCAGTGCATAAGTCTTTGTGATATACTTGGGGAATTACATGTGTACTGTGGGTTGTTGCTGTTGAAAGCAAGCCTCAGTTGTGATATGTCAATTCCTTGTTAAATCCACGTCAAAGTGATTGTACCAGGATGTCAGGGATTATGGATTATTCTCTGTTAACGTTATCTATGTTTTGATATGAATTTGTGGTGTGGTAAAGAACATGGAAGTGAATAAGCAAGCAATGGCACCGTGTAAACCTATGTTTATGGTCTGGTTTGCTTTTGACACAAAGGAGTCATTGCAGGTAAACAGCAGCCTGAATTAATTCATTAGATTTACACATAAAGTACCACCTATGACACTGTGGCATGTGCTGGTAACAGCATGTGCAGGGGATCTTTCAGCATCACGTTAATGCTCTTATTTTCAGCTGACGAAAGGGATGAGAAAACTTCCTTTTTACCTTTTGCTGAATTTTAGTCTTCAGATTTGTTTTCTGTTATTTTTCAAACTTAAGTTGAGAATACTTCTTTGTAGAGTTACAGATTTTAAAGGAGAGAGGTTAAGAAAGTACTGATATTTGAGATCAGGTATTTTCAGAGTTTTGCTTGAAACAAATTAACCTTTTTCTTTTGTCAGAACAATAGCGTGATTTGTTGAATTTTGATGCTTAAAATATATCTCTGTGGTCTATATGATTTTATAGATCAAGGTCTCTTTCAATATGAGAAGCTGTAGCAAGATAAGCCCCAGATTACTCATGTGCCATAGTTTTTATGTCTAATGGGATAAAATCTTGAAAGCTAGGCTAAATTAATATAAATGTTAAGTCTACCTTTGAATTCATCATTTGGAATGTACTACTTCTCAAGTTTCAGTTTTTGTACTTCTCTGACTGTTCAGGCAGGACAAAGTTGGTCCTTGGTGTAATCCATTCATGAGTGGAAGCAAGTTGGTGAGAATTTAGCTGGTAAGATGGAATGAGGCACAACTCAAGCAGAGATTTTTCTACAGGTTTAACGTGTAAGCCCGTAAAGGAAGGGGTTATACTTTAAAGATTGATAACTGGACTGTGAAATATCCTTTCCTCTCTGAACGCATGTGATGCCAAGTCCATGAATACAGTGAATCCATTCCCATCTTTGTTTCACATATTTCTGGAATCTTTTTTTTTTTTTTTTTAATATAATTATTCATTTACTTTGTTGAGACATCTGCTAAGCACCTTTTGAAGAACAAGCTTCGTGCAGAAGTCTTCAGATTCCTAGTAGGCAGTTCTTCAGTTGCAGAAGGTGATCACTTACAGTGCAAAAACTCCCAACATTAATAAGCCTCTAACTGTGATACCTTGCCACAGCTGGTAACAGCTATGCAGCTTTCAACTTACGTTACATTTCACCTACTATCTAAATTGTAAGTTTCATTCTGTTCCCATCTGAATTGCTTTACGATGAGGTAGCAGTTCATTTTCATTTCATACTTCTTAGTTGAAATACAGATTATAATGTAAATCTAAACAGTTCATTGGGTGAGCTTCATCTGTGAATGGAGTTGGAGGTTCTTAGCTTGAAAATGTGCATCCAGTGTACGGGCCTGGTTCTGTGAAACTCCTCGGAGCACACTGCAAAGTTTGAGCCTTCTCGCTTGCAAGATTGAAGAAAAGCCATTTCAATGTGTGATATGGGGGAGTCAAGACTAGGGAAAACTTCATGTGCTTTTGAGATTAAAAATGATTTAATGGGAGAAAGCCCAGTCATAAAAATATTTTTCCCTAATACTCATTCACCCCAGCCACAAATGTTCTTAGAGATCTAGTTGTATCCTTCCACTAGTAGTCCTCCTAAACAGGAACTGAGCTCATCGTAGACTTATGCCAGTGAAGGTGTGTTCTCTTCTGTTTCCTTGCATAGCTACAGGGAAACTTCAGAGTAATTGCATGCAGAGGTGCAGGCTCTCGTTTTAATTTGAAGGGAAAAGGAAGCTATGCCCCCTGTTTTTGCAGAAGTAACTTCTGTGCTTTTAAATTGATGATCAGTTACTTACACCTGCTGTGTTCTGAGTTTTTCTTTACATTTGCTGAGTCAACTTAAGTATTA